>NW_016107444.1:5149687-5170132 GCF_001604975.1 Cebus imitator
TTAAAGACAGGGTTTCACCATCTTGGTCAGGCTGGTCTTGAACTCCCGACCTCAGGTGATCCACCCACCTTAGCCTCCAAAGTGCTTGGATTATAGGCGTGAGCCACCACACCCGGCCAATCTCAAGACTTTTAAGTGAATTACACCGGCAGGGCCAAGCGTGGTGGCTCACGCCTGTAATCCCAGCACTTTGGGAGGCCAAGGCAGGCAGATCACTTGTGGTCAAGAGTTCGAGGCCAGCCTGGCTAACATGGCAAAACCCCATCTCTCCCAAAAATACAAAACATTAGCCGGGCATGGTGGCTTATGCCTCTCAGCTGCTCAGGAGGAGTCACTGAACCTGGGAGGCGGAGGTTACAGTGAGCCGAGAGGGCGCCACCATACTCCAGCCTGGGTGACAGAGCGAGACTCTGTCTTAAAAAAACAAAACAAAACAAATGAATTCTACCTGCAAAGACCCTTTTTACACCTTCACAGTTTCCTGGTGAACATTATCTTTGGAGGGGCGACCTTCAACCTGGCGTCTTTTCCTGAAATGACAAATTCTTTATATTTGGCTAATGTGCTTGTGACCCAGTGTCCCATCCAAATGGCGCACTCACCTGGAACGTGTTTGAGAACACATACAGAGTTTGTCAGTGTCTTACTGGTATCATGAGCAGTGTTCATTGAGCTTTTATCTTCCAGGAATTTGGGGACCCAGTGTGGGCAGTCAGTGCTCCCGTGGGCCCTCCGGCGAATCCATCATTTTACAGCTCACCCAGCTCCCACCTGAATGCAGTCTGTGCAGAACGTCAGGCCTTTCTGTTTTGGAGCCTTGCTTCCTCCTTCCTTGTAGGGTTGGCTTGTTCAGAGCCATCCTCCTCAGAGACACATTTGTACGCTGTTTTATAAAAGGTATTAGTGGCAGAAACTGAGCTGTCATACACACCCACCTCTGCTGCTTCCTAAAATGGATTAAAAATAACTTCCAATATATTCTCCCTTCCCTTGTTGCACTTGGTGCTCCTTTCATTTGATATTCATTGACGATTCATGGGCTTTGCAGACTCGGCTTGTCTCCTTTCGCCATTATTAACTCTGTTCTCTTTTGGATGTTCAAATTGTCACAACACAGTGCATGGCAGTCCTTTTAAGATGGCTCTTACAGGGGCCGGGCGGATGGCTCACGCCTGTAATCCCAGCACTTTGGGAGGCTGAGGCGGGTAGGTCACGAGGTCAGGAGATTGAGACCATCCTGGCTAACATGGTGAAACCCCGTATCTACTAAAGATACAAAAAATTAACCGGGCATGGTGGCGTGTGCCTGTAGTCCCAGCTATTCTGGAGGTCGAGGCAGGAGAATCGCTTGAACCCAGGAGGCGGAGGTTGCAGTGAGCCGAGATCGCACCACAACACTCCAGCCTGGGCAAAAAGAGTGAGACTGTTTCAAAAAAAAACAAAAAACATGGCAAAAGTACCTTATCTCTTCTACCCCAGACCTCCTGAAGCGGTCTTTGCTTTCTGGAAACCTGGTGTTTGCAGGTCCCTCTTGATTTTTCCCTGCCCCAGGATATGGAATGGAATCGGCAGCTCCACAAGGAGCCCTGTTAAGGTCTAACCTAAATCTGGGCACCAGAATGTTGACTTGCTGCTGATGGGTCAGAGGCCGTCCTTTGGAGCCGCTTGGTGACAGAGCTGGAAAGAGCTGTTTCTGTTTGTTTGTTTTTAATACCCTGAAGTGACATAGATATTTTCAGTTTAACTCTTACTTTCCTCGTCCTTTATTTTGTTCTTTTTTTGAACAAAGCTTCTCAATTTGCTTTCTCTGTGAGGTGCTAACTTGAGTCTTTATCTTCTTTCATCGTACCTCTTCTTTTTCTTCATTCAAATTCCATTAGCAGATAATCCTTGGATGCTTTCTCGTTCACTTACTGAGAAGTGGAAAAGGCTGAGGACGGGGATCGTTTCCGGTTCATATCCAGATGCTTTTGGTATGCAGTCCTGGCAAGTGACTTAAACCCCTAAGACCCCTTTCCTTGTCTCCACCGTGGGAGGGTCGTTAGGTCGCAGGAGTCTGAGGATTAAGTGAGATGTGAAGTACTGAACGCCTGGAATACAGTCGGCACTTCCTGAAGGGGCGGCTGAAGCAGGTGGCTAAGGACTGGCTGACCAGGTGGCCGCGAGGCTTGCCTGAGACTGCTCCTGGGACCTGTTCTTAGTCCTGACTTTCTGGTGGCAGTGATGGAGGAGCCTAGGGTCGTGTTAGGGAGGAGGCTGCTTTCTCAGCTGCAGTGAACCTGGGCTGAGGAGGGGCTGTAACTACACCTCAGGAGCGCCGGGACTCTTGTGTGAAGGAAAGTGGATTTGATGTCAGATAGATGGGCTTTAATTGTGAAACTCTGCAGAGCTGCGGACAGATTACTTTGTCTTTCCAAGCATATAAAATAGTTTTGGTGTAGTTCACTTTGAAATTGCTTGAAGCTCATAAAAATCACCCCTAAACGATGCTGTTTCCTTTGTGCTTATTTTACACATTGTTTTGTTTCTTCCCCATTTTCTTAAAAAGTGAATTGGATATGTGCTGCCCTTGGACTTAACATGAGCTGTGCCCAGTCACGTGTTGCCACTGTTTAGAAGTGGCCTCACTCTGCCTCACCCCACCTGTCACTCCCGCTCATTACCTTTGAATCAGTTATGCTGGGAAAAGCTTATAAATGGCATTTCAACCTCATTTCCCTAATTAAAGCTGAGGAATTTGTACCCTCTTTTTAATTATTTCCTGATAATTCCCCCCCCTTAAAAAAAAAAAAGAATTAGAGTGATGAAAATGAACCCAGCTAACATTGATTGTCAACCCACTTTGCCCCAGGCGCTGTGCTGAGTGCTCTGTCATACACGAATTGATTACAGCTTCACCTGTCTCTGGGGAATGTGTTATAATCACCCCCATTTAGCAGATGAGACTGATGTGTCTAACAAGGTCACAGACATGGAAAACAAAGAGCCCGAACAAACCTCAGACCGTCTGACTCCAAAAGCCCATACTCCTAACTATGAAATCTGTTATGTTTTACTCGTTTTATGGTAATGGGGTAGGGATAAAATGTTAAACAGATTCGTAGTGCTGTAAGGTAAATGTGCCAAGCTTTGTGTAAAGGGTTTCTATCAAAACAAAAAGCAAGCAGATAAGGGATTGGTATCCTTGTCTTTTTTTTTTTTAACTTTAACAAAATTCTTTCTTATAATTTGAGAACATATTGTTCTAAGTAAATCGGATTATTTCATTAAAATATATTTGTTTCTTGATTCTGTTACGTATAAAATTATATGTGGAGAAAAGGTGCAAAGAGATGGCTAGGATTTCAGTAAGAGAGGTTTCTAGTGAAAGCTAATCTTTTATAGAACTTTTGGGACCCATTGAACACTGCTGAACTGTTGTATTTCTTCAATTGTGCTAAATTTCATAGAATGTCAGTTTTTTCTCTGTTGATTATATTTGAGTAATATTCGCTGCATTTTTATTTTTTTAATTACGTAAGTAACACATGCTGATTGATTGGTAAAATGGCTGGCAGTCTGTAAGTAAGACACACAGTTGTGATCTTCCACCTCCTCTCCTCCCCAAAGGAGCTACTTTAACATGTTAGTATGTATTTTCTTCCAAAAAGTTACATGCAGTTTTGAAAATTTCACAACTGCCTAGTTAAGAATGCGCAAAGGGAGCTGAGCCTGGTGGCTCACACCTCTAATCCCAGCACTTTGGGAGGCCGAGGCGGGAGGATCACTCGAGGTCAGGAGTTTGTGACCAGACTGGCCAACAAGGTGAAATCTCACCTGTACTGAAAATACAAAAAATTAGCTGGGTGTTGTGGCATGCACCTGTAATCCCAGCTACTCGGGAGGTGCAGGCATGAGAATCGCTTGACCCTGTGGTCAGAGGTTGCAGTGGGCCAAGATCGTGCCTCTGCACTCCAGCTTGGACAACAGAGCGAGACTCCATCTCAAAAAAAAAACCAAAAAACAAAAGATTTATGCATTTTTGAACAAAGATCTTTGATATGATTTGTAAACAATAAAAAATTTATCCATTACATTTTCATGCATTAGCATAATTTTCAGTTGCTGAAACTCAAAAACATGTTGATGTTACTAGATTTTATTTACATCTCATTTACTTTTCTGTAAGTAGATACAACTTTTCCAAATGTGGTCAGTTCCTCAACTTTCATGGTGTTCTTCAGAAGCATCAGTCTTCTCAAGACGATGAATATTACACATTGTACTGAACAACCATCCGATTTCCGCACGTGGAACATAAGCTGGTGGGCCTGATGTTTAGCTGGGTCGTAAGGAGGAACACCCGCGAGGCGCTGAAACCCTTTTCCCAGGAGGGACAACACTGTGTGTGCATAAGTTTGAAATCCCCTGGATTAATGCAGCCAGTGCGCCCCATCCCCAATTCTGTCAAATTTGTTGATATGTGTTCGAGGAAGATCAAAAATGCTGCAACCGTGAATGAAATGTTCTGGGAAGAACTCTCACATACTTTGGCTCCAGGAACTTAGGTGGTTAGTTCTTCTGAGTAAGAAAGATTCTGCTCTGTAAAAAATTCTCGTATCCCAAGTTCACTGATTTATGCACCGACTACACTGTGTCCCTGTTCTGGAAACCATTTCATCTCAACAAAGAGGAGAAAATACCTTCCATCCACTCTCACCCTTAAGACAAGTATCGAGATGCTTCCTCAGCAGCTGATGCCCTTGTTCTTGGTGAGAAGCAGTGTTGCAGATCACCTGCTCCTCTTGCCATTCCTCCAGAGTTATTAGTACTTGGTTTTTCTGACCTCAGCAGTGGGATCCTCTTCCATATCAAGTGAAGCTCTTGTATCATCCATAGTTTTGTAGATACCATTGTCTCAGAAGCATATGTTTTTAAAGCCTTTACTGGTTTATGACGAAGGATACTGCAAAGGATGCAGGTGAAGAGCCGTGTAGCTGCGGGAGCCTCCGTGTGTTCAGCCATTGGGAAGCTTGTCTGGCTTTCATACGATGCTTTGGGAGTTTGCATTTCCTGTTCCTCTGTTTTATTTTTTTTAGTTTTTGAAGTAGGGTCTCACTCTGCCATCCTGGCTGCAGTGCAGTGGCACGATCACGTCTCTCTGCAACTTTGAACTCCTGGCTCAAGTGATCCTCCAGCCTCAGCCTCCCAGGTAGCTGGGACTACAGGCATGTTGCCACCATGCCTGGCTGTTTTAAAAAATTTTTTTGTAGAGGTGAAGTTTGGCTCTGTTGCCCAGGTTGGTCTCGAACTCCCGGCCTCAAACTCTCGTTGCTTCTTGGCCTCCCAAAGTGGTAGAAGCACAGGCATGAGCCCATGCAGCCAGCCCTCCGGTTCCTTTATTAAATCATTTTGCAAATTCTTATTCGACCTCCCCCACCCTGATTGGATGTAACTGGTAAACACTGCTGATGTTTCAGGAGGTGGTTAACTATTTGCCTGTTTATAATGCCCATCATCTTTTTGTAAATACCTTAAGGAACTTTAAACAAACCCTCAGAAAAACTCGGACTCCGGCCTCTGTTGTGAACGTCTCGAGGTGAATCTGCCTTGAGGTGAACATCTGAAGGGGCTGTTTGGTGGTTTGCCGTGGGGCTCTTGAGAGGCCCCACTGTGGTCAGAGATAGGATGAGATGAAAGACTAGAGGGAGCAGACGTGATGAGAAAGGGACAAAGATCATTGTCTGCTGACTTTAAATGCGCACACGTCCTGGAAGACCGAAATGTATCCTCAGGTTGGGATCAGGGAGAGGGAGTGAGGTAAGGGAGGCAGGCTGACACCCGCTTCGACCAGAAAGAATGTGCAGTTGGGCTGGGGGTGCCTTGGAGGGGGAAGAGATGAGGCCAGAGGGCCACAGGTCCTCCAGGGAATGAGTGGCAGCCAGAGGACACCGTGGCTGGGCATGGTGTCATTCCCTTGTCCCTGCATTTTCTGGACTTTTCACCCTGTTAACAATTTTAGCCAAAATTCATCGTCAACATCAGCAGTTCCTCTGCCCCATGCAGGATGGTTCCTTCGTCTGCTTTTGGTTTGGGCCCCTGCCGTTAACTTCCCTTCTCCCTCTGGGACTTGAGGCTCTGTTATCCGTAGTGCCAAAGGGTTGGGTACCTACAATCCACAGGGGGACAGGATCTGCTCTCACTAAAGGCTGGGCCAAATGGGGTCATCCAGCCACCTGGCATGTGGGAAGGTCTGATGTGCTTTCCTGCCCAGGCATGCCAGCAAGGCCTGACAAAGAGGGCCAGATATGGCCCTGACATGCGCAAAGGCTACCCCAGAGCAGAGAGAGATTTCTTTGGGGACCTCACAACACAGCGTGACAGACTCTTCAGCTTCCAGTGATTTAGGAAGATTGAGATGGATCGGTACAAATATAGATTCCATCTAAGATTCTATATGTAAGATGCGCGTGTCTATGTGATTTTCCTTTTAATTTTCCATTTTACACACAGAAGCAGACACACACACACACACACACACACAATTTGTATAAGTGCTACTGTTGACACCAACAGATTCTTACAGTACCTGGCTGAGAGGCCAGTGAAGAAAGGAAGTAGTTTTGGTTTCGGGCAAGGTTCTTACCAGGCAATTCTGCCTCCAGGGGACATTTGGCAATGCCCGGAGACATTTTGGTTGTCACATCTTGGGGGTACAGGGAAGTGCTGCCTGCATTTGGTGGCTGGGTGCCAGGGCTGCCGCTGAATGTGCAATGCTCGGAACAGCCTTTCACAACGAGAATCATCTAACCTCAAACGCCAGTAGCGCTGGCCTTGAGACCCGGCTCTAGGGAATGAAATTCAACCCATAGCTTAGTCTAGAATAGGTCTTCTTATCCATACCTGGTTTTATTATGAATCTTTCAAACATGTCAGACATTTAGAACTTATATTAACTGTATTTTTTAGGGAAATAAAGCACACAGGTGCATTTATAAGGAACGTTTTAAAGCCCCATTTCCTCACCCCTTCGCCGGAGGCAGCTACCTTCCTGCAGCTGGGCTGCTCCCTGCTGGTGTGCATTTCTGCACCTTGGTTACACATGTAAGTGTCCAGGAAAGCCCTTTGTGCTGGCACTCCCCTCTATTTGCATGTGACAGGCTGTTTTTCTAGAAGTTCGAGCAAAGGCATGAGCATAGTAGTGCATCTAAACAAAAATGCTTCCATTTTCTAAGTGAGTTACAGTTCCTTTAAGTGGTGGTCAAAAATTATAAAAGACGTTTAATGTGTTAAGTCAGGTTGAGGGAAGGGAACCAACGGTAATGTTTATAGATTTTAAAAAGTGGCAGATTTCACATCAGAATCTTCCTTCTATCATGACCCAGCCCAGGGTGAAGAAGCTTGTCCTTACATTTGTTGAAGGTGATGATGGTGCTGACCCCCCGTCTCTCCTTGCCTGCACCCTCTGTCCTCCCTGCCTGGCGTCTCTCAGCCTCTGCTCCCAGCATCCTTGGGAGACATTTCCTCCATCTCTGCATCATTTTTCAGAGCCAGCCAGTTTCCATGGCAACTGTTAGATTGAAAGATGAGGCTTGAGTGGGACAGCCGGTGGTGGTGTGTGTCCCTGACGTCACCCTCTGGGCGTCTGGATAGGACGACCCTGGCTACGCCCACTCGGGGCTGCTGTCCAGTGCCGCTTTATTGGCAGTGCTGCAGGGTCTCCGGTAGCTCTGCAAATTGCCTTGCTTTCTGCTCCTCCTACTCCCTCCTTCCCTGATAGAATTTTTCTTTTCATTGCCCGCTTTCCTGTTTTGGCTCCAGACTCTCGTTAAGAATGCACAGCCTGATCCTGGTGTGTGTCGGGATGTTCTTCTGCCCAGTATTCTGGAAGGGCGGGGAGGCATGGCAGCCTTGTACTTGACGCTGATGGCTCTCTAAAGTCCATTCTTTCCTCTGCAAGATCACTGACTATGCAGAAATTTATCGAAGCGGATTATTATGAACTAGACTGGTATTATGAAGAATGCTCGGATGGTAATTATGGCCCCTGCAAAATAGAGCTGGGATGTGTAGGGGCACCGTCTCCTTCAGGATGGGGGGTCCTGAAACCTTTAGGGGAGACAGGCGGCTGGTGAGGGTGGGCACCAGAACTACCACCACTGGCTCTGACGATTGCAAAGGCACGGTGGAGGAGGTGGCAGGTGGGCAGGGCTCTTTACCGCGAGAGACTCCTGCAGTGTGTATGAGGGTTTGCTCAGAAGGGGAGATGGTTCTGGCGTGCCGGGCTTGCAACTGTTATGTTTCTATTGGATTGAATTCTCTCCGGCGTGAGACGTGAGTGTGTTGTTGATGCACGTATGTGTGCAAGTGGAAATGTGTTCCCTGTGCTCCTGCCATTGGAGGGTTAGGAAACTGGGAGCTTGGAATTGTGTGCTCAGGAGGTGGCTTCCTGGACTGCCAGCAGCAGGCCTGGAAGACTCTGCCCTTTTCTGAGCCGAGAGCTGGGAACCAGCGGAGGCTGGAGAAGAGGCAGGAGCAGCCTCCCACTTAGTAGGTGATTCAAATGAAGCTGCTTGCTGGATCCAGCAGAGATGGGGGCGGGAGGTGACGGGAGGGCAGGAGGAGAACGTGTCCTTCTGTCACTACCTTGGTTTGTGCAGGGAGGGTGTGGCACATTCCAGAGGAGGCTGGGTGGAGGCCGAGCTGTGTGGCTGGACAGGCCTCAGGAGGTTTCAGGCACACGGAAAACAGCACTGAGGTGGGTCCTCTGAGAAATCCCAGTGGGCGGGTCTCAGCTTGCTGGGTGCTGGGCATCAAAGTTGTGCATTACACGATTAATCTATCTTCTTTAATTTCTTCTTGAAAATGATCCTATCACATCCCTTCATAAAAAAGGGCACAAGTAATATATACACTTTGAGAGTCTGCTCCCCAGTGATGATGTGCTCCCAACCCTGTAGGAGCCATTAATAGATAAGGTAAGTGCTTTTTAATTGAGTCGGGAGTTTCAGAATGCTCTAGTCCTGACTACATTTGATTAACCTGAATGATGTAACAGGCTGGGACCTGGCCTAGTTAGTCCAGGTCGAAAAACTACATAATTATCTCTTATCCACTGATTTTTGCCTCAACTGTGGGTTTAGGAGAGGGGCCAACAGGTCTTCTCGGGGGCTGGTATTTAAATGGGTGGAAAAACTCGCCAGCTCAGCCCCACCGTCCCCTGGCATTAGATGCAGATGTCACGTTGGCTCCCTGAACATCTTTAAGTATCTCAAGGAACAAGGATTGGAGGCAGCTCCCAGGGTCATGAGGGGAAAGGATGAATGAATTATTTTTTCTTTGGAATATATCATTCTTAAAGCAAGTTCCCATTCTGTTACCTAACTCCAAAAGGAAATTCTAGAGATGCTTCTTTTTGGAAACCATCATTAGTTTCCTTGGTGATTTGTGACTACCCTCCATAACTTTTTTTTTTCTTTTCTTGAGACTGTGTTTTGCTCTGTCACTGAGGCTGGAGTGCAATGGCGTGATCTTGGCTCACCACAACCTCCGCCTCCCAGATTCAAGCGATTCTCCTGCCTCAGCCTCCCGAGTAGCTGGGATTACAGGCGTGCGCCACCACTCCTGGCTAATTTTGTATTTTTAGTAGAGATGGGGTTTCTCCATGTTGGTCAGGCTGGTCTCGAACTCCCAACCTCAGGTGATCCACCGGCCTTGGCCTCCCAAAGTATTGGGATTATAGGCATGAGCCACCATGCCTAGCCGATAACTTTTTAAGTGATTGAGTACATCCTCGCTGTACCATTGGATTAGGGAGCACTGGTCCTGGCAGGGTGCTGTCACAGGCCCATGGATGGGTCAGGTGTGGCCATAGCTCTGTGGATGTCATCCTGGAAGTGGGAGAAGGAGGTTTCTTAATATCATGACCCAATTACCACACCATCCGGTTCCCTTTACACCCTGAAATAAAGCCAGTCACTTGCCATGGTCAGTCTGGAGGGTGAGCAGAGGCCTGCTCTTATCGGAGTGTCCATCAGAAGGATTTTCTTACCCAGCAATTCCTCAGTTGAGTCTTCTGGCCCAGAGAGACCCCGATCTGTCTTCCTGTAAGAGCAAAGGAAAATGGAAGAGGAGATGGCTCATCTGTTCAAGGGTAAACATACTGATTCTCTTAATGTCTAAATGTATGTTGAGCAAAACACTTGTCTTTTACCCTCTCTCCCATTTTGGATGACGGGAAGAAGGTTTTTGAGACAGAATTTACTGGGACCGCTGGCATTTTCATGATCCCATTTAAAGAGGTAGCAAAGTAGGGAATAAAAGGAACAGGAATCCAGAAATAAACATGTTTGGGAGAAGTACAGAAAGGGGGTTTCAAGTATGCACTAATTTTGTGGTTCCTTGCTTACACGTCTGACTAGCTGGGCTCCTTCCTAGATTCCGGCAGGTCAGTCTGGAAATGAAATTTACCCCTGTTTATATGTACCTGTCTTTTATTTGCTTCTGTCTTTTTTATTGCAACTTAGTAGACACACATCATTGCTTTGTCTCTCTGATGATTTGGCATTTGAATCGTCAATGAGGGAAGCTTTTAGGAATTGTTAATCCTAATAAAAGGTGAGTCAAATGTCTTGAAAAAGATGCAAAATCATCATTTATGTCAAAGTTACTGACTCACACTTAAATTGCAGTGTTAGCACTGAAAAAGAAATGGATCTGGCCGGGAATATAGATTGCAGGGCAATTAGAACTCCTCTTTTGAAGTTGGAATTAAGGGATAGCTACCATTCCCTCATATCTTTGAGGGTTAGGAGAAGTTTATTCAGTGTTGAATAACTGTATCTCCCCCGTGTGTTAATGTGTGTTGTGGTAGCCTTCTATTCAGCGCCCATCTCTGCCTGCCCTGCTTCCCCACCTCCAGAGCAACACCCCAGAGGGTATAAACAAGAGGTGTGGGACAGGGGCTTATAATAATAAGACGTTGGAGGGGTTGAGGACCCAATGTCTTCAAGTAACTTTTACAAGAGATTTGAAATAGCCAGCGATCAATAGGAAATAGCAATAGCCTTGGCAGAATTTGCGCGTACGTGCTCAGCGTTTGCAGTTGCCACCCTGGTGTCGGGCAGGGTCATAATCCTCCAGACTGGATGCGTCCCACCTCTGAGGCAGAGCCTTGAAAATGAGAAACCATTGAAAATCGTTTGCTTATTTAAAAAGCAGATTCTCAGATTCACACCAGACTAGGAGAAGTCCTGAGAAATCTAAATTTTTGGCGCATGCTTTGAGGGATTCTTTACATCACGTGTGTTTGGGGAAGTGCTGATGTCCATGGAAGCAGCCCCAGGGATGGGGAGGGGGAGGACAAGAATCGTTTCGGTCAGTTTCGGGATCTTACATTGTTTCTGGCCTGCATTGCTCACTTTTTAAAGTGTGCTTAGAAGGAGTATGACACCTTTTTAATTTTCAAAAGGGCTCGGGCTCAGCGTATGCCCTTATAGTGAAGAAACAGTCCTCTTTGTAGTCACTCTAGAAATAGGCAGAATGGCAGGAAGAGCTTTGGCCCTCTGTATTTGAGGCCTGTTTTGTGCTTTGTGTAGCCACGTGTATGGGAACGTCTTGGGGTTTCTGTGAGCCTGGATTCCCCATCTGGAAAACGGGAATGACAACACTGGCAGAAGCCGTCGTGCAGTGTAAATAAAGTGATAGCTCTTTATAAGCAATGAAGAGCCAGGTCAGTGTTTAATTTTATTTTCTCAGAAACAGTACTACTTATTAAGGCCTTTAACAAAAACAATCTCTTTGAAAAGGCTAATGGGGGCCTGGTGTGGCGGCTCACACCTGTAATCCCAGGATTTGGGGAGGCTGAGGTGGGAGGATCACTTGACGCCCGGAGTTTGAGAGAGCCCGGGTACCACGGTGAGACCCGGAGCTGCCTGTCGTGGTGCACCCTCTAGTCCCAGCTCCTCGGGAGCCGATGTGGGAAGATTATTTGTACCCAGCAGGGCAAGGTAAGCTATGATGATGCCACTGTGCTCCAGCCTGGGTGACAGGGTGAGATCCTATCTAAAAAAGGGGCAGTGAGAGGAATGCTGTTGTGAACAAGGTACAGCACTGTGACCACCTGTTTGTGGCATCACCTTCTTTTGTAATAAGACTTGCTCTCCATCCCCGCTCACCTCCCCTTTTGTAACCTGGTAGATTTGAATGCTGGGGCAGGAGGTGGTCCAGTTCATGCCGATTTCACAAATGACAAAACTCAGGTGGATTGTCACTGCGGTTATTCTGACAACTTCTTACTCTGTCATGAAGACCGATACGTACACGAGGCCTATGACCCAGTCTCACGGGCTCCGTTCTCCACTTGGTTTCATTTCATCTCTGAAATGTCACCCAAGATGGCTGTGGCTGGTTCATGAGTGAAGTTTTATTTTTATTTTTTTTGGTGCATGAGTGAAGTTTTGTTAGAGATGATTTAACGATTAATTGAAAAGCTGCATTTTTGAGCCGAGTTTTCGAATCTCCCTGCGTGTCGATGCAAACAGACCCCATTTCTCCGTCTTGTGTTTCGTCGTGTGAATGCGCCCGAGGACAGAGGTCGACTTCTCTTTTTCCAGACACAGCATCTCCTCTATGGTTACTGCAGGGATTAAGAAAAGAAAAAGAATGAAATGTAAACGGTTTTATGATGTAACTGTTTTAGAATTAAGTTTTTGTGAATGTCACTGGGTCTAGTGAGATAGACATAAGGTCCTCTCTGATGGAGGAGCTGAGGACCAGAGACTTGGAAGAAAGCAGGAACAAGCCCAGAACCCAAGTTTTTGGAGCTTTGTGATGCTCTTGTTTGTTTAATTTTATTTATTTATTTATTCTTTCTTTATTTTGAGATGGAGTCTCGCTCTGTCACCCAGGCTGGAGTGCAGTGGTGTAATCTCGGCTCACTTCAACCTCCGCCTCCCAGGTTCAAGCGATTCTCCTGCCTCAGCCTCTTGAGTAGCTGGGATGACAGGCACCTGCTATCACGCCCAACTAATTTTTGTATTTTAAGTAAAGATGGGGTTTCACTGTATTGACCAGGCTGGTCTCAACCTCCCGACCTCAGGTGATGCACCCGCCTTGGCCTCCCTAAGTGCTGGGATTGCAGGCATGAGCCACTGCACTCAGCCTTATTTGTTTATTTATATTTATATTTTATATATTTATTTATTTTGAGGCAAGGTCTTGTTTTTGTCACCCAGGCAGGAGTGCAGTGGCGCAGTCACGATTCATTGCAGCCTTGACCTCCTGGGCTCAAGAGATCCTTCTGCCTCATTTTAAAATTTATTCTTGTAGAGACAGGGTCTCACTGTGTTGCCCGGGCTGGTCCCGAACTCCTAGGCTCAAGTGATCCTCCTGTCTTAACCTCCCAAAGTGCTGGGATTACAGGTATAAGCCTCTGTGCCCAGCCTTATTTATTTATTTACATTGTATGAGCAAGGTCTTTGGGGACATGAGCCTCACTAGGGTCAACCCTGCTCTGTGGGAGCAGAGAAGTGAAATGTGAGTGTGGAGCACTGGGCATCAGTGGGGTGGGTGAGGTGGAGAGAAGGATGTCCTCCCCTGAAATGAGAGGGGAGCCGTGCTGAACCGACCGTGAAAGGCCGGAGGATTTAGGCCTGCGGGTAGGGATGTGGAGGTGTAGCAGAGGAGAATCTTTATCCCTCTTCCCTGCTTGATTCGGCAGCTGCCTGCCCTGAGCAACAAACTGATAAAAGACCTCAACAAGAGAAAGATCAGTGTGATGATGTAAGTAGGCCCTGGCAGTCACAAAGAAATGAGAGTCAAAGAGGCAGTAAGAATTTGGAAGCCTCTACATCGTCCCAAAGGGCAGCAAGGTGTGGAGAAAAGGTGAGACAAAGGACAAGGGGTCGGGGTTCCCGTGGGGGAGTAGGCTGTGGGGAGGCAACCGGGAAACGTGGACACGCAGGGCTGCTTCAATAAGGTCTGTGCAGGTTCAAGTGGGCGCCTTCTCCATTGATGAGAGATTGCACGGAAGACGGAGACACCCTTCCAGATGTCAATTTCCTTTACAAAAGGGAAATTTATGCTCTGTTTTTAGAGTTTTTCCGGCATCTGCTGTCCCTCAATTGGTTCTGCTCAAAAGGGGTGGCAGTCTGGTCCACTTCCCAGGTGCGCTGAGGCAGTAGTGTTACGTAGGCAGAAGTCAGTGGCTTGTTTTGCTGTTTGTGGTGTGGTGGGAAGCCAGGCTGGGAGCAGAGGCTGCGGGGAGATGCAGGCTTGGAAGCTGAGAAGGTGTAGAGCTCCTGTCTTGAAAATAAGGGGCACGCTTTAGATCAGTGCTCTCCAGTGAAACTTTTCGTCATGCTGTCAATGTTCCGTTCTCTGCTGTCAGATATGGTAGCCACTGGTCACATGCAGCTGCGGAGCACGTGAGATGTGGCTAGTATGACTGGATTTTCAGCTTTATTTAATTTTAATTCATATAAGTGTAAGCATAAATAGCCCCAGTGGCTCGTGGCCGCTCTTTGGGCAACACAAGGTAGAGCTTTGGGAAGATGACTTCTGGGGAGTGTGTCAAGTAGCTGTGAGTGGGAGGCCGAGAGCCACATGCCGCTGCCCTGCGAGAGGTGGCTGACCTTCCCTCTGCGGGCCTTCCTGTGCGGTGTTCTGGACATGGATCAGGAACTCACTCTGCTTCCCTGCTGTGGGTCCCCGTGTCTAGTCTACACCTTTGGAACAGCATGCACATCTGTTACTAAACTGTCTTTCACATCTCCGGCTGCAGGCTCCACGTCCACCCTTGCCCCGCTCTCTTCATCCCTCCGTTGGCATGGGGGTTCCCAGGCTTTCTTGCCGGTCTTTGGGGGTTGTGTTTTGCTGAGACTATGGGAGACACTACACTCCCAGGGAAGATGGTCTTTGCACCATGTCTGCCTTTAACGGTGAAGTGAAGGCAGAGGTGCATGAGTTCAGAGAACCGTCTCACACCCCCACGTCAGGAAGAGAGGAAAGATGAGGGATATCCTGAAGACTGTCTGCACCCAGAGAAATGGGGTGGCATGAAGAGTCTGGGTGGTCCTGTGTTCAAAATCTCCGTCTTACACAGCAGCCAGCCTGAAGGGGCTTCCCCTGGCCTAATATGGGCAATTTGAACATCAAAACAAATAATAATAGTAAAGGATTATAACTTACGGAATAAAGGAAGAATCCGTGAGTCTATACTGACATAAATAAATGAGGGACTACATACATGGGAGGAGGAAAAACTTATTGGTAACAATAGAAAGCAAACTAGTAAATGTTAAAATGATGGAATTAGAAATTCACCACTTTCCGTCCATCCACATAACTGATTAAGACAAGACTTATTAAAACTAGCGGTCTCAAAGTATATATCTCGATGAGTCACTTCTGAATAACAAAGGAAAAAACAATAGCTTTATAGTGAGGAAACCACATAATCAAATTTAACATTGGGACTTTAAAAATTGGAGCTTTAAAAATTACTGATGGGGGCCGGACATGGTGGTTTGTGCCTGTAATCCCAACACTTTGGGAGGCCAAGGTGGGTGGATCACTTAAGGTCAGGAGTTTGAGACCAGCTTGACCAACATGGTGAAACCCCATCTTTACTAAAAATACAAAATTACCCAGGTGTGGTGGCGGGCACCTGTAATCCCAGTTACTTGGCAGGCTGAGGCAGGAGAATAGCTTGAACCCAGGAGGCAGAGGTTGCAGTGAGCCAAGATCACACCACTGCACTCCAGCCTGGGAGACAGTGTGAGATTCTGTCTCCAAAAAACCCAAAAATAAAAAAATAAAAAAAAATTACTGATGGGACCAGGCATGGTGGCTCATGCCTGTAATCCCAGCATGTTGGGAGGCTGAAGCAAGCGGATCACTTGAGCCCAGGAGTTTGAGACCAGCCTGAACAACACAGGAAAACCCTGTCTCTATACACACACACACAAATTAGCGAGGTGTGGTGGCATGTGCCTGTGGTGCCAACTACTTAGAGGCTGAGGCGGGAAGATCGCTTGAGCGTAAAGGTCGAGGCTGCAGTGAGCCATCATCACACCACTGCACTCCAGCCTGGACAACAGAATGAGACCCTGTCTCGAAAAATAAAAATAAAGTTAACATTGGCAGTAGTGGGATTGCTCCACGGCAGACACCTCCTGAGGAGATGCACTGAAGAGAAAGTAACCACCTCTTCGTTTTCTGTTCATAAACAGAATCTAATCATGAGAAAACACCAGGAATACCCAAAGTGAGGGACCTTCTACAAAATAATTGGCCTGTATTGTTCAAAAGATCAATGTCTTGAAATACAAAGACCCAGAGATTGTTCCAGATTAAAGAAGACTTAAGAGACCTGCCCATTGAATGAAACATGTGATCTTGGATTTCTTTTGCCATAAAGGATGTTATTGGGGCAACTGAAGGGAATCTCAGGAAGGTCTGTGGATTAAAAATAGTATGCTTCAGTGTCAAGAGAAAGTAAATGTAGGAAGTGTGACCATTTGGGGAATCTTTTAGTGCTATGCAGGAGTTTTCTGTACTATTCTTGTAACTTTTCTGTAAATCTGAACTATGTCCCCCCCCCAAACAAAATATTCATTGTTCATTTCTGATAGAGGCATGCCAGTGTTCACTGTAGTGTTCTTTGAACTATTCTATATATTTTAAATATTTTTGTAATTAAAAGTTGGGGGGAAAGTAATAAAGTCATGTTCTAAATATTATGTAATATATAGAGACTTGGACATCATTTAGAATATGTAAGTCTCTGTGTATTTCATAATAGGGATAGTCTAGATGCAAATTAAAAGATGAGTAGAAATGACTTAATGAGTCAAGTCACTCAGTAGCATTTTTGAATCGGTGAAATTCGCTTTTGTTTCCCTTTGTATACACTGTTGCCAGCACAGTATCCCATGCGTCTTATCATCAGTCTGATACTTGCTGAATGAATCATGCACGAGATGGAGGTTCTTCCTCTCTCCCTCCTTCCCGGGGGTTCAGAATAACCATTTGTGTTATTCACAGCACTTTATAGACATGCCCACTGTCATCTGAATTGAATTAGCCTAATCTGATAAAGCCTATTGAGATTAAAGAAACTTTTTTCGAGTGTGTTTATGTTTAAAGCTTATGCAGTATTTCAAATGGAATTTTGAACTCCCTGCCTGAATTTTTTTTGGGGGGGTGGGTGGGAAGAACACATCTTTAACATGGTAAAATGCAGCTCTCATTTTCAGGTTCTAAAAAATTAACTAGAGGATGCATATGTCCTCTGGTTTTCTATTTAGAGTCACTTGTGTATGATCTCATATTAGTCTTTATGGAAGTAGTGATTCAATTTAGCAGACATTTTTAGCCAGCTAAGCAGAATTCTCAGCCCTGAGGATTCAAAAATGAATGAGATATAGTTCACGAACTTGTGCAGGAAGTTATTGTATGAAGACCTTGCCTCTGCTAAAATCTTCTCTCTTGGCTAGCTTGTCAGAGAGGTTAGAATAGGTGTCCTGGTGTCGCTGTTAGGAGCAGGAGACTGGCACAGTGTGGGTGAGGTGGTGCCGGAGCACAGAGATGGCAGAACGAGCTGTGATTCTCTGACGTGCCAGCGCCCGGGGCTGCCTTTCACTGGGTTTGACGGAAGACCCTGCCATTCTCACTGTTACAAGCAAAATCAGACAGTACAGAGGAATTGATATCAAGGTATGCAATTAAACTGTGGCTTCTTCTGCAGGCAACATTGCAAGCTATTAGGCTTTAGATTTTTTTTTTTATCTTGGTCTAGTAATGAGAGAGATCTTTATAAATTTGGCTGTGGAAACACAGATTTAGGGTAAGAGCAGGATTTTATGAAATGCAGATCGATAAAGAGAAAATGCAGGTTATTATCAAAGGGGACTGGGATGAATTAAGCTCACGAGGCAGTGGTCACTGCAGTTTTTCCCTTTCGCTAGAATGATCCCTTCCTTCCCCTGCCTCCTTCCCACTGTCAGTCTGGCTGTTGTCACAGTCAGGCTTGTCTCCTTATCTGATATACGCCCACAGGAAGTCTTTCATCTGAGCGCACTGGGCAGTGCTTCAGAAGGACACCTCCTCCGCCAGCGCCCCACCTTCAGACAGGTGTACCTGCCCAAGGCTTAGCTGGTGTTGCCCCATGGGGTTGCTGTGAGGCTTTCGGAAGCTACCATTCCTCACTGCTCCTGGGGGAGAAGAGGCGGAGAGCTAGCCGAGGTCCTGCACCTGCCTGCAGGGCTTCCCTCCAATCCCCTGCGCCTGGCCGGGCATTCCCACTCCGCCCAGTGCTTCTCCCCGCCCGCCCCTCCTCCGGGCTCCTGGGAGCCACCCCCTTCCGGGTCCTTCCCTGCTGATGCTGGGCCAGGAGCTTTGTGTACACCCCTGCACTTCAGCTCAGACAGGGCATGTCTGCGGCCCCGGCCCGGCACAGCGTGTCCCCTGGGGGCCCGGGCCGGCATGGCACCTCTGGGTAGGGGGTTGGGGGCACCCCCAAGGATGATCCCTTAGGGTGATGTTGTGGCTGTGGGGTGACTTCAGCAATGTCCCTGAGAGACAAGGGCAGGGAAGAAGAATGTTTTGAATACGACTGCCAGGAAGAACAGAGGAAGCCCACCCACAGACAGCATGACTCCCAGGACCTCTTGGAAGAGGGTAAATTCCGTACTTGGCTCAGATCGATCCTTTCCTCCTGAGTGTCTAAATAGGGTTGAGTGTTCTGCTGATTTCATAGCACTCTTATTTTCTTTTAATTGAGGTACAACTTAGAGATCTCACGCAAATGGTTTAAAGCCATCCCTGTAAGACCTGCTTCCCCCAACCCAGAGACAGCATTTCCAGCTCCCCAGGAAGTCCCTCCGTCCCTTTCTAGTTTACATCTACCTTCCTGGAAACAATTATTGTGACTTCTGTCACCTCAGATTTGTTTTGACTTCCCGATCTTTGTAATGGAATCAAACAGGGTGTATTCCTTTGTGTCTGGCCTCTGTTGCTTAACTAAGTCTTTGGAATTCATCCTTGTTGTTGCAAATATCACTAATTGTTCTTTATTTCTCTTTGTGGCATTCCAGCGTTCTGTTTTAAGAGATTCAGGTGTGAACTTGTGACTAGGTTTTGATAAGTAAATGGACAAGAGACCGAGTCTTATTGAATAAAGCATGTTTTTGTTCTGGCAGTGTTTATTTTTTTTTTAAAAAAATTATTAACCACTGACCTGAAATAAGGATTTTTTAAAACTTAGAAATATTTCAAAACGAACAGCCCAAGGCTGATACTGAAATCTGGGAGCCCACTGCCAGCTCTCTTCAAGAGGCGCTCCTTTGCAGGGAAAAGGGAGGGTGTGTGAGCTTTCTAGCTGGGCTTCCAGATCTTTCACCTGCAGCCTAGAGAAAGAGGCTTTGGGGGCTGATTAGGGTGTTTAAACAGTGATGTGGATGTTCTTTAGAGCCTTTGAGTAAAAACAATCAGAATATGATGTTCCAAACTGCTGCTTTAGGAGGCTCTATTTTCCTGCCTCAGGATAACTTCTCTTTTTCTTTTTCCTTCCTTTTTCCTTTCTCCCCTCCTTCCTTTTCCTTTCCCCTTTCCTTTCCTTTCTTTTTTCTGACCGCGTCTCCCTCTGCTGCGCAGGCTTCAGTACAGCAGTGCAGTCCTGGCTCACTGCAGCCTCAGCTCCCGGCTCCCCCTCAGCCCCCCGAGTAGTGAGTAGCTGGACCCACGGCACACGCCAACATGTCCAGCTACTTTTTAAGATTTTTTTGTAGAGACAGGGGTCTCGTTATATTACCCAGGCTGGAACTTCTGTTTTCAACATTATTTATAATCGGCCATGTACCAAAAGTGTTTTTCTTCTGAAGTCACTGTTCTAAAAATATTGTTAACACTTCCCCTCCAGGACAGCTGCAAATATTTTATTGCAGGAAGGGAGGAAACTGGGAGAAGCCAGGAGAGAGTGAGGGACCCCATCCATGCTGAGGCCTGCATTCCAGTGGGTGCCCTTCTGGCCTTGTCTGGAAGGAGATGGGGGAGGGGAGAGGAGTGACAGGGTTGAGGATTTGTTAGGTCCCTGGATGGGATCAGGAGAAAGGCGTCCATCTGCCCTTGTAGAACTAGAGCTCCCCCAGATTTAGCGGGATTAGCTTCCTGCCCCTTAAATCTCTGCTGCTTCTGCCAGTGCCCTCATCACCTGGGAGCTTGCTAGAAATGCAGAAGCTCAGGCCCCAGCCCAGACCCACTGAGTCAGAATCTGCCTCGTAACAAGATGTCCAGATGATGGGCATGTATGTTAAAGTATGAGATGAGCTGCTGCCTTAAAACCTAGTCAGAGCTTTGGCCGAGCACGGTGGCTCACGCCTGCAATCCCAGCGCTTTGGGAGGCCCCGGCGGGCCGATCACTTGAGGTCGGGAGTTTGAGACCAGCCTGACAAATACGGAGAAAGC
>NW_016107444.1:5170142-5181806 GCF_001604975.1 Cebus imitator
ACTAAACATGCAAAATTAAGCGGATGTGGTGGCGAGTGTCTATTGAGTCACCTCGGCTGGGTGACAAAAACAAGACCTTGCCTCAAAATAAATAAATGAATAAAGTATAAATATAAACAAATAAGGCTGGGTGCAGTGGCTCATGCCAGTAATCCCGTCACTTAGGGAGGCCAAGGCAGGTGGATCACCTGAGGTCAGGAGGTCGAGACCAGCCTGGCCAATATGGTGAAACCCCATCTTTACTTAAAACACAAAAATTAATCAGGCATGATGGCAGGCGCCTGTAATCCAAGTTACTCGGGAGGCTGAGGCAGGAGAATCGCTTGAACGTGGGAGGCGGAGGCTGCAGTGAGCCGAGATCTCGCCACTGCGCTCCAGCCTGGGCAACAAGAGTGAAACTCCATCTCAAAACAAAAAAAAAAAAAAAAAAAATTTGGTAAGAGTTAAAAAAAAAACAAAAAAACAGTCATTTATCTGTGTGATTCTAAATTAAAGGCTATAAAATATTCTGGAGAAGTATCATATATCTTAAGAGGAAAAAACTTTGTGTTGTGCACATTTCATATATATAATATGTGAGTATGTGATACATATATATGTAAATACATATTATAAATATGTATCATATATAAATACACGAAGAGAGTGTCTCTGTCTCTTCATGTATTTTGCCAACGAAGTCAAGTCACAGCCACTAGAACTGAGAGGAATCACAGTTGATTCCAAGCCAGGCGCAGCACTGACGGGGGATGTGTCCTGAAGTTGATGACTTGGGGCACAGCAGAGGGGCATGCTCTAACAGGGGACACGTGTGACACGGACGGGGGGGCAGGGGCGAAGCAACAGCCCCTCTCCTGGAATTCTGCTTGCTGTGCATACGATAAGGCAAGCATGCAGTTGAGCAGCAGGGAGAGGGTGTAGGTGTCTCAGAGTCTCTGGAGGTGGCTGATTTCGTCAGTCCTGTCTTTTGTTCCACATCTGATAAGCAGGTTTCTGACCAGTTCCTGTCAGCAAAATATTTGACAAACTCTAGTTATACAGGCATGAGGTCAGCTTTAGTGAATAGGCTTAGGTCTTATTACCCCCGTGCCAATCCGCAGCCATCATGGCCACTGGTAAAGCTTTTGTTAGAAATCTTCTTTTCCTGAAAACTTCTATAGATACATGTATGAAACTTTTTTAAAAAACTGAGAGCCAGGTGGTGGCGTTAGAGAATGTCACTGTGCACTTCCTAAGTCCTTGGCACCATTTTCAGTACTGTATGTGGATTCATGCATTGAACTTTTAAAACATTCATTTGAGGTCAAGTACTGTTATTATTTCCGTTTTATAGGTTTATGGGAGGAAATATCAACAACTTGTCCAAAGTCACCGGGTAAGTTAAGTGGTCCTTGCCTGTTTAGAATGGCTGCAGAACTCTCTGCTCTTACGCTCTTAGCTATGATGCCAGCAGTTCTCAGAGTGGGGTCCCTGAGCAGCAGCGTTGGCATCACCTGGAACTCGTTAGAAATGCACCTTCTTGGATCTCACTCCAGACCTAATGAAGCAGAAACAGGCGTGTCCCAGCGAGCTGAGTTTTAACACGCCCTTTGGGTGACTCCAACGCACATTGTCCTTGGCTGATCCACACCTCATAGATGATGGTGTGTCTGCCTCATAATCGGATTCCGGGGAAGAGATTTTGCCTCGTATTTGTCACCTTACGATAATTACTGTGTATTCTCTCCTGCTCTTGTGTGCTTCTGCCCAGTGTTCCCTCATACTCCAGAAAATCATTTTTAGCAGTCCTGTAGGAGAGGTGTTAACAGTATTTTTAGGACAGTAACCTCAAAAGAAAAACACCGTTGCCAACATGCTTAGTTTACTTTGTAAAATGAAACAGACTCACTTTTAAGGTTTGCTCCTGACATGAAAGACGCCAGGCTGTGGTGCAGATCAGAAAGACAGAAACTGAGAACGTTTGGCGTCACGGCCAGTTTTGCCGGAAACATGTCGTGTGTCTCAGAGCAAGCTGGGCAGGACCCCATTTTTCTCTCTCACGGTCGCACAGAAAGCCAGTCCCACCTGTGAAGTAGAAATGCTCTGTGAGTAGTGAAAATATGTGTGGATTTGGATCTGACTGTGTTACCTGGATTTTGAGGTGTTTCTACATTGTCAACTTGTCTAAAAGGTGCTTTTGGTTGAAATCTGTAAGACACAATTAGTATTTGAGTTGCTCTGATAGTTGTGGATACAGGATACATTTGCTATTCTCCTCAGGTCACCTTGTAGGATACTAGGCACTTTCTTATGTTACTCATTTAATCTTTAAAACAGGCTTTCAGGTAAACAGTCATTCTGCAAGCACTGAGGCTCAGGTAGTTTGCACTCGTGTAGAGCCCCCCCAGCTGTAAGCACGGAGCAGGGCCTTTGCCTTGCCTTGTGGGACTCTGTTTTGCCACAACCAGGCACTAAGCTGGCAGAGTTCTAGGCCTTTCCCTTGAATTATCTCACTGATCCTCTTATCCTAGGAGGTGGGTGCTCCTGGAAGACGAGGCAGCAGGAGATGACTTGGCTCTCACTGTCTTTCCAGGGAGAGGAAATATCCAGGCCCTGTGTCTTCTGGCAACTGAAAACTTGCACAATGAGAAAGCACAATTGACATCAGGTGCTTAGTGGCATATTTAGAGTCAGGCTCTGTCTGCTTTTTCTATCCCTCTCCTCACTGTGAGATCCAGAGGGCTGAACTGTGTGAATGAAATAGTGGGTCCCGCCCCGTCTCAGTGCCTGGGCATCTGTATGAGGAAAACGTGGAAAAAGGAAAGTTTCACGGTCACTTTCTTGTGGCCTGTTACCTGGCACATTCCCAGTGTTGTTGTTGTTTTTGTTTTTTTAAATGAAATGCATCAAGAAGCCTGACATCCTAATTTCTTCTCATTGGGGCACTTCCAAAGCAATTACTCATTTGCAAGGTGAATCGCTAAATTTCTAGCAAATGTTACTCAGGATTGCTCAGGAGAAGGTGTGACTTGGAAAGAGATGTGCAATGGTCTGGAGTTGGCTGGGTGTTCTCATTACCAAGCTCAGGTTCCCTGAGAACACGGGCTGCAGGAGGGAGAATGCATCCCGCTCTCCCTAGGGCTGGCTGCTAAGAGTGTGAGTCGGCAGACAGTCTTCTGCACAAAGGGCAGCTTTCAGGTGTTGAACACTAAGCAGATGTGATCATCTGGAAAAACATGGGTGGAAAAAATGCCAGTCAGTCGTGGGAACCCAGAGCCTCCTGCGTCTCTGTCCAGTGGCCGCACCTGCTGGCCGCTCAGATTCTCCAGCTGGCTGGTTCCCAGGTGAGGCTGGGGCGACAGCACGGGGAGGGCATGTGTCTCCAGCTGGGAGAGCACTCCTGCCTTCAGAGAGAGGACTGGGCCGTGGGGCGACTGGGTCCCGATGTACTGTGTCCCCGAGGTGCTTGGGATACCTCAGGCTTTTCTGGGCTGTGGAGTTGGGAATGTCCCAGAGAAGGGGCCGGAGTCCTGGGCCTTTGTTAACACTGTGTCACCGGCAGCGTCGAGGGTGCTGTGCACGGCTCTCCTGTTGGGTCAGAGTTGGAGGAGGAGCTGACCTGGCGTGTCAGTACCCCCTGCAGCACCCTTACAAAAGGTCTCTTGGTCATGGTTTCCGTCGTCCTGGTCTCTGCTTGGGGCTTGGTTCTCAATATCCATGCCTACCCCACACAGGCCTCCCGTGGGGTCAGGCACTCTGGTGGTTCTCCTAATAGAGGGTGCCAGCATCGCCCCAAGCCTGGCCATGGACAAAGAGCCTGCTCACGATCTCTGTATTTTGGGGTCCTTTGCCGCTCTGCCCACTTCTGGGGGCTGTCCTGTGGTCCTTTGCCACCCCCAGCTTTCTTCTGTCCTCTGAGCTGCCTAGCAGTGTTGCCCACCTGGCACTTTCTGCTGGCTCCTCTGTTATGCCAGTTTGTGCATGCGCCTTTCCTTCTCAGCTAGGTCAGGAATTCCTTGAGGGTAGGATTCATTCATTTACTCAACAGACATTGAGAGCTCCAACGTGGGGGTCAGACAGAGCAGGCCCTTCCATAACAGCTCTGTAACCTTGGGCAGTTCCTTTATTCTAAAACGGGGTGATAGTAACATTTTCCTCATAGGATGGATGTAGACGCTAATGGAGGTGACATGCCGGCAGCTCCTAACAGAGTACCAGCCTCATGGTCCGGGGCCCAGAGCAAGCCGTCTGGCTACTGCCTTGCTAAATGTCTCGGTGACAAATGGGCACTGTAGATCAACACTGGTATTTCCAGTCTGGGGCGGGGCGATGATCACAGCATCCAGCAAGCCTGGTCCAAGTCCAGGGTTCTGTCTCTCTTGACCTTGGGCTAGCCACCGGCCTTTCGGTCTGGTTTGTTAAATGAGGACCCTATCTATGTTGTGGGTTCTTCTGAGTTTTAAGTGAAATAATTCTTGTAAAATGCCTGGGGTAGCAGCTGGTACATTGTAGATGCTCCGTCATGGTATACTCATTTCACTGATTCTTCTCTGCTGTTGAATAGCTTGTGTTGGGGCCCTG
This sequence comes from Cebus imitator, assembly GCF_001604975.1. NCBI lineage: Eukaryota > Metazoa > Chordata > Mammalia > Primates > Cebidae > Cebus > Cebus imitator. The sequence continues at coordinate 5,174,703 of NW_016107444.1, forward strand.
CGCTTCGCCTACAAGGCATAAGAACGTGAGTCACACTGTAGCTCAGTTAATAGTGATACTGATAAGCAATGAAAGGAAGCCGGAGCTGTGCTCTGTTGGTCTCTGTCCCTGGCAGGTGACACCATGCTCCTGCCTCCTGTGGAGAGGCCAGGCTCCACGTGGACAGGGGTAATGCACGTACAGACCACTGTTCGGAGTGGGCCTGGCCCTGGGCTGGCCTCTGCCCCCACTGCTGTCCCCGTGACCTGCTCATGTGCCTTTGTCAGAATGCCACACAGGCCCAAGGCAGTGTGGGAAGCCAGCGCTTCTCCGCTGGGAGGAGCGGTAGCGGTCAGCCCATTTGCTTCTGCCGAGGACCACAGCCACTTAGCTGACGCCATCCTTTTAATGCATCTGACTTAGCAACTTCCCATCTCCCTGTCTCTTTGTGTCGCTTCTTTTTTGCAGGGAGCCTTGTGGTCAGGACAGACTCCCCAGGACTCGTGTGATGTGGGTCCTGTGACACACACCAGGCTTTTCGTGTTCTCATCCCTCTCTGGGGTGTTGGTTAGAAATGAGATGTTCTTTGCAAGTAGAACACAGCTTTGCTTTGCTTTTTTTCTTTTTTTTTTTTTTTTTTTTTTAATACAGCTGTGTGTCTGGCCTCAAATGAGAACGCTCTTGGCTGCCTTCACGTGACCTGGACAGCCCAGGTGGGAAGAGATGTTTGTAAGCGTTTGGGGGTTTGTCCTGCTGTAGCCACTTTTGACACGATGACATGGAGATAACAATCAAAAGAATTTGTTCTTTCTTTTTGCCGTGATTGCTGCGTCACGAGCATCATTTTTCATTACCAAGCACTGTGGGCCCTCACCCTGTTCCAGTGGCCACTTCAAAGTCTTCATCAAAATAGCTACGTTTTGTTTTGTTTCTAAAGCCAAGTAATGTGTGTCTTAGGGGTGAGTAGTCAGTTCACTAGGACTATTTGATCAAGTCTAAATTATTCTGAAGATAAATATTGAAGGTCAACAGGCAAGTGAGGGACTTGGCCAAGACTTCAAGGAGGTGGCCATAACTTGGGAGAGAAGATAGAAGAGGTGTGTGCCTAGGAAGAGTTCAAAGTCAAATTCTTCTCAGTTATGGCTGTATCAGGAAACCATTTCTGCGATCGGACTAAATTTTATTTAATGACAATTCTCTAATTTTAAAATAGTCTAGTCTAAGTGGGGCAGATTAGTACCTTTATGTGCTGCTTATCGTGTTGGTTTCTTAGTGGGGTTGAGACCATGCAGTGGTATTTTTACATTGCCGTGTGATGGGGAAGTGGCCGGAATATGGCATGGTTGGAGGCTGCTTGCTTGCGTGTTATTTATTTGGTAACTTAAATATCACCCGTTTTAACTAGACAACTCAAACGTTTTCCTAAACTTCACTGAGTTGTGAGACCAGCAGCATAATTTGGTTTTAGACTTGGCGCTCCCCAGCGAAGGTCCTGTGTGCCTGTGTACAGTCAGCTGCTGTTTCCCGCTCCGGGGCCTAGGCAACCACTCAGCTGCTTTCTCTTTGTTTTTTTGGGACGGGGTCTCACTCTGTCACCCGGGCTGGAGTGCAGGGGCGCAGTTTCGGCTCACCGTAACCTCCCTCCTGGCTCAGGGCATCTTCCCACCTCAGCCTGTTGAGTAGCTAGGACTGCAGGTATGCCATTATTTCTGGCTAATGTTTTTATTTTTTGTAGAGATGGGGTTTTGCCGTGTTGTCCAGGCTGCTCTCAAATTCCCGGGCTCAAGGGATCTTTCTTTTGCTTATTGCTGTTATTTTTTGAGACGGAGTCTCACTCTGACACCCAGGCTGGAGTGCATTTGAGTGGTCTCAGCTCACTGCAACCTCTGCGTCCCGGGTTCGAGCAATTTTCCTGCCTCAGCCTCCCGCGTAGCTGCGATTACAGGCGTGTGCCACCATGCCCAGCTAATTTTTGTATTTTTAGTAGAGACGGGGTTTCTCCATGTTGGCCAGGCTGGTCTCAAACTCCTGACCCCAGGTGATCCACCTGCCTCGGCCTCCCAAAGTGCTGGGATTACAGGCCTGAGCCACGGCGCCCGGTGAAGTGATCTACTTTCTATCTCTGTGATTTGCCTTATACATTATATGAATGGACTCATACAATATGTGGTATTCTTGTGTCTTTTTAAACTGAGCATAGGGTTTTGCATGCTGTAGCATACGTGAACTTCGTTTCTTTTTATGTCTCAGTAGCACCCCCCAGTATGGACATACCATATTGTGTTTATTCATTCTCCAATTGATGGACTTTTTGGCTATAATGAATAATGCTGCTATGAATGCCGATGTATGTATGTTTATGTCTCTGTGTGCATATACAGTTTCATTTATCTTGAGCAGATGCTTAGGAGACCTTAAAAAGTGTTTGTGACCTCAGACAATTCATGTGACTTCTCAGAGCCTCGGTTTCCCTGTCATATAAAGTATGGGGGTGAAAGTGTAAGTTACCCAGCACTGGGTCTGGCAGAGACAAGTGAGCATCACCGCTGAAAGCTGAGTCACAACAGCCATGTAAAGATGTTCCCCTCACCGGAAGTGCTTTGCGAAATCAGCCTGCCCTCGGTGTCTGGGCAGACCATAAAAACTACAGATCTTACAAAAGGGGGCAGAAGAGCGGACCCTTGGATTGGGAATCAGCTATAGGGAGGCACCTTCCTTTTGGCCTATGGGAAGAGCAGGAAATTCCCAGATGGAGAAGTGAGAGAAAGACAGTCCAGTCCGCACGAGAAGGAAACAGAGGCATACAGGTGCCAACCCAGACCTCTGAGGGTGGCATCACCAGCTGTGGAGGAGCTACGGAGAAGAATGAGCTTGGATGGCAGGGGAGGAGGCTGGGCCAGGTCGGGTGGTTCCTGTAGGTCCGGGGTGCTGAGGCTGCTGCTTGCAGGAGGTAGCAGAGCTGGGAACTTTATTAAGCAGAGCAGGGACTAATTAAGTTCAAAAGCTGCATGCTTTCCTCAGACCTTTGAAGGACATCTGTTTTGTAATGCCTGGAAACTTGGATGAAGGGTGACTCATCTGGAGTTTTATGGAAAGCTTTTTAGCTCCCAGGTTCTGGGACCCCAGCTTGGCTCCCAGGTTCTGAACCTGCATCCTCTGCCCCTGTGAACGCTGCAGGCAGGCAGTAAGTGGTTACTGAGTTTACTTCCTGGAACGTCAGCGGCCAGGTGTGGTGCTGCTTTTTCTTCCTGACGACTGCTGCAGCTCCTCAAAAGAGAGCGGTAATCAGCTGGCCTGTGAACCATTCTTTTGTTTGACGCCTAAGTGCCAGCTCTGTTTCAACTGGGTGTACCAGAATTGCTAGGGGTACATGCCTACTTTGAATGTTTATTCAATCAGTTTGCAGTTTTTGTGATGAAAATCATAGAAAATTGACTTTAAAAGCACTGATGCTAAGGTACAGAAGAGAGGAAGAAAAATGATTGAGGGGAGGCTGGAGCTCAGTTTCTTAAAAATAAAGCTTTGGAAAACACTGTTGTAATTAAAGAAATGGCCTATAAGTAAGGCAGAGTGCAAACAGCCCGAAATGCAAATATACCAGGCGGTCTTGAATATCTTTTCTACTCGTGGCTACTTGGTCTTTGAGTTATAAAGAAACAGCGTCTTCTTGAGGGTTTGGGAGGTTTTTCTTCTTATATGTACACACACACGCATACACATACCTGTGTGTGTAAAATATTTATTCATTTATTCATTCCAGAGATACGTAGTGCTGACATCAATGGGAAGAATGTGTCTAGAATTAGGTGAAGAAGTGATGAGAGCTATTCATTCTAACAAAGTTATGAGAATGTTTTTCTCAAAATCAATGAATGGGAAGGGAGGTCTTTCTAACTCTATTTTCTTAAAGAAGGCTGATAAGACCAAAATGTCAAAAAAGCTTTTGTCACGCCTGCTAATTGGACATACAGCATGGAGACACAGGGTCCTTTGGGGAGGGCAGGCTGCTGTGATGAGCTGTAGAGATCTGCCCACCCAGCACCCCTCAGGTTAGGCCTCTGGGCTCTGCCTTCTGCCTGGGTCTGAGTTCCTACCTGCTCCAGCCCTGAGCTCTGCTCCTTCCCACTTCTCCCAGCTCGTTCGGAAGCCCCGGACAGTGTCAAGATAGAAACCCCAGTGCCACACCGCCTTTGTCTTCTTCCCATGGGGTTTCCATCGGGGTCTTCAATTCCAGTCACTCCTGAGCTTCCCACCGGCCAGATCTCCTTGGCATCAGGCAGGAGCACGGTTCTGTTCTGCTCTGGGCCTGTGCACTGTAGATGTTTGGGGTTTTTGGCTGCTGTCTCCTGGATGCTGGAAGGCGGCTGCCAGCGTTTATTCTTACGATCGTTTTGAGCACGGCTTAGTTCTGCATAAAAGTTGCTTTACTGGTTTTCAGACTAAGGCGGTCCATGGAGCTCACCCCACCTCCATCCCCCTGTCCCCACTGGCTGAGATAGCCAACCCTGTGTCTCCTCCCTCTGCCCAGCCTGCCCAGGGCTCCTCTTCCAGTTTGGCTTTGTAATTCCTTACTTGACCTGCCATACCAAGAAGGACTTGATTCTCCTCTTACCTCAAAGTGGATTCTCCCAAACCAAAAATCTCCCTCCTCCGGCTCTAGGAGGGTGTTTCTGTCAGGCGGGCATCTTGCCCTGTGTGTTGTGGGCAGCCCTCTGTCTGGCACGTGACTGCAGAGGGTCATCAGCTACTGTCCCAGAGCCAGCGGTTTCTTGGGGCCGCCCCGTCCTGCCTCTGATCTTCCATCTCCTGCCCATTTTCAAAGGAGACATCTCTCCTGTCCTTACTATCCCAGAGAGAAACCCCAATCCACTGCTTTTTTATTTACTTCCCACTCAGTTTTATCTCTTACGTTTCAAGGAGAGAGCCCACTTCTTGCCACCCACGATTTCCTTATTTCCTTGGATCGATCCCCCAGCCTTGTTGCTGGTCAGTCTGCCCTGCCCACCCCCCCCCATGGCTGCACACTGGAGCCAAAATGTCTTCGGAAATAGAAATCTCATTGCATGCCCCCCACTTCAAAAACTCTCTGGTGGCTTTCCGTTTAAGTCCACACCCCTTAAAGGGACTTGTCAGGCTTCGAACCCTCTGAGCCCCATCCCCCAGGCTGCCTGTTTTCTGCGTGCCCCAGGAGGGCAGGGGTCCTGCCTTGTTCAGTGCAGAGCCTGGTGCCTGGTAATGGTTGTTTGGTGTGAGCGTGATGGTGCCGGAGGTGAGGCATGTGCACTTCACTGTGATGGCTAGGCAGCAAGGTGCATCGAACTTCTTCTTCTAGGAGATGGACCTTAATTTTCTCATATTAAATTATTGTAGAGGCTGGGCATAGTGGCTCACACTTGTAATCCCAGAACTTCGGGAGGCTGAGGTGGGTGGATCTCCTGAGGCCAGGAGTTTGAGACCAGCCTGGCCAACCTGGTGAAACCTTGTCTCTACTAAAAATACAAAAAGTAGCTGGGTGTGGTGGTGGGCACCTGTAATCCCAACTACTCAGGAGGCTGGGCAGGAGAATTGCTTGAACCCAGGAGGCAAAGGTTGCAGTGAGCTGCGTTTGTGCCACTGCACTCCAGCCTGGCAACAGAGCAAGACTCTGTTTAAAAAAAAAAATCATAGAGGTTTATGGTGGCCCCTCCCCTCCCCTCCCCGCCCCCTCCCTTCTTGCCACATCTTTTGGTTGGAAGTGGATTTATTTGGTAGCACTCCTTGGGTCAGAAATGGAACTTCTCCTTGAAATACATTCTTGTAGAGAGAGAAATTGACCACGGCGTATTGTAGATTTAGTGTCTAGAAAGTTGGTATCTGAGAAGCACGACCTGCAGCTGTCATGCTGTCTGAAGGCGTGGTGTGTTATTTCCCACCCTCATGGGTCTCACACCTGCTTCCTTATTTCTTGGAAGAGGAATTCCAAAACACAAGTTACCTGATGGCTGCTCAGAGCCCCGTGACTGGGATAGAGTCTCCTGTGAAAACCTAAGCCTCTGAGCCCAAGCTCAGGGTTCCTTCCCCTAGCCCCAAGCGCTGCCCGCTCTGTTTACACACCTCCTGCACATCCATTCTGTTTACACACCTCCTGCACATCCATTCTGTTTACACACCTCCTGCACATCCACTCTGTTTACACACCTCCTGCACATCCACTCTGTTTACACACCTCCTGCACATCCTTGCTTTGCGCCTTGTTCTCGTGTCCTTTAGGGTCCTCCATTTTAGTCCAGGAGCAGACTGGCCCAGGTGCGGCCCCTGCAATGCAGCCTCATTCTCTGTGACCTCAGTTGGGTCCTCAGTATCCAGATTCCTAATGTCTCAGAGCCTCAGTTTTCCTGTCTGTGAAGCAGTCATTGCAGCAGTGCCCACCCTGTGGGGTTGCTGTGAAGATTGATCGAGAAAGCATGTTAAATCCCTTGACATAATAGGGGAACCGTCAATGTTAACTGCTGCCCTGACCGAAAGTTTGTTATTTTGAAATTTGCCACCTGCTATCTGAGTGACATTGGGCGAGTTATTCAGCCTCTCTGAGCCTTAGTTTTCTGTTGTAAAATGGTGTTAGTGTAAGCGCTTACCCCTCATAGTATTGCTCTGAAGACTACATGAAACAATCTCTGTGGAGGGCTATGAATGGTGCCTGACCGTAGTTACCGTCAGCTCACTGCAGCCTCTACCTCCTGGGTCCAAGAAGTTCTCCTGCCTCAGCCCCCCGAGCTAGGATTACAGGCCTCTTGTCGCCATGGCTGGCTAACGTTTGTGTTTTTAGTAGAGACAGGTGTGCATTTTACTGGGTTCAATTTTAAAAATATTTTTAAGCTTTATAACAGAGCAACACATGGGATCCTTGTAAGTGGTAGATGTGTGAACCAACATAGGTGGTAACATTACATAGAGCCTCGTACACGCACGTGCACACAAATGAGTGTGAGCGAAATGGGAACTGTGAGGAAAAGTCATGGGCATATCAGTGCTGATATCCTGCTGGGGATATTACGGTCTTGCAGAATGTTACCATTGTGGGGACTGGACACAGGGTGTGCAGGATCCCTCTGTATTAGTCCTTCCTTTTTTTTTTTTTTTTTTTTT
>NW_016107444.1:5182351-5198850 GCF_001604975.1 Cebus imitator
GGGGGGGGGGCCAGTTAGGGGGGTGATTAGCAGGTCATCAGGTGACAACACAAATGTAAACACAGAGGCCACCTAACTGCTACGGGCTGTTGCCTGGCGTATATAAGGTACAAGGTGCTGCAGGGGCATTGGGTGCTGGCTGGGGGCCGGGGTTTGAGCTGCGCTCTTGCAGACCATCACAGCTGTGTGTGAAAAGAAGTAACTTGGTTGGTGGCATAGGAGTCTGAAGCACTTGTGTGACCTCGAGCTGGTGGAGTATCTAGAGCAATCTGAGCTGGACTTCATCTACATCAAGTTAGATCCTGGTTTAAAGCTACGCTTACACATCTCCCTTGCTGCCCCTCCCTGGCAGCTCTGTCTGAGGCAGCATATTTCCCCGTCTTGGACAAGAAGGATCTCATGAAAGTGCTGGGTGGAGGGGTCCTGTCTGCTGGCTCTGGTGGTGCTGTCTTGGGAGGGTTTCAGATTTAGAACCAGATTTCAGGTCTCCTCCCTAAGCTAGAGAATCACTCCAGCAGATCCGATTTCTCTGAGCTAATTTGCTAGGATGATCTCCACTTGCATTTAATAAAATATTCAGAGACCTATTGAATTCCAGTTGCCGTTTGCCATTTGTAACACTGCTGAGTTTGACTTAGTAATACGCTTCAATTCCCAAATGTGTCGCACGGGCTGTCACTGAATGTGGGTCATCAGGAAAGCTTTGACTCTTAAGAGAATTATTCACTAGAGCCTTAGTTACAGAGCATTACTGAGAAGTTATTTATTTCGTCCCAAAGTGGCAGGTTTCAGAAACGTTTGCACACTGGCCATAAATCCATCCGTATTCACTCCTCCCGCCATAGAATAAAGCTTATGCCACCTTCTTGGTGTTTGTTGAACTGCAAATCAATTCCTTGTCATTGATTTAAAATAAAACAACCCTGATGTATCTTTAGCAGACAAAAGCCTTCTTTTGTTTCACAACCCATTTCTTCAATGGAAGGAGAACAAAGACACGTCCCAAAGTGCTTGTGTGCAGACTCTTAGGACCACAGTGAATTGTGCATGTGATGGAATAGCACTCCCAGTGCATGTGCATGTGTGCAGACTCTTACGACCACAGTGAATTGTGCATGTGATGGAATAGCACTCTCAGTGCATGTGCATGTGTATGTGTGTCTGGGCAATCGTGGTGGTCTTTTTAATGTATGTTTACAAAATAACAGGCTAGTTTTCATGGTATGGAGCTGGTTGCATCACCTTAGAATGTAGGCCACTTGGGGAGGAGGGGCTGCGCCATTATGAAATGACCAGTTTAGGACTATTGTTGAACAATTATGCCAACAGCTGCTTTCCGAAGGATCCCGCTCCGTTCCTGTGGCCGGGTCTGTGTGGTCAGCGGAGTCCAGGTCGTTCTGCTCATTCACACATGGGTGGCTGTGCTGGGCCCCGCCCCTCAGTCCAGTTTGCTGAGTATCTGTGAGGCCGGACCTCCTTCCCCTGCATCGCCTCGCCCTCAGCACCTGCTCACACACACAGACAGAGCATGTGAAGGTTTCTCAGGGCTTGCACATCCCCTTCCTGCAGACTCACCCTGCAGTCACTGGAACTGGGAATGGGGTCTGGTGGTGTGCCTACCGTGCAGGTTCAACGCGGCAGAGCCGGCGCCCCTCCGTGCCTGACACGCAGCGACGCTAGGGGCTCTTTTTTACGTGAGCTGTTTGTTTGGCAGGTTTGTGACATCGGGAGTCTCATTGTTGCTTTTATTTCTTACAGTTTTATGTGCTGAAAGAGTTGGCCAGATGACTAAGACATATAATGACATAGATGCTGTCACTCGGCTTCTTGAGGAGGTAAGTGCTCCAGCGGACGGCAAGAGTTGTTTATAAGGTCCTGATTTCCATGGATACTGGTTAACCGTGCCTTACTGCCTGCTTCAGTCAGGAATCTCGGAGAGTGGGCTCTTCCGGGCTGCCATTTAATGGCTTTACCTTTTGAACTGGTAGCTGTGTCGGCCGGTACAGCGTAATTTTGTGCAGGTATTTTATGTGTTTAAAGGAATATACGAATGACACCAAATATGCTGCGTTTAAATACTTGGTAGAATATCCAGTTGTAAGTATAAAAAAAATCCTGGAACATTGATATATTTTAAGGGTATCCAAAAATGTCAGAAAAACACATCATCATCCGTGTCTTCCTAATGTATTTTAAGTTTTTACGTAGGTTAGTGGAATATTATGCAGTGTCAGCATGGAAGTAAGCAAAATAAGCATGGCAAGAAACATTTAAGAAAGTTGCTTAAGATTGGGTGAGCTGCCTGCATTTTAGAGTCTGTGGTTTTCTGAATCTCTTCTGATATTCTACTGCAAGTTGAGAATTCAGTGCTGTGAAGGCCTCTAGACACAGCCGAGTATGGTGTGTGTATCTGCGTGCCGGGGACAGGCCGGGGACAGGCCGGAGCATGGTGGGTTCTTAGTGTTTATGGAATATGTGCCCATCATTAATACTCCACCCGTCCCCTGAATCAGGCCTTAAAGGGACAGATGCTGTCTAGACCCTTGCTCCTCCTCTAGACTCTGGAATGACTTTGGGGTGTGTGACTGTGATGTGGCGGACACAGAAATCATTGTTACTGTTTTCAGCCAGTGGGAGGTCAGAGTTGAAGCTCAGACAGAAACTGGGTCACACTGTTTTTCCCAGAGGTTTTATTTTTTTGAGACAGAGTCTCACTTTGTTGCCCAGACTGGAGTGCAGTGGCGAGATCTCGGCTCACCGCAACCTCAGCCTCCAGGGTTCAAGCGATTCTTCTGCCTGAGCCACCCGAGTAGCTGGGACTATAGGTGTGTGCCCCCACGCCCGGCTAATTTTTATATTTTTAGTAGAGACAGAGTATCCCCATGTTGGCCAGGCCAGTCTCGATCTCTTGACCTCGTGATCTGCCTGCTTCGGAAGGTTTCTTTGGGGTGTGTGGCATTCTCTCACCGTTTTTATGTCTCTCTCTCCCCATGTTTCTGCCTCTGCACATCAGCTTTCTCATCCTGGTCCTGCAATCCATTCCTGTTCGGTCCTCTGAAGTAGGGAGGTCACAGACTCATCAGAAACGATGTCAGGGTGTTTGGCCGTGTGACGGTGTCAGGGTGGTATTTGGGGCACCGGACTTCAGCCTTCAGCGCCGCTCCCGTAGTGGCCATCTTTGGTGTCAGCCACGCGGCAGGCTGCCCTAATTGGCACCGCTGACTTTGACAGTGGTTTATTGCTGGCCCCTGGCTACGGCGTCCGTTTCCCCCAGCAGTGCCCTCCAGAGCTTGCAAAGTGCTTCTGGTGCCCACTCATCACCCCTCGTTCAAGTCATCGAGTCTTCTGAGAGGGGTTCCAAACCCGTGCCTTTGTTGTCATTCCAAGGCCACCCCTCAAGCTCTTGGGGCCTCGGCAGTGAGGTCTTCCGTTCTCTCTGCTCCAGTCTTCCTTGCAGCTGCCCCGTCCGAGCCCTCTGTGATCCCCTCAGCCTCTCTCTGAGGTCCTCGCGGTCCTGAACCCTCCTCTTCCCCCTGCCGTCTCTGGGGACGTGGCCCCTGCTCCCCCCGCCCGGCCCTCTCTGCCGTTTCACTGCCTCGGTTTCTTCCTGCTTCTCAGTCTTGCGCTGCAGGGCCCACCAGGGACCTTTGAAGCCGACCCCAACCCCCTCCCCAGCCAGCTGCGCCCTTGCCGACCCCAGGTGTAGGAGTCACCCCCAGTCTCGTTTGTTCTGTGCATCCAGCTGGATGAATATTTATTTTTTATTTTTTGTAGAGATGGGATCTCCCTGTATTGCCAAGGCTGATCTTAAACTCTGAGGCTCAGTCTTCCCGGCCTGGTGCAGGGCCTCACGCCTGTGAACCCCAGCACTTTGGGAGGCCAAGACAGGTGGATCACTTGAGCACAGGAGTTTGAGACCAGCCTTACCAGCATGGCCAAACCCTGTGTCTACAAAAAATATAAAAATTAGCCAGGTATGGTGATGTGTGCCTGTAATCCCAGCTGCTGGGGAGGCTAAGGTGGGAGGATCGCCTGGGCTCGGGAGGTGGAGGTTGCGGTGACCCGAGACCGCGCCACTGCACTCCTCCTGGGCACCAGAGCGAGACTCTGTCTCAAAAAAGCAAACCAAAAATTAGAACCACACTGCAGCAGCACGGTCACTGTTTATTTGAATCTTGCTCTCACCTTGGCCTCCCAGAGTGCCGGGGTCACAGGCGTGAGCTGCTGCACCCAGCCTGTTTCATGTTTAAAGCCTGATCATGGCAACAGTCTGTTTGTGTCTGTGTGTTCCGTGTGTAATGCCATTCTGTCCCTGTTCCGATAAGACTCACACCTGAGTCACTGCCTTCCCTGGAACTAGGCGGTGTCCCGGTTAAAGTCCCACTGTCCCAGTCCTGCGGCAGCTGTGCTGTGCCGCGCCTTTCCTGGGCTTCGGCCGTTTCTTCTGTTCTCGTGCTGTGGTTTGCATGGCCGCCACCGGCAGGCAGGCAGGTGCCGGGGGATTTCCTCAGGACGCAAAGCACAGCCCTCCGCCGGCCGGGAGTCTGCCCTGGCTCTAAGGTGAGGAGGATGCTGAGGTTCGCCTGGGCTGCCTGGGGTGCACCTCTGGGCAAAGCCTGCCTCCTCCTCAGTTAGAGAGGGGATTCCACTGGCCCCTTAGTCACGCTTTTTACCTGGAACTTGGTGAATGGGATGAGTCAGTTGCTAAGCGTAGGCGGCAGGCTGTTGGAATCTCTAGTGGGTGTGCCAGTCAGCGCAGGAGTTCATTGGTGAAAAGGGGCTGAGCCTCGAGTTACGGTCTTTTTAAGTCTGTGCTTTTAAAGCTCAGTGAGGAGAGGGAGCCCGCAGTTAGAAGGAGCCCTAGCTTGCCTCATTTCCTGGGGAATAAAGGAACTAGTAGTTCCAAGGGCCTCAGTTACTTGTTTGTGGGCTCTTTTTCTCGTTGTAGTTTAGTCCGGTGGCCGTCCTCTAGCTGTTTTCTTGTTTTATCATCTCTTCTTTTTTTTTGTAAAGATGGGTCTCACCATGTTGCCCAGGCTGGCCTCAAACTCCTGATTCTCCCACTGTGGGCTCCCAGAGGGCTGGGATTACAGACATGCGTTGCCACATCTGGCCTGCTTTCTTGTGTTTAGAAGTAAACACTTACCATATTTTGGCTAGAGAAATGGGAGGTTTTTTTCATTCTTGTAATTCCCAAAACCTGCAATGCAATAAAATAAGTAAATGGAAAAAAAAAAGAAAGGAAAAAAAAGAAAAACCCAACCAGCCTGTTGCCTTCGTAAAATTAAAGAGAAAAAACTAGAGACACTACAATAACGTTTTTGTTTAAATTTTCATTTCATCTATAAATATTTTTCATCGAACTTCTCTTTATGTTTAATTTCTGTGCGTACAGAGTAGGTGAATGTATTTATGGGGTACGTGAGATACTTTGATAAAGGCAGATGATGCCTAATAATCACATCAGGGTAAACGGGGTATCAGGCTGAGCACTGTGGCTCACACCTGTAATCCAAATACTTTGGGAGCCTGAGGTGGGAGACTGCTTGAGGCCAGGGGTTTGAGACCAGCCTGGGTAACAGAGTGAGACCCTGTCTCTACAGAAATCTAGACTCTGTAACTGAGCCAGAGGCAAGCTTTGCCCAAAGGTGCATTCCAAAAGTTACATAGGCGTGGTGGCGCATGCCTGTGGTCCCAGCTACTCAGCAGGCCGAAGCAGGAGGGTTGCCGGAGCCCAGGAGCATGCGGCTGTGGTGAGCTGTGACTGCACCACCCCACTCAGGCGCAGGCCACAGAGCGAGACCTGTCTCAGAAAAAGAAGGTGGAGGCAGGGAGAAAGACAAGGGTGCCATCATCTCAAGCGTTTGTCATTCCTTTGTGTCATAACCGTTCCAATCACACTTTTAGTTATTTTTAATGTGGAATAAATTCCTGTTACCTGTAACCACCCTGTTATGCTGTCAGATACCAGGTCTCATTTGAACTGTTTTTTTTATACCCATTTGCTATGACTTCTTGCTTTTTCTTATGGCAGAGAGTATTCTTTAAAATTAAAGATCACATTTCTGGTATCGACCAGGGAAGTGTTTGTCTTTATGGGGCAAGAAGAGGCGAGGCAGCTCTCAGGTGAAGGGTTTGAGGTGTGACCGGCAGACAGAGGACTTCATTGTTGAGCTCACCGCCCGAACTGTTTCTCTTCCCCGTCCTGTCTCCCAGTTCCTGTTGGTTTCTGGCCTTTTGTGAGCCTTCCGCATCCTTCAGGCACGCTGGCATTCTTTGCCTTGCCTGACGCAACTTCATATTATACTTTGTGCTTCATTTGTTTACACTGAAATGTGCATGCAGGATGTGGTAAAGTCCAGGTGGGTGCGGCGGCTCACGCCTGTAATCCCAGCGCTTCGGGAGGCTGCGATGGGTGGATTACTTGAGGTCAGGAGTTCGATACCAGCCTGGCCAACATGGTGAAACCCCATCTTTACCAAAAATACAGAAATTAGCTGGGTGAGGTGGCGTGTGCCTGTAATCCCAGCTACTCAGGAGACTGAGGCAGAGGAATCACTAGAACCCAGGTAGCAGAGGTTGCAGTGAGCCAAGATCATACCACTGCACTCCAGCCTGGCAACAGAGCGAGACTCCATATAAAAATATACATGTGTGTGCGTATACATGGCCAAGGCATGCAAAGTATCAGTGCTTGTTGGAACTTGGCAGCCTGAGTGCCTGAAGGCAATGCAGAACAGGTAGTGAGGTGGTGAACTGAGGAGCACTGACGAAGCGCCTGCCGAGTGTTCTACACGAGACATTTGGTAGACCCGAGTTAGATTTATGGAGACCACACTTCCAAGGGGAAGCGAACATTGGTATTGCAGTTTTAACCAAATCCAGCTGAAAGCATGTGGGCTGGGTGCTGGTCTTGAGTGAGCCCCTGGAGACTTTAATTCTGTGCAGTCTCCCTCACACGAGTCTTTGAACCCTTTCCTGTAGGTGCCTAATGAGCACAACTGTTCAGTCTGAGACATGGCCAAGGGCTATGAGATAAGGGACCTTTCTTTCAATTTTGTATCTTGAGATGGGGTTTCCTCTGTTGCTCAGGCTGGTCTTGAGCCCCTGTGCTCAGGAGACCCTCCAGCCTTGGCCTTCCAAAGTGCTGGGATTGCAGGCATGAGCCACTGCCCCCGGCCAAGGGAACTTCTTAGTAGACACTGTGACCAGCGTGGATAAATGTGCAGGAATGAGCATCTCGGTTGATTGAGAAGACTCATGGGCCCTCTCCACATGTACTGTTTCCAGAAAGGAAGCGTCACGATGAGGAGGCACAGGTGTGGGAATGAGTTGGGGAATTTGTAGCTCTTTTTTTTTTTTTTTTTTTTTTTTGAGACAGAGCCTTCCTCTCTTACCCAGGGTGGAGTACAGTGGGGTGATGTCGGCTCACCGCTCGCTCTGACTCCTGGGTTCAAGCGATTCTCTGACCTCAGCCTCCCGAGTCTCTGGGGTTACTGGCCCCCACCACCCCACCTAGCTAATTTTTGTATTTGTAGTAGAGATGGGGTTTTTGCCATGTTAGCCAGGTTGGTCTCCACCTCCTGACCTCAAGTGATCCCAAAGTGTTGGGATTACAGGCGTGAGCCGCTGCACCCGGCTCATTTTTGATAACTGTGATACCTGGCTGGCTTCTGGGACTGTGGTGACAGCAGTGCCATTTTGGGGACTCTGGAGGGCCTGGAGGAGCGAGGCCGCCGCCCTGTGAGAGGGAGCCGAGGTGCAGTTGAATCCAGTCTTAGACCTCAAGTGCGATGCTCATCTTCAGTGGAATTCGTGGGCTTTGCAAAGGGAGATGTGGTGCGATTGCATGGAAAAATTTGGTGGATATCTAAGAAGTTAGGAATAAAAGTTGATTATTCTACTTATTCTAAAAGTCAATGAGTCATAAGGCTAGAAGAGTTTTTCTAGAATATCTCAGCTAGCCTGCCCCTTCACCTCCCTTTAACAGCTGAGGGAACCGCATTCACATAGAGAACCCATGGTCTCCCAGTGTGCGGTAGGCTGGTTCATCTGGAGCAGCGGAACCTGTGACCAGTACCTGCTGTAAGAAGCACAGCTTATGTTGTGACCCAGTACTCACATAGGCAAATACGTGACGAGACAACAGTTTAAACATGAAGTAATACTCTTATTACATGTGATGCACTTTGGTGTTTTCCGTTCTGTGCCACTGTATTTAAATTAAAACAAAAGGTTGGTTGCTGTCACTAAAATGGTCTCTCAACCCACTAATGGGTTTGAAACCCGTGTTCTGAAAAATGAATCTGTTGGCTGAAGGCAGCAGCTTCTGCTTGTAATCCCAGCACTTTGGGAGCCAAAGGAAGGTGAATCACTTAAGGTCAGGATTTGAGACCAGTCTGGCCAATGTGGTGAAACCTTGTCTCTACTAAAAATACAAAAATTAGCTGGGCATGGGTGGTGCGCACCTGTAATCCCAGCTACTGAAGAGGTCGTGGCAGGAGAATCGCTTGAACCTGAGAGGCAGGGATTGCAGTGAGCCAAGATCGTGCCAAGTACTCCTGCCTGGGCAGCAGAGTGAGACTCCGTCTCAAAAATAAAAAAGAAGAATCTGTAGCGTGCCTGATCCTGTGAGGCAGAAGCCCTTTGCCTGGGACCGTGTGGGAAGTTAATAGCAGGTGCCGGGTCAGAGCCCAGGACCCCTCCCCAGCAATTTTCCTGCCCCAGAGAACACGTTCCATTCTTTCTTTCAAACCAGATGAACAGAGTCGTTGGCGGAGACTTCTAAAATGATTTCGTTTTTCTGACTTCTCCTCCCTTTGCCAACACCCAAGTTGAATCAGACAGTGGTAGCAAATCACCAAGTCTGCATTTGCTCATGGCACCTGTGCACTATCCAGGACGTCTTTCTTCCCACAGAGGCTGTCCTGCCTTTACACGCCACTCCCACTTTTCCTCTGTGTTTTTGTGTGTGTGTGTTTGGTTTTTTTTTTTTTTTTTTTTGAGATAGAGTCTCGCCCTGTCTAACTCATGCCATCAGCTGAGCTAACAGAAAATTCTGTGCCTTAAGCATGTTTTTGTCTGTGAAGTATGGCCATGTTATGCCTAATAGCTCCATTTCGGAAGTTGTTTGTTTCTTAATGAAGCTTGAGTAGCCTTTTCTAAGTAAAAAACAAAACGAAACAAAAAAGCACGTCATTGTTTTACAGAGTAACTTTAAACATTTTTGTTTCACCTGAGGCAAAAACAAGAAACTCAATGCATTCCAGCCTAATGTGTGCTAGACAGGCTGCCTCCCTGGGTCAGCTCTTGGCTTCATTGTAAGAGCATTTAGAATTTCTATATTCATTCATTCATTCACTTAACAAACAGCTTAACAAACAGCTAGGGCTAGCAAATAGCCCTAGCAATACAATAGCCCACCCAACTATCCCATGATTGCACAGTCACAAAGCAGTTGCATATAACTGTTTTGAGAAGCGTGTTTTTCTTTTGTGTAGGAACAAAGCCTTTCTCATTACATTTTCAGGCCTCCCTTCTACTGCCTGCCGTCCGTGCAGCTCTCACACGCGATGCGGGCAGGGGTTGCACCTGTTTTAACAGGCATCAGATGCCAGCACGGATGCGAATGATTAATTCCCCTGTTGTTCCTAGATGCCCTTGTTTTCCTCACTTGGCGCAGAGCACCGCTGGCTCCTTCAGGAAACACAGGTCTTTTGAACCCCTGTTCTCCCTCTTTCCTTCCGCAGAAAGAGCGGGATTTGGAATTGGCCGCCCGCATCGGCCAGTCGTTGTTGAAGAAGAACAAGACCCTCACGGAGAGGAACGAGCTGCTGGAGGAGCAGGTGGAACACGTCAGGGAGGAGGTGAGAGCGGCAGCCGAGGCTTGCGGAGGGCCCGGGGGCCGTGGGCACGGCTGAAGGAGAAGGCCGAACGGGGTCCTGGTTGGAAGGTCCCTCCCGGGGGCACCACCACGGCCGGAGCCCAGAACCGTCTGCTCCGAGATGGGCAGCTGGGGCCTGAAAGCCGCCTCCCTGCAGCTCCCGCCCTGCCAGTGCCTCCTGTCTGTCTCCGGCAGTGAGGATGGGTGGATCGGGCAGGCACGGCCCTCACTCAGTCGCACGCCTGTGTGCCGTGGTGGGTCAGCCACAGTCCTTGCCCTCGGAGAGTCCAGGCTGGTCCAGGCGCCCCACGTGTGTCAGAAGGGCATCCGGGCAGCCACCCCAACAAGCAGGGCTTCCCGAGTCGGGCTGGGCGTGCGCAGCTGGAGAGGAGCCCTGTGAGGACGTCAGCTCTGCACACAGAGGAAAGCGGAGACTCACGTCATCGTGACAGTGTAATTTTGTACTGTAAAGCAAAACAAAACAACAAGGCCTATTGCTTTCATGACAGAGCCCTCTTATTTCCATGACGTGAGTCTTGGCTGGCGGATATGAGAGGTGAGAGGAAGGGTATGCAACTTTTGGCCCAGCTTAGGGTGCCTCGGCTTAGGAGGAGTGATCCTGGTTTTCTGGAAGGGACGTGGTGTGCACGGAGGGGGCAGCTGTGGGGTCGGGGGGATGGCTGGAGCAAAGATAAGAGGCTTAGAGCCCTGCCCTCCTTAGGAGTTTCCTTTCTGTCACCCTGTTCTTTTAACAGTGAATTTTAACTGTGAGAACTCTCCTCCTTGTTTCTTTTCCTCACTTTTCTTTTCTTCTTTTTGAGGCAAGGGCTCACTCTGTCCCCCAGGCTGGAGTGCAGTGGTAAGATCACAGCTCACTGTAGCCCCCACCTCCTGGATTCAAGTGATCCTCCCACCTCAGCCTCCTGAGTAGCTGGGACCACAGACACGTGCCACCACGCCCGGCTAATTCTCGTGTTTTTTTGTAGAGAAGGGTTTCACCATGTTGCCCAGGCTGGTCTCAAACTCCTGGGCTCAGTCTCCCAGAGGGCTGGGATTACAGGCGTGAGCCCCTGTGCCTGGCCTCTTCTCCCTTGTTTTCTATCAGAATCTTCCTTAGTGGGAGTGGATGCTCTGGTACCTAAGATGCCTTCAAACTTCTTTCTTGTTAAAGCTATTCCCAGTACATTGTTGTCTGGGTTTAACAATAGTTTTAATATGATGAAGCATAGTTGCTACCGTATAGAAAAGTTTTAATCCTAGCTTTTCTTTAAAATACAATAAGGGAGAATGCTGTTGTATTTTAAGAGAAATAAAGTGATTCCTGCATTCCCTGTCCCCAGCGTCATGACCTGGATTCCCTCTCATGTGACTGATGGGAAAGCTTGCTGGGTCAGGCTGGCCCCCTCCCGGCCACTTCAGAGCAGAGAGACCTGCCACCCAGTAGCCCACAAATGGTCACCTGTCGGCTTGTTCACTTTGCTGTCCTTGCTTGGGACAGGCCTCACTTGCACAGAGGATGCAACTCTCTGGGAGTGGAAATGCCTTTTCCCCTTGGAAAAGCTTCGAATTTGAAAGCTATTACATCTTTCCCGTTGGCGTATTATTCAATTATCAGTCTCGGTGTCGAAGCTAAACCCTTTATGCACATAAAATTGTCTTCTCCATGGAAGACATCGTAATTCACTGTGTTATGTAGAAAAGTTGCAATAAACCACAGACCCTAGGTCAAATGACAAACGAGAAAATTAGAACATAATTGCGGTTCTTTTTCTAGCACTGGTTCCCTGTTCATCAGCACTGCAGAGTGAAAGGGCAAATGAAACACTTTACAGTAGAACTGTATTTGAAAACCTTAAGTACAAATCGGGGTGGTCTGCAAAGCCACCTCAGCAGGAGTCGGTGTGGCCTTCCCTGATGGTTGCCTCCGTTCTTCCTGTGTCTGAAATTCTTATCCAGTGAGCAGCGAACACAGAACGAGGTCTGGCCAGGCATGGCCAGAAGCCTTATGAGGGTGCATCACAGAGTGGGCTGTGCAGTCGTCCGAGCATGAGAGCCAGGTCGGCAAGCTGCCTGTGCTGGCCCAGGCAGACCTGGCATCGCCAGGATCCTGTTTGGAGCTGGGATTTGGTTCTGGCAGCAGTGAATGAATGGCCTCCTCCTTCATAACGTGACCCATCTTTCTGGCCACTTGCCCAGCTGGTCATCTGGCTGCATCCAAAGCCCCTGGTAGTCTCATCCCCCACAAGCGTCATTCCTTTTTTGAGACAGAGTCTCGCTCTGTCACCCAGGCTGGAGTGCGATGGCGCGATCTCGGCTCACTGCAACCTCTGCCTCCTGGGTTCAAGTGATTCTCCTGCCTCAGCCTCCCGACTAGCTGGGATTACAGGCTTGTGACACCATGCCTGGCTAAATTTTTTTTTTTTTTTTTTGAGATGGAGTTTTGCTTTTGTCGCCCAGGTTGGAGTGCAATGGCGCAATCTCGGCTCACGGCAACTTCCACCTCCTGGGTTTAAGTGATTCTTCTGCCTCAGCCTCCTGAGTAGCTGGATTACAGACATGTCTACCACTCCCGACTAATTTTGTATTTTAGTAGAGACGGGGTTTCTCCTGTTGGTCAGGCTGCTGTCAAACTCCCGACCTCAAATGATCCACCTGCCTCAGCCTCCCAAAGTGCTGGTATTACATGCATGAGCCACCACACCAGGCCTAATTTTGTATTTTTTGTAGAGTTGGGGTTTCACCATGTTGGTCAAGATGCTCTAGAACTCCTGACCTCAGATGATCCACCCGACACCTCAGCCTCCCGAAATGCTGGTATTACAGGCATGAACCACGGCACCCGGCCACCAAGCGTCATTCTAGTCCCCTCTCTGCTGTTCCTTGTACCAAAGTAAAAATTACAAATTCAGACAGTTTTTTGCCAAAAAGTAATTGTGTTTCCTTTAAATAGATCAAATGAAAGCCTATTGTTTTGAGCAGCACAAAATCAGTTTAAATGCTTTTACTTTCAATGGTGAATTTTAAGAAAATACTGTCACCAAGTGGTAAGTGTTGGAAGGTGGGTTGGGATGGCATTACCTTTGGGAAGCAAATGACACCCTGGCTCTGCCTGTGCAGGTGTCTCAGCTCCGGCATGAGCTGTCCATGAAGGATGAGCTGCTTCAGTTCTACACCAGCGCAGCAGAGGAGAGTGAGCCCGAGTCTGTTTGCTCAACCCCGTAAGTCACCAGAGGGCTGTGTTTCCAGAGGCCAGAGCACAGGCTGACCGCTGTTACGTCCTTAGGGTCACCTAGACAGGGTCACCTTCATCAGCAGTGGGGGTCACCTGCGCCCAGCCTTCTCTGGGCCAAACGTCTCCAAGGGCCTCAAACAGATTCATGTTACTGTTTTAGTGGGACCAAGTGGACAGGTTTTTATTTTTCCTTTTCCTGGGTCTTATTGCTTATTTGTCAATTTAGATCGATGTGCCCTGGAACATTAGTGGACCATGGGTTAGGCTCTGCTGTTGGAGGGAATTCAGGGTTCTGGAGCCAGAGGTGCTGGGGCACGTCCTTGGGACAGAAGGTGTGGCATCTTCTCTGAGTCCGCAGAGCCTTGTGTCGGGAGCGTGAACTCTAGCGCCCAGCAGGCTGCGGCACATCTTGGCTCTGGGCCTCACTAGCTGCATGCTGTGGGCTAGATTACTCAATCTCTGTGACTTGAGTTTTCATCTGTAAAATGGAGATAGCAGTAGAACTTAGGTCACAGTTTAAGCATTAATTGAGTTGAAACATACAGAGTACTTAAAAGAGTTCTTGGCACATACAAATGCATTATGAGTATCAAATAAACTCCCAGACATCCTGGAATTGTGTAGGCTTTAAACAGAGTTGGTGGCCCTGAGTTCCGAGGTGACGTGGCAGGTTGTGGGTACAGGGTTGAGCTGTGGGTCTGAATCGGTGCACCGGGTGCTGTCTTCCTGGGGGTGGGAGAGTAGTCTGGTGGGTCCCTGCCCTTCTGCACGCCCCTCCTTGTGTCTGTACGTGGTTTCCCAGGTGCTGGGGGGAAGCGTGTCTCCCCGGATCGTGATTGTACTTTCTCCCCCAGGTTAAAGAGGAATGAGTCGTCCTCCTCAGTCCAGAATTACTTTCATTTGGATTCTCTTCAAAAGAAGCTGAAAGACCTTGAAGAGGAGAATGTTGTACTTCGATCCGAGGTGACGTGCACTCCCTGCTCTTGCCCCTGCTGGAAGGGAGGTGGCCCCATTTGCCTTATCTGGCGAGGTCAGCCAGGGTTAAGTGCCCTCCTCAGAGGTGGCAGTCTGTGAAGAGCTGTGCCAGACGCTCAGCAGACGTGCCTCCACTATGCTCCGGGCACTGCCTTCCAGCCCAGCACATGCCTCCCTGGCTGCTGAATGACACAGCGAGGGGACTGGGAAGACTGGACACCCCTCCTTCACCGTCGGCCCTGTGGCGAGGTCTCCCCGGTGTGCTCCAGCTCTGACCACAGCACCTGCGGAGAAGCCCAGCCTTGCTTTCATGCTGCCACAGAGCAGATGCTCACAGCCAGATTTCTTTTTTTTCTTTTCTGTTTTTTTTTTTTTTTTCTTTTTTTCTGAGACAGAGTCTCACTATGTCACCCAGGCTGGAGTGCAGTGGTGCAACCTCAGCCCGCTGTAATCTCTGCCCCCGGGGCTCAAGCAATTCTCCTGTCTCAGCCTCCCAAGTAGCTGGGATTCTAGGCATGCGCCACACGCCCAGCTAATTTTTGTATTTTTAGTAGAGACGGGGTTTCACCGTATTAGTCAGGCTGGTCTCGAACTCCTGACCGTAGGTGATCCACCCACCTCAGCCTCACAAAGTGCTGGGATTACAGGTGTGAGCCATTGTGCCTGGTAGAGCCGTATTTCTTAACTCAAAAAGCCTGAGCCGAGGTGACTGGGGACCCGTGCTGTTACTTTCGTTGCCAAGGGATTGTGCCCGGGCTTTTGCCCGCCTTGTTTTTTTAGTCTTCACAACAGGGCTGAAAGCTCCTTACTCTGATTCTCATTGGAACAGTGGGCCCCAGGCTGCTAGGTGTTTTGATAACCCAAGGTCATTCAAGTGAGTAAATGACAAAGCTACGATTTGCAAGTCTGTGACTCTAAGCCCCTGTTTTCTGCCTCCACCCACTGCACCCTCTAGAAACACCAATGTGTGCAGATTTAGTACCATCTGTCTTAATCAGTGGTGACTTTCTGTCCTCTGGCCAAAGTACAGCCTGTTTATCAGGCCTGTGTCAGGTGGGAGCTGTGTGCCCACCTAGGCTGGCCCTGGGCTCCTGGGAGCCCCTCAAATAGTCCAGACTGACTGTCGAACTTGCCCACACCTTGGTAAGATCTTCACGCCCCACCTGAGCAAGATGCTCTTCTGCACACCCTGTTCTCTTGGACCTCACCTCTTCCAGCCCCTTGTTCACTGATGGGTCACGTAAACCCAGACTGACCAAGAAGGCTGCCCAGGTTTCCTCTGCCAGCCAGTAGCCAAGCAAGGCAGCAGCCCCCTGCTCCCCATTCCCAGTCCAGTGCCACCTCTTCCAGCACCTGACGCAGGTAAATGCTCCAGCCCCAGGTGCCCAGGAACTCAGCCCTGTCAGAGTCTTCACCCAAAGCCAGCTGAGGGAATCCGATCCCAGCTACAGACTCCTGCTACCCCACCTCCGCTCCGAGTGTAATGTCTTTCTGGAGCCAGGACCCAGGGCTCAGACACTTCTGTCTAACTGGGGCCCTCACTCCCCCTCTTCCTTCTTCCCCTCTCTCTCTTTCTTTTTTTGAGATGGGGTCTCGCTCTGTGACCCACGCTGGAGTGCAGTGGCATGATCTTGGCTCACTGCATCGTCCTCTGCCTCCTGGGTTCAAGCAGTTCTCCCTCCTCGGCCTCCCGAAGTGCTGGGATTCTAGGTGTGAGCCACTGTGCCTGGCCTTCAGATGTCTGTCATCCCACGCTTTTCAGCCAGGGCAAGTTGTCCAGAGTCCTGGGACGGTTCTTGTGCCTCTGCATCGTCATGCTTTTGTGTTGAGCCTTGTTCACAGCAGGTTTAAGTGCAACCCAGAACCTCAGGGTTCGGTGCCTGGCACATAGCAGGTGTTTGCCATTCCTACGTGGTTATCCTTAGGGTGCCTGCTGTGGGCAGGGTAGTGTCCCAGGCACTGTGAGGGCCACAGAGCATCCACATTTATGAGCCGGGACAGCCACAAATGGACAGACAGGAACAGATGCCAGGATAGGATGGTGAAGCCGCAGAGCGCCTGTGCCCGCGGCTCTGCGCGGCACCCTCTGGCGGTACACGGTTCTCGGCGTGAGCGCGCACGGCCCTTAACTAGGCGGGGACTCGGATGGACTTTGTGTATCTGAGGCTGCAACGGGGACACGTGGGGGCTGCAGAGGGCAGCTGCCCGCCCAGACCCAGGTTAGCCCTGGCTTTACGCCTCGGCCCGTGTCTGCCCCACCTGGCCAGGTGAGAACGCGCGGCGTCTGACCTGGCTCTCGTCCGCAGGCCTGCCAGCTGAAGACGGAGACCATCACCTACGAGGAGAAGGAGCAGCAGCTGGTCAACGACTGCGTGAAGGAGCTGAGTGCGTCCCGCCCCGCCCCGCCCC
>NW_016107444.1:5199315-5208758 GCF_001604975.1 Cebus imitator
CTTGCTGCCCCGCCCCGCCCCGCCCGCTGCCCTGCATCCGCTCTCGTGGTGACACAGCCTAGCCGCAGCCCTGCTGAAGGGCAGCTTCCTGCCAGCCCACGGCTCAGCAGCATTTTCCCTAAAACCAGAGTCCTCCCCAGCCTTGCGTGGCACCCCCTCCCCATTAATCAACTTAGTACTAAGTTGCCAGCTATGCGTTATCTCAGTTTATTACTGAGGTGGATATTTAAATTTCATTTCGGCTTTCTACTGGAATATTGGAATTATTATTATTATTTTGAGATGGAGTCTCACTCTGTCACCCAGGCTAGGGTCCAGGGGCGTGACCTGGGCTCGCTGCAACCTCTGCCTCCTGGGTTCAAGCAATTCTGTCACTTCAGCCTCCCAGGTTTACAGGCACCTGCCACGATGCCTGGCTAATTTTTATATTTTTGTAGAGACAGGGTTTCACCATGTTGGCCAGTCTGGCCTTGAACTCCTGACCTCAGGTGATCTGCCCGTCTTGGCCTCCCAAGGTGCTGGATTGTGAGCCGCTGTGCCTCGCTGGAATATTGGAATTTTTTAATGTCTAAGTTAGGGCCACCCACAGAAACCTGTGTTGCCAATGTGGAAGGACAGCTTACAACCAATAATTTGATTTGTGGAAGTTGAGGCCAGAGTTCTCACCTTTGCAAATAAATATGTCCCTCATCCTCTTCATTTTAAGTCTACAAGTTAAGACAAAAGGTCAAAACACTAAGTATTTTGCATTTCAGCAAAATACGAAGTAAATGAAACACACCTCATGTTCCAATCTGGCTGAATGAGTGCTCGCTCTGCATATGGGTTGGAAACCCCAAGGGATTGCGCTGTGCAGGCAGAAGTTCCTTTCCAGAACTGGGCACAGCAGCGGGTGCCTGTTTAGTCTCATGGATTGCTCACGTGTGGAATGTAAGGATTTGGCCAGGTGCACTCATGTCTCCTCACTTTCTGTCTGACCCCCAGAGCTTCCCTTCTTTGTTCTGGGGACACAGCCTTGGTGTCCCCAGAACAAAGGGTGGCCTTGGGGCGCCACGCTGAGTCCAGGAGTGACAGCTAATGGGGTGAGCTGCTTGTTCTGAGCCCTGCAGAAGCTGCTTTGCTTCTCCATGTGGGAAAATGGTCACTGTGAGTTCCTTCTTCCTGCACCCTCTCCACTCCAGCTGTCTTATAATAAGCACGGTTTTTCTTGTGCAAAGCGCATAGAAACTTTTCTGTCTGGGTCTGCATGTGTGGTTTTCTGACTAGCTCTTGTGATTGTTTCTTTGTCAAAGGGGATGCCAATGTCCAGATTGCTAGTATCTCAGAGGAATTGGCCAAGAAGACAGAAGATGCTGCCCGCCAGCAAGAGGAGATCACACACTTGCTGTCGCAAATAGTGGATCTGCAGAAAAAGGCCAAAGCTGTAAGGCTTCTCTGTTTTCTGGCTGCTACAATGGCCATGCAGAGGCGGGGAAGAGACGCTTACTCCAGAAGACAGCGCCCTTTTGTTTCAGTCCTAACGGTTGTGTTGCCCCTCTGCAGGAAAAGCTCAGTGGGCTCAGCAGTATAAAACTGATTACCCTGAGTGGCTGACAAGTCTCAGTTGTGACCTCTTGTCTCCTAAAACTATTCAAACTCATTAAAAAGATGCTGTAAATATGGACTTTTGGAGTTTAACTCATGGATCATCTAGTCTAGTGTTTGTTTTGCACAGTGCACTAGGTATGTTCTGCAGTAGAGCAGAATCCTCTTCAGATTTAAGAAGAGGCAACAAAATTGGCTTTGCTCTTGGTGTAGGGTAAAGTGCTTCCAGTGAGCTTTGGAAGTGGGGGATGGGGTGGAGGGCTGTAGGGAATGAATGTAGATCTAGGAAAGACTTTACCTTCAAAATCATATGAAAAACAGAACTTGAATATGAGATGAGCATGTCCTCGTAGAAAGTGATGAGATCGTCGTGGATTAGGTTAATGAGGGGGGAAGGCTGGACAATCTGAGTGTCTTAGAAAATGTTCTATCTTTGCCATGCTGTAGTGCGCGGTGGAAAATGAAGAGCTCGTGCAGCATCTGGGGGCTGCGAAGGATGCCCAGCGGCAGCTCACGGCCGAGGTGAGCATCCCTTGTTCCTGCAGCGAAGGCGGACCAGCCTTCCCCGACGGCAACAGTCCCATCCATCGTAACCACTGTTTTTACTTTGAATTTCATTTCATTTTTATTCGTGGGATAGTAAACCCAGTCGCATCTCGATTCTGTACTCACTGGCACAGTTGCTGGTTCTGAGCACCTGTGGGGTGGGCTTTATACCAGCTGAGCCTGGCAAGTGCAGGTGCCCAAAACGTGTTCAGAGAAATGAAATGGAGCCACACAGAGCACTCTGGGAGAGGAACCTCATGCACAGCTGTGGCTTGAAACATGGGTGTGACAATTTTCTTTCTCTTTTTTTTTTTTTTTGAGACAGGGTATCATATGTCACGCAGGCTGGAGCACAGTGGCATGACCGTGGCTCACTGCAGCCACAGCCTCCTCAGGCTCAGGTGATCTTCCTGAGTGTCTGGGACTACAGGTGTGGGACATATCCCCACCTAATTTTTGTTCTTTTGTAAAAATGGGGTTTTGCCATGTTGCCCCGGCTGGTCTCAACTCCTGGGCTGCAGTAATCTGCCTGCCTTGCCCTCCCAAAGGGCAGGGGCTGAGATTACAGATGTAAGCCATCATGGGTAGTCTGATTTTTCTTTTGCATGAAGTTGGTTTTATTTCATTTGCCCGCTGTTGGTATTTTAGAAGGTGTCTGAGTCTGTAAGCTTGCCTCAAGTCAGAGAAAAAGCAAGCCTTTGAAAATTCTGTAATTTGGCCACAGGCCCACAGGGCAGCTGGTTCCACTCGTGCTGGGGACTCTGTTCGTGTCTTTCCGGCCCTCGGATGGGCAGATGTGTGCACCCCTGGGTGCCCAGGAGACCCTGACCTCTGTGTCTTTGCTGCCCGCAGCTGCGTGAGCTGGAGGACAAGTATGCTGAGTGCATGGAGATGCTGCATGAGGCGCAGGAGGAGCTGAAGAACCTCCGGAACAAGACCGTGCCCAGCACCACGTCCCGGCGTTACCACTCGCTGGGTCTGTTTCCCATGGTGAGTGGTGTCTTCTTCCCGGCAGAGGACGGCAGGGGTCCAGGCAGTGGGAGCCGTGTGGGACGTTCCGGCCACTGGAGTTGGGTGTTTACAGTTCGTGTCTCGTTGCTCAGTTCAGGTCCGAGTCTGAATCAAAGACGCTTGAGTCTGACTGGTGGTTTCTTAACTACGTAAGACACGTCGGTCCTTTCTTTTCCATTCCTCTACATCTGTTGTCTTTTCTGCTCCTGCCGTTAAAAGCTAAATGTCGCAGGAACTTGCTTTAGTAGGGACCTCAGGGACTGGAAGGTCTGACTCACAGGCTGAGCACCTCTGATCCGAAATGCTTCACAATCCAGAACTCCTTGAGTGCTGACATGATGCTCAAGGAAACAGTCGTTGGAGCATTTTGGATTTCAGATTTTCAGATTAGGTATGTTCAGTTGGCGTATATTCTGGAAATATCCCCAGATCTCAAGCACTCCTGGCCCCAGGTATTCTGGATAAGGGATACTCACCCTGTTCCTGAGGGGTTTTCGGTTTTTTGTTTTTTCTACCTTATTGGAGTGTGTGCTGTTTTGGCCTCATAAGTGCATTCCAGAATTTTTTAAATGCCCTTCCAGTTCTGCTGATTCTTTGTATACTTATTAATCATTCTCTTGGTGAGTTTCAATATCTGTGATCTGAGACGCAGAACTCTCTCTCTGGTTAGGTGACAGTATTCTCTCTCTCACTTGCTCTGTCTCCTTTCTTTCTTTCAAAAATAGAGGTAGGGTCCCGTTCCGTCGCCCAGCCTGGTCTTGAACTCCTGGCCTCAAGGGATCCTCTCACCTCAGTCTCCCAGAATGCTAGGGGTACAGGAGTGAGCCATACACTCAGCTACATTCTTTATATTATTTCACTACAGTCTAATTTTTTAGCCTTGGCCTCATTTTCTTCATGTGCTTTGGGGGAACATGATTGACAAGGGCATTTTGCAGGAGGCTGCTCTCCTTGTGGAAATCGGGCAGCCCGGGGCTGAACCCTGCGGCTGATCACTGCCCTGTGAAGAAGTGTTGTAGGGGAATGAGCTTCCTCATGTCCTCTTCTATCAGATGAACGCCCCTGGAAGGTGGGGACCCTGCCTTCTTTGTAACTTTTCCCCCTTCTTCTTTTACTACTCTATACCTAGCCCAGCGCTTGGCATGTTGTAGAATTGTACACATTTAATAGACATTACATTTAGATGGATCTGATGGCCTGAAGAACAAGCTCAAGAACTCTGTACGTTCGGGCTCTATTTCTGTGGTTTGGTGAATGCTAAATGCTCTCTCAGGAGAGAAGAGCTCTGCAGAGACGCTCCCCCGAGTGAGGTGGCAGGGGATGGCTGCATAAACGCTTGTGAAACTCTGTCCCTTCTGAGCTCGGCCTCTCCTCGGCACCCTTTCTCTTCGGCCCCTCTTGCCGACCCCCGTCCCTCACTCCTTGTTGTCTGGTCTGCTTTCCCTAAATCATGTTTTTTTTCTTCTTTGCTTTCACGCATCAAGGTCAGGCTGGAACAGCCATCACCCCTCTCCCCCACCGCAGGAAACTTCACTGAAGTCTCAGGGAAACCGGCAAGAAAGACATGTAGTCAGCTTTCTAAGGCACAGATGGGCGATCCAGTGATTCCGGGAATCTCAGTAAAAGCAGCAAAGGATATTCAGTCCCCCACGTTCCCTGACCTAGCAATAAGCACGTTGCAGGCTGCTTGCGGGGCGGGGTTCCCTCCCTCCTGGCTTCTCATCTCGGTGCAGTGAGCTCCTGGCACTGTCGCGTTTCCTGGGCACCAGGATCCATTCCGCTGCCTTCCCCACTCTCAGGGACGGGCCTCTCTTTGAAAACTAAACTATTGCGTGAGAAAAGCCGACTCGAAACTTCCACTTCGGTCTCTTCTGAGGGATTCTCAGCCTCCGTATTTGCTGAGGTAAAGCTTTTGCCTCTTTCCGTAGCTCTTGGCACAGCCCAGTTTTTGAAGGTGGCTGTTTTTTAGCGCACCGTGCGTTAACGGTGTTTAGAGCGGTCCGCAGACGGCAGCGTCCGGATGGCCAGGATCTGCCTCTTTTGCTCCTGGCCATTCTAATCGCTGAATGGAACAGTGAATAGCAGCTTTTCACAGCTGTGTTCCCAGTTCTCTTGCCTCATGGCAGGAGTTCATCTGGGATGCGCAGACCAAACTCAGGCCTGTGAAATTAGTTCCTAATTGTACTCAATATTCCCTTCCTGTATGAAGGTCACCAAGCCACAGTGATATTAGCACTCCTGTGACTTTGTCATCATTAAAAATCACAGGTATTTCTATGACACATTTCTTTTTTTTTTTTTTTTTTTCCTTTTTTGAGACGGGGTCTTGCTCTGTCGCCCAGGCTGGAGTGCAGTGGTGCAATCTCTGCTCACTGAGACCTCTGCCTCACAAGTGGAAGTGATTCTCCTGCCTCAGCTTCCTGAGTAGCTGGAATTACAGGCTCCCACCACTATGCCCAGCTAATTTTTGTATTTTTAGTAGAGATAGGGTTTCACCAAGTTGGCCAGGCAGGTCTTGAACTCCTGACCTCAGGTGATCCACCCACCTCAGCCTTCTAAAGTGTTGGGATCACAGGTGTGAGCCACCTTGCTGGGCCCTATGGTGTTGCTACAGGTGCCTCACAGCCCATGGATGCTGATCTCCACTTCAAAATGACAGCAATACCCAGTCCTGATCTCTCCCCTCCTTCTCCCCCACTGTCTCTCTCTCTCACACACACACAGACACACAGTTATGTTGATATATATCTGCTTTCTTTTATAACCCTCTTAATATTATTTGCCTAAAAATATTATTCTAAGAAGGGGTCCACAGACTTGCCTGCTTTGCCAGAGGGGAGAGGGTCATGGTCATAAACAAGTCACAGAGCCTGCACGTGGCTTCATCTCAGTGTGGCTTTGGAATTAGTCATTCCTCAGTGTCTGAGGGAAGTTGGTTCCAGGACCCCCTGCAGATACCAAAATCCTCCAGTGCCTCAGTCCCTGATGTAAAAGAGCATCGTGTTTGCTTATAACCTATGCATGCTCGTCCACATGCAAAAAAATCATCTCAGATTACTGGTAATACCTCATACATTGTAAATGCTGTGTAAATAGTTGTTATACTGTACCAATTCTTAAATTTTTATTATGTTTTGTTTTTTACCCCCAAATTTTCTATGCAAGATTAGTTGAGTCTGAGGAACCCACAGATACGGAGGGCCGACTGTAGTAATTTGACACTTCGTTTTCCTTAAGGTGTATGAAGGCCCTTTCCTCTCTGTTTGTAAATTATATGGTGAATAACAGTATTAAAAAAACAGGCTGGCTTAGAAGATGTCCGACTCACCTAGGGAAGCCCTTACTAGACATCATGTTTAATTGCAATCTGTGGGTAATAATTACAAAATAAAATGCACATTTGTGAAGAAGGATGGAGAGCAAGCCTGCCAGCCCTTTATTCATCGAGCCTCCTGCTGGCTCCTGTGGCGTCTCCTCGCTGGTTCCAGCCTCCAGACTGGAGCATCCCCGTGGACTGTGAAGCCACAGAGATGGCTGCCCTGGAGGCCCCAGGCGCCGTCTGCTGGGAAGCCACTGGCCACATGTGGCTATGCAAATTTAAATCACTTAAATTGATATACAGTTACGAATTCAGGTCCTCAGTCACACACCACATTTCATGTGCTCAGTAGCCACCCCTGGCTGGTGCCTTCCCCTTCCCCACAAAGCTGGAGAGAGGAGCATGTGAGCTGTTGAAAGTGGCAAAGACGTCGTATGTTTGGCGTCTGCTTCCGAAGAAATGTGGATTCCTAGTGGAAGCAGGAACCTGCGTTTCCTGGGCAGGTTGTTAAAAGGTGGGTGGGCCGTGGGTAGTTGGCGGGGAAAGGAACTTCCCTTTCAGGAGGGCAGGGAGGAGGAGAGTGGAGACCTGAAGATGTCAGTGTGTGTGACTCAGGCCATGCGTGTGGACCGAGGGAGGAACCAAGCCAGGAGACGCCACAGGAGCCAGCAGGAGGCTCGATGAATAAAGGGCTGGCAGGCTTCCTCTCAATCCTTCCTCACAAATGTGCATTTTATTTTGTAATTATTACCCACAGATTGCAATTAAACATGATGTCTAGTAAGGGCTTCCCTAGGTGAGTCGGACATGCATGTGAGACCTCACCAGCCCAGAACCAGACTGCCCTTTGGAGGTGGGAAAGGCTTCCCTAGGAGCCGAAGTTGGAAACACTTGTCTATTCTCTGTCAAAATCTTGGACACAGAGGGAGTGTGGCAGACCCTGTAGACGAGGGGGACAGTAGCTTTGTGTGGCCTGTGTGGGCTGTGGTGCCACGTCTCACTGTACGCTCAGAGGTAATCGGAAATTCACCTGTCCCATCACTGTGAACGCATCACCCTCCCCCATAAGCTCCGCATCCCACCTTGTGGCCATGGTTGCAGCTCCGTGGTTTGGCCAAGGGAGCAGAGAGTTTGCTTTAGACACCTAACGGCATGTGAGTCAGCAGCGTACGCTCCGTGTCTGGTGGCGCTGCCATGCCCAGAACCTGCCCGACGAACGCTCAGCGGGGGTCTCTGACAGCAGAGAGTGCTGTTCACCTTGCGTTTGGGGAGACTGCGGGCTTCTGCTGCCTTGGTTTACTCTCCATGGCGCGCAGGCTGTGTGCCTCTCTCAGAGGCAGAGCATTTGAACTGGCGCCCACTTGACATTTGTCTTCTGGTTTTCCCAGGACTCCTTGGCAGCGGAGATTGAGGGGACGATGCGTAAGGAGCTGCAGCTGGAAGAGGGCGAGTCTCCAGACATCACGTACGGCCAGACAGTTCTTACAGTTCGAGCTTCCCAGAGGCAAATGTGACCTGTGGTGTTCAAAACCTAGCGATGTTGGGGTTCTGGGTACCAACAGTGATTGACTCTTGTCCTTCCCGGACCAGATTAAGGGGAATGATAGAACACAGCTGACGGCATCCCCCAGCTCCTCCGATTAGGTTTTGTTCATGTTAATTTTTATTTATTTATTTTTTTAGACATGGAGTGTCTCTGTTACCCACACTGGAGTGCAGTGGTGTGATCATAGCTCACTGCAGCCTCGAACTCCTGGGCACAAGTGATCCTGCTGCCTCAGCCTCTTGAGTAGCTGGAACTGCGGGTGTTGCCACCACTTCCAGCTAATTTTAAAAAGTCTTTTGTAGCCATGGGGCTTTACCATGTTGCCCAGGCTGATCTCAAACTCCTGGCCTCAAGTGATCCTCCCGCCTTGGCCTCCCCAAAGTGCTGGGGTTACAGGTGTGAGTCACTGGCCCGTGAGTCCCTGTGCTCCTCTTCTTAGGTTTTGAAAACAAGTTTTGAACTTCCAGAAAGTCCTAGAAAGGGAGATACATGTTTCTCATCTCTCTTCACACAAGCTTTGTCTTGACACAGCTACACATTTTTATCTTTCCTTTCAGTGGAAAACATTTTTGAAAAAATTAAAAGCAATGTAATATGAGATTCAGAGGATTCATAGAGATTTGTGCAAGGCTTCCATCCCCTTCTGAACACACCTGGGGTATGAGCTTCCCCTGTCTGTCTTCCTGATGCAGCTCTGTGCTTAGCCTGCCCCAAGGTGTTCATAAGGAACCTGTGGACCAGGTTTCCTTGTGTTTTCTCTGAACCCAGACTCCATGGACAGAACTTAAGTGAGACCCTGGGTGGGACAAGCATCCAAGGGAACTTCAGTGTATGTGTGACACCCTCTGCAGCCCAGAAGGAAGTAGCCATCATAGAAACATGCGTACCCGTTTCTCTTTAAAAGGAGACAAATGGGCATCACATTGTGGTTCTGCTCCTAAAATAGCGCTTTCTAAAAACAGGCAAATCTAGGATTTACCATCTCATCATAGAGGTTTAAGACTACCTTAAGCCTTGCTTTTCCTCTGTGAATGTTCGACAAATATGCATTCTGTAAGTATTGGCTGAATCTCTGCGATGAGCTGAGCAGTGAACCCGTCCCTGCTGCAGCACGCGTCCTAGTGATGGCGAAAAGAGAAAACTAGGAGGCAAAAGTCATGCTGAAGTATTTTTATATGCAGGTTAAGCTTTTTAGTGAAACGCGGTTTCACTAGCATCACCTTTAGGGTACAACCAGGTGTTCAAGTCCTGGGTGGAGTGAGTGTTTAATCTCTCAAGTTTCACATTGTGATGCAGGCAACTAACACCCTAAAAAACACACAGGATAGTGGGCTGCAGGGATGCGCACGGCCAGGTGTCCTCTCGGCCCCTCAGTGCACGGGATGGTGGGCCGCAGGGACGCGCACGGCCAGGTGTCCTCTCGGCCCCTCAGTGCAC
>NW_016107444.1:5210138-5246271 GCF_001604975.1 Cebus imitator
CCCATTGTCCACTTTGTGTACCCTTACACACACACACTCACACACACTCACACCTCACACACCCATTGTCCACTTTGTGTACCCTTACACACACACACACTCACACCTCACACACCCATTGTCCACTTTGTGTACCCTTACACACACACACTCACACACTCACACCTCACACACCCATTGCCCACTTTGTGTACCCTTACACACATACTCTCACACAAACACACACACTCACACACACACACCCCCATTGTGCACTTTGTATGCTCTTTTTCTCTGACCTAATAAAATTGATTCTTCCTGACCAGTTGGATCAGACAGACAGGAGCCTCCCTGGTCGGAGCAGGTTTTGTTCAGAGTTGGGGTCGGGGCTCCTTTCCCTCAAGGGGAGAGAGAAGCGTCCCTTAAACTCGCTCCTTCTGGTAGCCAGGAGCAGCAGCCTGCAGGCTCTTCCTGCAGGTTCTTGAGGGAGAGGTGTGGAGGGACTAGACTGACTCAGTCTGTGCAAACACTCATCCATAGTCCCCCCTCCACCCCCGAGAAAAGACCCCAGGCGGGAGCAGCTCTGGACACGCATTTGTCCACCTTTTGCCTGAATGTCAGCTGCTTGCCTTGGTTCCCCTGGAGGGTCCTGCAGCCCCGGGGACGGCCGCCACTGTGCCCTGCAGCCCTGCCTACATTCCACCCTCACGCCCGTGTCTTCTTCCAGAAATGAGGAGCGAAGTAAGAAGCCAGGGACGCCGGGCACCCCCGGCTCCCACGACCTGGAGACCGCGCTGAGGAGGCTGTCCCTGCGCCGGGAGAACTACCTCTCGGAGAGGAGGTTCTTTGAGGAGGAGCAAGAGAGGAAGCTCCAGGAGCTGGCGGAGAAGGGCGAGCCCCGCAGCGGCTCCCTCACGCCCACCGAGAGCATCATGTCCCTGGGCACCCACTCCCGCTTCTCCGAGTTCACCGGCTTCTCCGGCATGTCCTTCAGCAGCCGCTCCTACCTGCCCGAGAAGCTGCAGATCGTGAAGCCGCTGGAAGGTGATCGCACGGGGCCTCGGTCCCTCTCCGTCCTCCTGGGCGACTCCCTGTGGTCCCTGATCCACCTGCGCAAGGCGGGGCACCTCTGTCACGCCTACTCCTTCTTCTTCCGCGACAGCCACCCGCGCTGCTGGTTTGAGTTCCTCTAGGGTGGCTCAGCCTAGACCCGGTGCCCCCGCTCCGGCTGGCAGGTGCGACAGCGCACACACAGGCCACGAGGCCTGCCAAGGAAAGACAGGCCCGTGCACTGTGGTCCTCTAGTTCTTCCCTTTGCTTTTAGAACCTTAGAGATAAAAACCTTTTGTAGCCGTAGCTGCACTGCTGACAGATTCAGAAATTCATTAGGTTTTGCCCGTGGGTGTGAGGAACACAGAGAATTAATGCTTTAGCATCTCCGGAGTTTTGGCGTCAGGGAGAGGTGCCAAGCACACTCTATTAAATGGAGATTTTTTTTCCTCCATAACCACCCAAACGTGATTTGTGGGCTTATGTGTTCTGAGTTGATCTTCATATAACAAGTTGTGGTTTTCGGCAGATGCAGTATGTTCTGAGCTCGGCTCCTAGAATCTACAGTTTGGAGCCCAGGAAGGGTGGCTGTGGAGACAAGTGAGTTTCCACCTCCTTAAGCCACTCTTTTCCAGGGGCAGCTCCTGTTTTGCTATCAGGGGCACCTCAGACGATGAAACTCGGAAAAACTTCTTCCCCCGCCCTCTCTCCCTCCCTCTGTTCCTCCCTCCTTTTTTTTTTCTTTTTTTTTTTTTTTTTTTTTTTTTTTTTTTTTTTTTTTTTTTTTTTTTTTTTTTTTTTTTTTTAAGTTTAGGCACTTACAAAATGTTTCCCCTCTACCTGATACTACCCTGTCAAGAGCCAGCAAGGGTTTCTGTTTTTCATTTTTTACCCCTTTAGTTTGAAAAGCCATATAAGTTTGAGAAGGTGTTTTAAAACTCTGTGTTAACACTTACGATACCAAGCCAAATTAGAACTTCTGTAAGGCAGCGTTTCCAGCTTTTTAAAAATTATTGTCCCAGCTAAGGAGCCTCCTTGGACATTTTTTGCTAATCACCCCCCATGAGGTTTTAATACCACGGATATATTGTTTATGTACTATACGTATGTCTACATACGGTATACATAAACAGTGTTTCCGTGGTGTGAAAACGAAAAAGAATCTAACCACGTTCACCTCAGAAGAACGTGTCTCTGCCCCCGGGAGCAGTGCTGCTCCTGTGAGAGCCGTGTGCTGTCAGGTACGCTTGTGCTTCTTGGAGACCCAAGACCTGACTGGGCTCCTTGGTCCCCAGAGGAAGAGGGCGGGCTGGTTTGTTTTTATTACTACTTTAAAATTGTATAATTGGGGTCCTTCTCAGAGTTCAGAAGAGGTGCGGCTTACTTTTTAATTGTTTATTTAGTTGTAAGCTTGGTGATTGTTTTCTGATTCACACTGTGTCTGTTCTTCTTTCAATAAAATCTTTCATTTCTGCAATTTTACTTTCTGCCTTACTTTTCTTTTTTCTCCTTTGTCACCCAGAGATCATTGGAATTTATCATCTCTGTCTTGTCTGCTTTCTACATTTGACTGTGTTTCATTAGATCATCTAAGAATATGTTTTTGGATTCGTTTTCAAAGCACACAGTTTGGCTTTTTTTCTTTTAATTTTGTGACTTGATAGTATTTTTATGATTAGCTAATAGGACAATAGGAAATCCTGTTAGATTAGCAAGATGCATTTCATCTATAGCACTGTGCTACCCAGGAGGCTAAATCCATACCATTAAAAAGTTATGTCTTAGCATAGTGGCCTGTAACACAACCTCATGCGATAGATGCTTTTGGCTCCATTTGGAGTTCTCTGACTTCTTAGCCGTTTATCTGTTTATTTACTTTTTGAGACAGGGTCTCGCTCTGTCACCCGGGCTGCAGTACAGTGGTGTGATCATAGCTCACTGCAACCTGGAATTCTGGGCTCGAGCAATCCCCCTGCCTCAGCTTTCCAAGTAGCTGGGACTGCAGGAGTGCATCACCACGCCTAGCTATTTATTTCTAGAGACAGAGTCTTACTATGTTGCCCAGGCCGGTCTTGAACCCCTGGCTTCAAGTGATCCTCCCACCTCCGCCTCCTAAAGTGTTGGGATTACAGGCGTGAGTCAGCACACCTGGCGCAGACTTCTTAGCTGTTTCAAATACAGCCAATATTTTCTTCTTCCCCTCTCCTCCGCGGTTATTTTTTTGTTACCATGTTTAATAAGATCAGACGGGGTGCTGATGCGGAAGTCAGCCTGGGCCAGGTTCAGTACAGCGCTCACTGTGACACTGGGTAAATGACGCCACTTTCTGAGCCTTGTTTTCTTTAGTTGTGGTTGTGAAATAGGCTGATGGCTACCAAACTGGACTGTGTTAGGAGTAAATGTGAAGTGTTGTATATCGTGCCTGGCATCTAGTAGGTGCTTATTAAAATTCCGGCTTCCCAAACTTGCTCCCATGCAGGTCTGTAGGGCGGAATTACTAGTGTTGAGATCTGGACCAGCTTTAGGGTCATATTCTTAAGTTATCTCCTTCTGTTGGTCTACTGAGAAGCGAATGAGATTCCCGTGATCACCAGCAGCCCAGGTAAACGTACCTGAGGTGAGGTCCCTGGAGAAGCAGGTGCCAGCCAGAGTCTTCCGCCTGGCTCCCTTACCTGTTTAATTCACCTTGCCATCTGCTCACCGTGGCAGCCGAAACAGCCAGGTGTTTCAGAGTGCTGGCAAACGCCTGTCTCTTCATCTTGCCTGACCAGCTTCAAGCAGGTGAAGAACAAACAGAACATTCAGACTAGAAGGAGATCCATGTTAAAAAGACCGAGGCGGGCAGTGTTTTCTTCTTGTAATTTGCTCTTCCTGTCTGATTAATCATAACCAAGGCAGCATGTCCAGATAGATAATATGAAATTAAAGGAAAGGCTACACTGAGGAGCTGAACCTTACCCAGCAGGCTTCATTCTAGTGTCTGAGTCCTGATGCTCCTCTGATGTTAGTAGATTTTGGGATTTCCTCTCTTTTGAGGATTTGAAAATGTTCTGGCTGGAGCACCGGGGTGTGGAAGGAAAGCAGAGGGGAAAGAGGCAGTGACCCTAATTATGTTTGCCCTGCTGTGCATGCGCTTTTCCCATAGAACTTTCCCTTGGGGCCCGCCAGGAAATGAAGCTTTCTCTCTTCCCTTGCCCTGTGCGCCTGGTTTTCGTGTGTGGGAGGAGTGAGCAGGTCTTGGGTTGGTAATGGGAGATAGATAGCTCATTTTACAGTGTCTGGCAAGTAAAGGAAGCCAGGCTGGAGAACGAGCTGGAGAAATGGATGGGAAGGAGGCAACGTTGTCTCTGAAGAAGATGCAATACATATTTATTTTTTAATTCACATACCTTCTTATATTAAAGGAAGGACTGCAGGCAGCCAAGAGACTGGCAGAATTCCCACATGGCTTAGGCAGCAGCAGGGAGGTGACGGGCTTGGCCAACCCCCCGGGGCCTTGGAACCAGCCAGGAGTGGAGATAGTCCATGAGCCCCGCAGCATGACAGAACTAAAATAGTACAACCAGCTTTGAGAAGACACCAGCATGGGTGTCTGGAGAGACATTCAGGTGTGTTACTGACCAGATTTTGGAGATTCTCGTGCGAGGCCTCTCACTGCTGAGGGGTAAGCCAGCCTTGGTGTCAGTCCCAGATCAGTCAGCCACTTGCCAGCAATGCAGCTGCCAGCAAGTGACTTTCCTTCCTATACTCAAGTTTTCTCATCTGCAAACTGCAGACAGCAGGGATAACGTGAAGATGAAGTGAGTTATAAATGTAGACCTCAGGAAAGTGCCTGGCACTTAGCAAATGCCCAGTAGCAGTTGGCCGTTCTTACGTGAGCAAAGGATGCCCAAGGCATGGGATAGAAATCTGAGGACGATGCGTCTTTCCACATCATGTTTTAGTTGTGATTTCACTAAGTTTCCTTGGCTGTGGAGTGTCAGAGAATGCAAGTAATTCCGCACATGTCTGTGGCCTCTGTAACTCCAAACAGCAGACCCTTCACAGCCTCACTTCTCCCCCCAGCCCATCCTTGGGAGCAGGCAGAGGGGGGCGGGGAAGGGTCGGCCTGTTAAACAGTTGGAGGAGAAAGGCCTAGACTGCTGTCGGGGCCGAGACCTCCAGCCTTCCTGGGTTCTCTCCCAGTGAATCGTAAACATCCTCCCTTCAGAAGGATGAGAGGCTTCGGTATCTCCTTACCAGGGTTCTTCACCTTCCAGAGTCTGTTGGCGTACCCCCTTTTTCCCTTCCAAAAGTAGAGGTGACGTGGCCATATTGTACCTGGGCTTTCTCATCATCCTTCCCAGACTCCCATGTGTCCAGTCCCAAGCTGAACCTGATAGTACGGTGGCTTTTTAAGACTTCTCAAGGTGCTGTTTTGCTATCAGGGATGACCTGCACAGCCGGCGGGCATTCGTACTGGGGCCTGCTGGGCAGGGTGAATGGGAGTCCCCAGGGACAGCAGAGAGCACCTCTCAGCAGAACTGCCTCCTGGCAGGCCCTGGACACCCACCTGGAAATTCTGCTGCTGACCATTTGTGCAGCGGGGACACTGGTGTCCTTCCTGTCCTCAGGCCTGTGGGTTGTGATGGGTGGGCAGTGTGCACACCTGGTCTTTAGTTGTGAACCCCGGCTATGCCACCACTAATTAAGTGACTTTGGAAGGTTATCTAACTTCAGGCAGCCACCATTCCCCCATCTGTAAAGTGCGTAATTATAATACTTAGTGCTTTCGAGGAGTGAGTTGGTGTAACAGATGTAAAACAAGGCGCTGTGCAGGCCTGCCTTGGTGTGGGGAAGCTTGATTTAAAAACTCACAAGGAGGCTGTGGCAGGTGGGACTCGGGAGCCCGTGACCTGGTCCCTGCAGGTCTGCGAAGCCCCGGGCTCCTTTGGTGTTGCTAACATGCATGCTTCCTTAGGAAGTGGGTCCACAGCTTCCTTCAGATTCTCAGGACAGCTGAGAGTTAAGGAGCACAGCTCTAGAGCAAGGTCTCTCAACGCCAGCCCTGCTGACATTTGGGGCCAGCTCGTTCTTTGCTGTGGGGCTGCCCTGTGCATTGTGGGATATGGGGCAGCGTCTCTGGCTTTTACCCGCGAGATGCCATGAGCACCAGACGCCATTCCTCCACCGCTGAGACAACCAAACATGACTCCAGGGCGGGGGGCGGGCGCAAAATTGTCCCTAGTTGAGAACCATCGCTCTAGATGCGCCTTAGCCTAGTGAGAGAACAGATATGTGACAACCTCTTTCCTTAGAATCTTTCTTTCCTAATTCTTTTTTTTAAATTTAGTGTATTTTCTATTTATATTTCATATATCCAGAGTAAGTATGCTGCTCCTGTACCCATGAACTCTTAAACCCGGGGTAGACCTTGAAACGGTGTCTGGGAACTCTTTGAACATGTATTGGCAGTGTGCGCCGCCTTTTTCCTTCTAAGCGGATTTGAAATTGCTCGTTTATAAATCCCTTTCCAGCCTCTCTGGCTGAGATTGTCCCTGAGAAGTTATTTCCGAGGGCTGTTTGGAAACGGCAGACTCCGCACCCACACCACAGGCCCCTCCCTCACCCGCCGCCTCCCACCTCAGCCTGCCCACGTTCCCCTCTCTTCTGTCTTGACTTCCTGAGCTGCTGGCTCCTGGCAGCCTCAACTCCCATGTCTTCAAGCCCCAGGGCAGCCTGGTATCCTAAAGTGCTTCTTTCCTACCCAGCAAGCACAGCCTTGGTAAACCAGTGGTGACTGCCCGAGCATCCATTTGTGCGGGAAGGCTCCTGCCTGCCGGTGCCCGGACCCTGCGGAAGGCTCCTGCCGCCCGGTGCCCGGACCCTGCGGAAGGCTCCTGCTGCCCGGTGCCCGGACCCTGCGGAAGGCTCCTGCCCCCCGGTGCCCGGACCCCTGCGGGAAGGCTCCTGCCTCCCGGTGCCCGGATCCCTTCGGAAGTCTCTCCTTTGAGCACGGAATATTTATTGGCGAGGCCATGCGCATCTGGGTACCTCCTTCATCTGTAGAATGAGCGCTGCCAGCCTCACGCTCACGGGCCGTGCACTAGCGTGGTGGCACATGCGGCATTAGTAAGTGTTCCAAGGGTGAAAGTGTTCCTCTGTGAAATAAGTCGGGCAAGGACACTGTGGCATATGACAGGGTCTGTGATGCCCCTCAGCAAAAACACTTCTTCACTAAGTTTCCTGAGCACGCTTGGCTTAGGGACACTTCTCTTTGTAGAGCACCTGTGACACCTTGGGGTCTTCAGGGACACACGCCGGTGTCATTACAGACCTTGCATGGTGTCATCTGAGTCCTGGGGTTTGGTGTCATGGAGAAGACGGGCTCCCCTGCATTAGACGTCTGTGTGGACCGACCGTGTTCTTAAATCACACCTCTGTGACCCGATTCCGTCTCCCTAACCCAGCAGCCTCTCAAAGTTGCTGGCAGAATTTAGAAAACCTCAGTCAAGGGGGTGATGGTCGGATCCGCCACAGCATCACCTCTGTGAGCTGCCTTCATTTCCTTTCGCTTTTCTCTTGCTGTGGGTCCTGGGCCTGGTTTGATGTGATCTTATTCTGCCTGAGCTCATGTCTTCCCTGTCCCCGGCAGTGTGTATCTGGCATAGAATCGGTACATGTGCTCCCCCTCTGATGCGTACCTTGCCATGTTTCCCCCTTCCATTTTGTAAAATGCGAAGGTGTTGAATTTTGGGGTTGATATCAGTTGATTAAAATAAAAGCCTTGTCCCCAGACTTCCTTTGCACATACTATGGTGTGGATTTTACCTAAAAAAAATTGTTGATTTCTTAACTTGGCACCCCTTCTGGGCGTGGTAGGGTTTGGCTACTGTTTTGTGGTAGAGTTAGGTTTAGGGCAGCTCCTGAAGTTCCCACTGTGGTCCACCTGGAGGCCCAGGCCCTGCCGGGGTTCGCGCTGAGCACTTTGAGGGTTGTAAGCAGCCACTGTCCTGGACTTCCATCCTAAGCCTCTCTTCTCCTTGTCCCCTCTTCCCCTCCTGGTCTCCTGCAGGTTCTGCCACCCTGCACCACTGGCAGCAGTTGGCCCAACCTCACCTTGGGGGCATCCTGGACCCCCGGCCCGGTGTGGTCACCAAGGGCTTCCGGACGCTGGACGTTGACCTGGATGAAGTGTACTGCCTTAACGACTTTGAAGAAGATGACACAGGTGACCACATTTCTCTCCCGCGCCTAGCTACCTCCACGCCAGTTCAGAACCCAGAGACCTCAGGTGAGAGGTCCCGAGCACGTGTGACTGTCTCAGGCAGCAGAAGTTACCCGAGCCGGCCTCAGGCTTCCCCAGAGGAGATGCAGGAGCCGCCAGCGGCCACGGAGGAGGAGGAGGAGGAGGAGGAGGAGGAGGAGGAGGGGTCTGGTGAGGGCACCATGATAAGTCCTGTAAACTTGGCACCTTTCCCGGAGGCAGAGTTTTGGGCCATTCTCACCTCTGTTCCAGGCACCATCCGTAGTGGCTCTCTGTCTGTAGCTTCTGCTCGTCTGTGTGGGTGATGATTAAAGCATTCTCATTGTGCGGTTCTGTTTTTTAATAGAGTCTGAAGCCTCCTATTTGTAACAATGAGTGTCGCTCCCCTGCCCGTCTTGGAGGTGCATGGCCCAGCAGGGATCTTAAAGAGGGACCAGGAAAGGCTGCTAAAAAAAAAGTGGGCTATTGGGCGGCTGAGAACATCAGTGCCCTTCGTCCTGGTCTGGGTGTCTCCTTGAGTCTAAGGAGAAGATTCCCAAGTTCCCTGGTGATTTCCAAGTGGAGCTGAGCAGCTTCGGGGAAATTGGGTGCTGGGTCATTCTGAAGGCAAGTGAGACCATTTGTCGCCTATGTGCTGTATTAAAATGGAAAGAACCTGTAAAGGTTCAGGGTTTCAGATCTTCGCCAGCCTCGTCACTTTCCGGGCCTCAGTGTAGGTAGATACATCATTTTCTTTCCAGCTTACGCATGTGTTCAAAGTGGGCTTTTTAAAAGTGTGTCAGCAACACTCAGTAACCAAGTAAACCTTTGGAGAATGTCACTAAGCTTTTCCGGAGAGAGAGCCCCAGATGAGGCTGGGAGGGAGCTCTGCCTGACTCCACCCACTGCGCCCAAGCACTGAAGCTGTGACCGTGAGTTTACAGAATCACCCACATCCCAGTCGCCACTGGGATGAAGAGCTTTGTGCTCTGAACCCTGGGAACGTGGGATCACATGGCTACTGTTTTCCCCAACAGCACGCTCTGCCTGGACTGGGCCTCCCAGCCCCTTGTGCTGGGAAGACAAAGCTTTTGTGGAGTCAGGGGAGAGACTGAGAAGAAATGAGTTACCCTGTGTTGTCATCCTCATGTCATTCCCGAGTCACCCAGTCTGAAACGAGGACATGCGTCTTCATGATTCGTGATTTTCCTCTGTGAACGCCGCAGCTCTCCCCACGAAACACGGCAGGAAGGAGCTGGGGTTCCTGGCGGTGTCTCCCATCCCCCTCGCTAACTTCAGGCAGCTGTGGTCAGGGGATTTTATGTGGGATCAACTCTTCCTTTTGTCCTTGACGTTAACTTTAGAGAAGTCATCCAGTCGTGTGATTTGTTCAGTACATAGGTTTATTAATGGTTTGATTTTTTTTAAGCTATTAAATTACTAGATTAAGCTTGTGAGGGAATGAGATGTTTTTTATTTCGTATCTATACCTTGAAAAAGGAAAACCAGTGCGGAGTGTCCCAGCTTTGGCATCCGCACCAGTGCCCGTCAGGAAGGCAGGCGGTGCCGCACAGCATGATGCCTGGCTGATTTCTGCGGCTGAAGGGGTCGGCGTCATGTCGATTGGGATGCTCCCTGGCAGCCTCTCAGGTAGAATAAAAGCTGAATTCTGGAAGCGGAAAGAAGCCCATGAGGTGCATCTTCAAGACGTTGTACAGAAGGACTGAAGGTTATTAAGTCAGCAAACAGCTTCTCCCGGAGGACACAGAGGGGGAGAAGGGGCCAGCGACGAGGACTGTGGTCCTGACCACGCTCCTGAGCGGAGACACCAACGGCTCTTTCTTGCTTGTTCCCTCTGTACTCAAACCTTAGCAAATTCATCCTGGCAACTTTATTTGAGGAGGGGCATGAACATTTATAGTTGAAACTGTAGAAAGGGTCAGGTTGGAGGTGTGTAATAAAAAGAGAATTATCTAGGTTGCTGAAGGTAATTTAGGAAGAGTCTGAGCATTTAGATGAGACTTCATTTGGGGCTTATTTTCTGGGTAAGACTCATGTTTAAAAACTGGTTTCAGAGAGGAGCAGGGTGAACAGTGAGTTGGCTCTGTTTTCTCTATTGGGAATTACGGGAACATTTAAATTCTCATAATGTAAAAGCACATCACTAAATAAATCATCCTAGGGGTCCCAAGTAGCTATTCCTGCAATCATAGAGACACAGGCAGACAGATAAGCTTCCTGGGAAGGGCTTGGGGCATGCTCTGCCTTGCAATTTGTATCCACGGTGGTCTGGTCCCTGCCTTTTGATTCATCTTCTACCCTTGGGCTTTTCTGTTCCCAAACAGCACTATCCCAGGAGCTGCTGCCTGCCTGGGAAGACTCAGTAGGGAGACACTTTGGGCACAGAAGGTGATTAACCTTTTTATGCATAGCTGGTATGATTGAAGGAAACTGGGAAGACTTACATACTAGGCGCTTTTGTTCAGAGCCTGCTGTCCCGTGGAGAAAGGGTTTTAAGCACTGAAAAAGTTTGATTTATGTATTTAAATGTATTATTTGAAGCATCATCCACTTGTTGATGTTTATAATCCCACGTCGTAAGAAGGATGATTCCATGTTACTGTATCGTACAAGATTTAGATGATTAAAGTGGAATGTTTGAAAAGTTTTAGATTATAGTTTAACTTTCAGTGATATGTTTTAATTTATATAGAAAGTATATCAGAACCAGTCACCTTCTTGTTCTGCGAGCACTCTGTGTTTTAGGCGTTTGTGTGGGGAAGAGCCTGCATGTGGCAGGGGACAGAAAGTCAGACAGTGACGTCGGTAGTTGGCTGGCGGATAGGCAGTTTAGTTTAATTATCTTGGATGCCTTGATCCTTAAAGGTGAGAGAGAAGCGGGATTAAAGCCACATGGTTAGAGAAAATTGATGGTCAGTTTATTTTGAAGCCTTTACACAGCAAGACTGGTTCATATGGAGGGGAAATATCCTCAAAAACTTACACAAATCATGGCATCTTGGCATCTTACCTGGCCACATTGGAAACTGTGTCCCAGCTGGAGCTGAGCTCCTCGTTTTTGAGACAGAGTCTCGCTCTGTTGCCCAGGCTGGAGTGCAGTGGCGCAATCTCGGCTTATGACAACCTCCGCCTCCCGGGTTCAAGTGATTTCCCTGCCTC
Organism: Cebus imitator; assembly: GCF_001604975.1. Lineage (NCBI taxonomy): Eukaryota > Metazoa > Chordata > Mammalia > Primates > Cebidae > Cebus > Cebus imitator. The sequence goes on from NW_016107444.1 coordinate 5,221,573, forward strand.
AGCCTCCCAAGTAGCTGGGACTACAGGTGTGGCCACCACACCCACTAATGTGTGTATTTTTGTAGAGACAGGCTTTCGCCCTGTTGACCAGGCTGATCTGGAACTCCTGGGCTCAAGTGATCTGCCTGCCTCAGCCTCCCAACTTCTGGAATTACCAGTGCGAGCCACCATACCTGGCCTAGAGCTGAGATCTTAAAGTCAGAGTGGATGAGAAAAAACACACTTGGCTAAAATTGCCCTTGAAAAATTCCCTAAATCTCCAGCAGCCAGGCCACCAAGGCAAACGCCAAGAATCAGCGTCTTCCGTTGCCTCCTTGTTGGATACATAGGCCCAGGGTCAGGAGCAGTGGCTGAGCGAGGAAAGGGCAGAGGAGGGCTGTGGTGGGAAGAGCCAGGGCAGCAGGGGAGCAGGGTGTTCGTGCAGCTTTGCCGGGCGGGGCCCAGCCGGCTCGTATGCTGTGCCCCCTTCAGTCCACCGCAGATCACAGAAGTGGGGTTCAGGCAGGCTGTGAGAAGTTGGTTTGGGGAGTTGATGGGTCCGGAAGGCAAAGTCTTGTGTGCTCGGTTCACAGACCTTTGGGTGCAGGGAAGCTCTTTCCCGTTGTCTACACTGAGGGAGTTGATGTGAGTTCCCGCTCTGTTGGGAACACTTTTTGATTCGGCCTGGTTCCGTGGCGGCAATGAGGGCGTTTGGTTGTTGTGGACAGAGCGGATGGCCGGCTCACACCCACCTGTGTGAGGAGACGCAAAGGAAACCCCCGCGCTCTTCCGTCAGAATGCATATGAAGCCACAGTACAGCAGGCCAGCTGCTGCCTGCAAGTGGAAAAATGAAGAATGAAAGAATTGACTCCTTCAAAACAGACAGCGCAGAGTCAGCCCTGCTTAAAATACCCGGAACAGAGCCCACTTGTTGAGCATGGCCTCTCTGGTATCCTCACTTCTGAACAACCCCAGCACTCCTAGAGGCACGCGGGCGGCTGAGGGGTAGGCGTCCCCACCGACACCCGTCCAGCGTGGAGGGCACACCCTTGAGGGAGTGCCCGTGTGGAGAGGAGGAGTGGAGCCCAGGGGACGTAAACACCAGCGGGGGAAGCCTCAGTGCAGCTCAGCCAGGCCAGCTCCCTGCGCGGTCGGTGTCTGCACAGAAGGAAGGACGAGAGAACAGGGGGCACGGGGACCAGCCTTGGTGGTGTCTGAGGACTACAAGGAGGTTTCGCATTTGCCCTTTTGACATTTAGCAGCATTCTAAAAATCCCCCTTTCTCAGGAAGATACCCCAGGGACACTTGAGAGGATTTCTGACCCTCTGCACAGTGCTGTGAAATTGTCCACCTCTTAAATCACATACTTTTTAGATGAAACAGAGTAGGCAACTTGGCGTAGCAGCAAGAGTCGACTTTTAATTTTGCAGAAACAAAAAATAAGCTGTGCAGAAATCAGAAAAAGGTCTTGTGATGTGGTTCAAATCTCTGTGATAGAAACCTCCCAAGTTCCCGCTGGCCAGACGTCTGCCCACCGAGCTCGGGATCTCCACTGAGCTGCAGGAGCGGTCGGGGGCCTGGTGGAGAAACGCAGAGAACAAATAAATACCAAGCCTCTGCGAAGCCCAGAACCAAGGCCTTTGGAAGCATCGTCTTGTACAGCATGTTATCATTTAAAATCGCCTTTGTATTTTCTAAAACAAGAAAGCTGCACCGCTGCATGTGAAACTGCTCGTGATCCCCCACCCCTCACCTCCAGAGGAAACGCTTGGCAAAGCCGCGGGAGTCCTACACAGTACTTCTAGCAGTGACGACTCGTAGGGCAGACAGGCTTCATGGAGCTTTTCCCACGTGAACTCATCACACAACTTTTTATTTTCCCCTGAAAATGTCATGGGCAGGGTGACATAATGGAGACAGGAACATCTCTAGAGCATCTTCTATGCCCTGATATTTTAGTCCTTTGGGAAGAGCTAAAGCATTGTTTGATGGAAAGGGAACCATTTCTCATGCAGTTGACAGGCAGACACGTCTCCCTCTCCCTCTTCCACCCCTCAAGCAAAAGGCCACAAAGTCACCAGAAACTGGGCATTAAACGTCCAAAGCAGGCTGTAGTCCCAAGGGACAGTTCAAAACATGCCTTAAGCTGGATGGACAAGGGCTTTTATTTTCAATAGATTTGTTTTTACTTGGATAGAACAGGCTGGCCTGTGGGTGCCACTGCTGGGTGGGGGAGGGGTATTAGCGGAGGAGCTTATGGAACTTGCAAAGCAGATTCAGGCATGTGACAGCAGCATCCCATTACATGTTCAAGTTGAAAAAGGACAGGAAGGTCAGGGGCATAGGGTTTATTTGACACAAGTCGGCCACTTCCCAAGAATGGCGGAAAGGACGTGGAAGGCCTTCAGTGCGTCACAAAGGCAGAGTCCCTTTTCCAAGATCTTGAGGTGCTTCTGTAAATGTGTTTCGCGTGTGTAGACGTTACTCATGTGAGTTGTTGAGAAGCAGCTTGGTGTGCAGCGTGGCCGCCATCTCCATCCTCAGGGGCTTCCCCGGAGGCAGCTGTGTCTGCTGAATGCTGCACCCTAAATCTCCCCATAGCAGCACACCAAGTCCGTCTTTCAGCTCACGTGAGGGTTGTTTTAAGGGCTGGGTTCTATGGCGGCCTTTAGAGAGAAGCAAGCTTCTGTCCCCAGCTCTTCCCAGGGGTGATGAGGAAGGAAGGGCATGAGCAGGTGGGTACCAGGTGTATTTTGTGGGTGGCAGACGGGCAGAATCCTCATCCTACAACTCCCTGTGGAACCCCTGGGCCCCCCGCAGTGACCCAGCCCCTCTGTGCTTTCTTCTGCTCACCATGAAAGCACTGGGCTGCAGGAATCCGCGGGCCTTCTACCTGTCTTCCCTGGGAGGCTTGAGCAGTCCACAGCGCAGAAGCCACCCCACTCTGTCTAGCGCAGTCTGAGGGGCATCCCGGGAGTGGAGGCCGTGTCGGGGATCCCTCCTCACTGGCTTCAGCAGAAGGATCCCAGCTACCCAGTTTTCCAGTCAGTCCCAGGTGCCACAGCCCCCGAGGAGCATGGCAGTGAGCTGTCACTCTGTTAGCGTGTGGGGCGGGTGGCTGTCACCCTCAGAGTCCTCCGACGCGCCCCCCTGTAGCTAGCGGAAGGATGTGTGCTTGCATGTGGTATGTTTTCAGAACAAAACATCTGCACGCTGGCCATGGGCAGTTCATCACCGGAAACGATCTTGAATAATCAAGAATTCATTAAGTTTCAAGCCCATCACATTTTGTACCAGTGTCGGAATCTGGGAGAAGAAAAACAATTAAAAAAGAATTAGGGGTTTTTATTGGTAAATGCAAATCCATTCCTAAGTAAAATGATGAAAATATCTGTTGTTAATACTCTCACCCATCTACGTATGCCCGTCTCTTCACAACACCAGGAAGCCCTTCACTCAGGTTGAGAGAAAAAAATAGGGAATTAAGGCATGAAATCCAAGAAAGCCTGTCCTTTTGGAGCCCCCAAATTGAGCAGCATGGGATGAACACGTGAAACCATCTTCTGCACGGAACTTTCCCTTTAGATAAAGAAGGGGGCTCGGTGACTGAGCCCTCACCCCCACCCCCCTTTCCTGACAAGAAGGGTGTTTGATGTTCCTCCCGTTTTGTTTTTCTAGAACTTGCTGTCCTCCTGCATCAGGGCCTTAGGAATCAGCCTGCTGCTCTGTAGCAAGCATGAGGGGCCTCTGACATCTCGGTCCTGGGTGACTCACTGTCTCTATGTTGTGTCTCAAGGAAGGGAGGTGCAGCAGCGGCCCGGTGGTCAGTGCTGACGTGCGGAGAGCCGCCCGCCCGCGGGCCCAGGCGTCCTGGTGGTATTTTGGAGGGGCCGAACCTCTGCTTTAGCACTTTGGACACTTGTTGATCTTGGTCTTCTAAAGCTGTTGATTGCTTCTGGGGAATGGTGACTTGTGAATTTTTAGCAGCCTTCTCCTGCCTCCAAAACCCATTTGTGTAAGATGGGTTTGCTTCTGCTGATGCAGCTGTCTCTAAAACGTCCATCCTTCGCTCCCTGCTGCAACTGAAGAGCCAATGTGTAAAGGGTGGAGGGGGAAGTGAACATTCGCGACCTTTTGATTTGATATTCTGGCCATGTGTTTAAGTGGGGGGGATGCTTCTGATTTTAAATCCAGCTTCCCTTGTTTGATTTCTCTTAAATGTTATCTCTCTTTCAACTGTCTTACTTCTATTCACTGCTTTCCCCTGTCCCTCTTCCCAAATACCCTTCCTGCCTGTTACCTGGGATGCCTCCCCAGGCTTTCTGTTCTTTCTGTTTCTAGACCTTATCGCAGGAAGAGACTCGTGATTGTCGGCTGCCTTCTCTTCATAGCTTGTTCCATTTTTGTTTTGCTTGTGGCGGTTTCTTTCTTACTGGAGTTCCTGAACCATTAGGTTTACTGATGGAGAAAGATTCACAAAGGCCATTTTTATGTGTTTTCCCCTCCCTCCTGCTTTGCCTGGAGCTCCACGTGGCTGAGACTTTTCTCCTGTGGCTGTGGTGCTGGCGGTCACGCCAGGTGCCACGGGAGCCTGCTTGGGCACACAGGCCCGGGCCAGACCTTCCGCATCGGAGCACGCTGTCTCGCCTTGCTCCTCCGGTCACCGTCCCTTTTGTGCTCTGGCTTTGTCCTGCCTGCCTTTAATTTGTGTCTCCAGCATTTTTTGTTTGTTTGTTTTTGTTCGGTTCCTGGTTTTCTTTTAAGACACGGTCAACTGTGTGTGGACCTGTAGGTCTGGGGCAGCAGCAGTTCCGTTGTTTTCCTTTTTGTCAAATCCCAGAGAAAATATACCATAAGGAGCTAGAAGATTCTAGTTCAGCCTTTTGAATCTTCATGGCCTTTGAATCCCCATGGCCTCCGATATCCGAATCAGTTTTCTCCCAGGAGGTCTCTGGGGGCTGAGCTGCTACAGGGGCAGCGGGTGGGGCGGGGCTGGGTGGGAGGATCATCCCAGTCCTTCATCGTGCATGCTGTTTGGGGCAGCATCTTTTTTTTTTCTGATGCTTGAGTTATGAATGAGGACGAACCTGAGCAATCATGATGTCTCCCGCAGACTCTGTTCCTTGTTCCTTTGCCAGCTCTCTCATGCATGGTCCTAACACTTCCGTGATTTACTTTGCTCCAGACCATAGTCTCAGCTGCCTCAGCAACGGCTTGCCAGGGCATTAAAGGGAAGTAAATTGAGGAGTGCTTGTTGCCATCTCATTTTCATTAGACATCGGACATCTTAGAGATGTCAGGAAAGCAGTTGGCAGCTGGGGCTCCGGGCGCCCCGTACTGCTCACACCGTGTGTGTCAGACCAGACCCGACCCTGGAGCTTAGGGCCCCGGAGAGCCCTGATCTCTGCAGCTCTTGCCACGTTGTTGCCGAGGCAGCTGAAGTCCCCATCTCCTGCCATGATGGTCACAGACAGACAGTAGTGGAGCCAGCGTCCCTAAGCCCCTTTTTGTGTGAGCAGAAAGGGAGCTGTGAGCCTTGCCCTGCTCCCAGGTGCCAAGTGGCTCTCCCTGCCTGGACCCCTCCCCTTCCCCTGAGCAGAGCTTTGGTACCTGTTACCAATGCAAAGAAATGTAAAGCCGCAAAAGAAGACAGCAGGTCTGACCTGAGGCGGGAAACAAAATTACCCCCCAAAGTCCCATTACCCAGCCTCCCTCACCTCCCCCCCAGACTGGATCCACTACTGGCTCAAGAATCCCGATGAGAAACCTTGTCTGGCCTGGGTCGGAAGCTGGAATTCGGTGCTCTGCAGACCAGTGCTCAAAATTGTGGTTATTTTTGAGGACTCACCTTCAATCTAGAACATTTGCGTTTCACCTTCCTCGCCCAGATCCAGTTAACAAGGTAGCTCATCGCTTCTTGCATCTGTTGAGTGACACGCTGGATTTTAAGTTTCGTTGTGGTCGTACCTGGATGCAAGAATATGCTTTGTTCCTCTCAATGTAGCACACCACCCTGGGAAGTGCATGTCTCAGACCAACTCCACCTTCACCTTCACCACCTGCCGCATCCTGCACCCTTCGGATGAGCTCACTCGGGTGACGCCAAGGTAAGGGACCCTGGCCCTGGGGTGGCAGGGGCGGGGTGAGGTCGGGGCACTCCCTTGCCTGCCAGGCTTAATGTTAAGGAAAGCCAAGTAGAGAGGCTCGTAGAAAAACCAACTCAAGCCAGCATTTGCAGGCGCTTGTTCTGGGTCCCATCTTTGTTTTCTTTTCTTTTTTTTTTTTTTTTTTGCACAGAGTTTTGCTCTGTCGCCCAGGCTAGAGTGCAGTAGCGTGATCCTGGCTCACTGCAACCTCCACCTCTTGGGTTCAAGCCCATCTTTCCTTTGGAATTAAGGCTATTGTTTATCTGGATCTGGCTCAGATGAAGAGACCTGGGCCCGCCTTTGGCTGCCCTTTTAGTTGGCTGTGGAATGGATTGTTAGCCCTGTCCTCAGCCAGCTGAAGTTGACACAACCACAGGGCTGTTGGATTTTTGCCCCAAAGTTTGTCAGTAGAGCACAGAATTCTTTTAGTTATGGATGGAGTTACAGAGCCCTGTGGAAGCCCTTATGTCTCTGGAATAGGCCCCAGGAACCATGCCCCACAGCTAAAGTGTAATGGCCAAAATGAGAAGATGTCAGGACTGAGCCACGTGCCCAGCAAGGTCCGTTTCTCTCGAGCACCGTGTATGGGGAGGACTTGTCTGGTGTGAGTTGGTCTGTTTGGCCTGATTTCAAAGCCTTTCACTGCTTCCAGCAAAAGAGAAAATGGTCTCCCCTAGCAGAGCAGGGCGACCCCTCAGCTGTCTCCTCTGTGGTGCGAGATGCTGGGTTGCCGGAAGGTAAAGCAGAAGGGGCGGGAGCAGTGAGCCAGGGGGCACCTTAAACTATGAATGATTCTCCGCAGGTCATGTGAGAAGGACGTCGAAGCAGCCATATGCCCCGTTGAGCTGAGAGGAGATGTAGGGCCACGGGCGAGGCAGGGGGTGAGCACACCGCCAGCAGTGCCTGCCCCGGCAGCACCCCGGGAAGGGGCTGTGTGTGCACGCGTGGCCGTCACTAACCTGGGACTGAGGCGTGGCTGTGTCTCTGTGGTTCTAACTCGGCCTTGATGGTCGATGCCCCTAACCCATCTAAACGCCTCCAGTGAAGCCGAGCACCAGCACTAATACAGGCCTAACCCCGAGTCCTCACAGACGGGGATCTGTCCATTTCAGCCTTCTCTTCTCCGTCTCCCTTCCTGCCCCTGGAGAACGTGGCTTCCCCGTCCGGTGGCTTTATGTGGGGAAGAGGCTGTTTTCAGAGCCGTGGAACCAGCATCCCTGATGAGAGGCTGGTGCTGGGTTACTGGATGGCGCTCCTGACTGTAGCCACAGGACTCAAGCCGCGCACAGGTCTTCATGTGGCTGTCCGGCCGAGCCAAGCCTGGGAAGTCAGTAGCAAGAGAAGGCTTTTATTTTTATTATTATTTTTTTTTTGGCCTGAGTTTGAAAGAAAGGCTGCCCGAAATAAAACGGCAACAAATCAATTGAAACAAACAAAATGGAAACAGTCTCCCTCGGGATGGCCATGTCCACATGGTCTCAAGTCTGTGGCTTTTTGCCCTTTACTGAGGGCACATCAACATTTGTAAAACTCCACCCCTGCCTTTAGAAAAAATTCCACGTTTAGCCTTAGGAATCTGCTGTGGTTTCTAATCATGCTTCTCTGAGTGCCCCCAGCCCACCAGCATCCCAACCCCTGAGCTTGTGTGAGACGGGCCGTTCTGGGATGCCCACACCATGCCGACCTCCAGGGCTGAGGTCCCCTGCGTGTGGAGCCAGATGGTGCCGCTAGCTTGTATGTCGTTTTGAGCTGTCTCCCATGAGGGAGGGGGACCCTTCTCTGCTCATTCCAAAGACCTGCCCCCAGATCGGGCCCTTTCCTTCCCTTTCCCTCCATTGGTGCCTTTCCCAGAATGCGTGGAGTTCCTTCCACCAGGCTGGGGAGAGAAGTCTCCATCCTCAGCTCTCAGGGACCACACAGCTGACCTGCGCCAAGGCGCACTGGCAGCCCCAGCAAAATCCTGGAGCCGGCGCGGACACCAGAGTGTTAGGAGGGCTGTGCGCCTTTGCCTCCTGGCTGCTTGTTGAGAAGCGGGGAGCGCCCGTTGGCTCTTGGTCGCTCATTTAGATGCAGTGCAGAGCTTCCTTGCCTGCTTGGCCTCCCCGGACCCTGTAGCAGCTGTTAAAAGAGAACCTCTCCCAGCTTTGCAGGGCGGCAGTGTCACAGCCAAGGACTTTATTGCCAATTGGAAGTTTCCCCGATACACCACAGTGGTGACTTGCAGTATAGGCAGCACTGGTAATTCTTCACAGTCCCTAAGGAGAGTGAGTTATTAGGTTGGTGCAAAGGTAATTCTTCACAGTCCCTAGGGAAAGCGAGTTATTAGGTTGGTGCAAAGGTAATTGCAATTATACATATGAAAAGAGAGAGAACCTTTCCTGCTTTTTAAGCAGACAGCAATGCATTTCCCTCCGCTGCCCTTCCGGAAACTTTTCGGTCCTAAATGGACTCCATGGCCGGATCTCAGCTGCTGGAACCAGTGAGTCCCCGGTGAGCACGAGCCGCATGAATGAACAGACCTTCCGCTTTCCTCGGTGCCTCGGGCTCCACACACTGCGGCGGGCCTTTCCCTGGGCAGCGTGGTCGATGGAGATCTGTTCATATGCGACATGCCTCCCCCGACCCTCCAACTCCACTGGTTAGTGTGGATTTGGGCAGCATTTAAAGAGGGGTAAGGCAGCGTGGGACAGAGTCAGGAGCTCTGCACCCGGAGTCAGAGCTCACGGCCACAGCGGACCGAGGGGCACAGCCCGGCCTCAGCCCACGTGCTGTGGCCATCCTTGCCCTTCCTAAGATAAAGTGTCTCGTCTCCCGGAGTCCTGGCTCACGTCTTGCTTCAGGGAGAAGTAGGTACTAGGAAGGAGCACAGGAATCTGGGTAAATCTGTTGGGGAGAGAGTGCCTGTTTGCCAAAGGGCTTCTTTTCTTGTTCTCAGACGGGTTTAGAGTCACTCAACTTGTGGTGTCCACCCAGCAGCCAGATGTGGCACCAAGTGAACCCCTAGCTCTGAGCCTGTTCCTTCAACTGCGGAGGCGACAGCTGGGCCCACCAGCCGGGGATGGGCAAAGGGAGTCACTGCAGCCTCCTGTTCACTGAAACATGCTCCCCTTGCAGGGTGAGAGGGAAGAGCAGATGTGGTCGGAGCCTTTGGGGACCTCCGCTGGGGGAACCCTCCCATCGTGTCCTGGGCCTCCCCACACCCCCCGCAGGAGACTGGCTGCTGGCGCTTTCTGTGGAGCTCATGGGCTTCTGGCGAATAACCTGTCGTCTCTCCTTCCAGCCTTAACTCAGCCCCAACTCCAGCTTGTGGCAGCGCCAGCCACTTGAAGTCCACGCCGGTGGCCACACCATGCACTCCACGGAGACTGAGCCTGGCTGAGTCCTTCACTAACACCCGTGAGTCCACGACCACCATGAGCACATCCCTGGGGCTTGTGTGGCTGTTGAAGGAGCGGGGCATTTCTGCTGCCGTGTACGACCCCCAGAGCTGGGACAGAGCCGGCCGGGGCTCGCTGCTGCACTCTTACGCACCCAAGATGGCCGTGATCCCCTCCACCCCGCCGAACTCGCCCATGCAGACGCCCACGTCCTCCCCGCCCTCCTTTGAGTTCAAGTGCACGAGCCCCCCCTACGACAACTTCCTGGCTTCCAAGCCGGCCAGCTCCATCCTGAGGGAGGTGAGAGAAAAGAACGTCCGCAGCAGCGAGAGCCAGACCGACGTGTCGGTCTCCAACCTCAACCTCGTGGACAAAGTCAGAAGGCTCGGCGTGGCCAGAGTGGTGAACTCAGGGCGACCCCACATCCCCACCTTGACTGAGGAGCAGGGACCCCTCCTGTGTGGGCCCCCGGGGCCAGTGCCAGCCCTTGTCCCCAGAGGCCTGGTACCCGAGGGCCTGCCCCTGGGATGCCCCACTGTCACCAGTGCCATTGGCGGGCTGCAGCTCAACAGTGGCATCCGGCGGAACCGCAGCTTCCCCACCATGGTGGGGTCCAGCATGCAGATGAAGGCCCCCGTGACTCTCACCTCAGGCATCTTGATGGGTGCTAAGCTCTCCAAACAAACTAGCTTACGGTGAGGACCGCAGGGGCCGCTTGCCCTGGAGGAGGTGACATTCTCCTGCCTTGCGCCCTCCTCCCGCTCCGCTCCTCCCCGGGGCGCACTCCCTCCCGCTGCCCTTCTCTGTCCACCCCCTCCTGAGCTAGACAAATCAACCTCGTGCCTAAGGGAGGAAGAGTGGAAACTTTGTAAAATGTGTACATAGGACTTGGAGACCCCGTGTCCGCCCTGCTCCTTCAGATCCCACGGGAAACGCGTCTGCACTGTCATCACGCTCACGAAGACTTCACCTATGCTCACGTGGGGGAAGGTGGGGTCCTTTCCTCTTTCCTTTTAGAAGCACTGAAACTCCCAAGTGTGTTCTTATCCTATGGATAGGAAACCAGTGAATTCTGTGGCTGGCACACCACGAGCTGTCACGCGGCACAGGTCATAACACCTCGCCTCGCCCACCCTGTAAGGAGCCTAAGCAGCCTCCGTCCTCAGCCACGTGTGGCTGACGTGGCTTTGCTGATCGGAGGGCTTTTCTTTTTATGGGTGGCCCAGCTTCTTCAAGACCTTCGCTGCTCCGCCTCAGTGGACAGTCGTTTCTTCTCTGAGGTGTGACCTTTTGTTTTCACGCCTTTCCCTTGAGGTCATCCTGTGGTTTGTGAGCAGCCGTCAGGCCCGATGTCCGACCTGAGAGAATGTATTTATGGTCCTGCTGCGTTGTTCAGCAGCCCGTCCGTGTTCTGTGTGATCTGTTTTATTTTTCCTTTTTTTAATATGCAGGGAAGTCATGGTACTGGTAGTGTATGTTGTCTGTGTGGTTCAAATATGCATTTCAAACACACCAAGCCGCTAAAAAGATAGCAGCTTTTTCTGGGACCCTGTGTCACAACCAAATTGATGTAAGACCAGACACAAGACACCTTTAACAATAGGATTAAAAGGAAAAAGGATAGGGGAGAAGCTTTTTAAAGAAATCTGTCAACACCAATTTGTCACAAGCAGGCATAATAACAAACTGGTTTCAGGGACAACAAGGCTTGGGCATTCCGCTGTCTCCAGCGCCGCCTCTGGAACCCAAGGCCGGCCGGGGTGCGGTCGCCGTGCGGTCTCCGATCGCGCCATTCAGTGCCCACACGTTCTGCCTTCTTGTCTGACAGCAGCACACGGTCACAGCAGGTGTTTTCTTTCCCTCCAAAGCCTTTTTCTCCCTGTGCCACTTTTGACCCTTAGGAAAAGACACAGGTGCTTGCGAAGAGAACCAGGAGGCTGGTCCTGTTGCAGTCGCCGATTCGGTTTTAAACTTTTATTTATTATTTGTGTCTGCCGTGTTTTAAATACACATTCTCTTTCCTTCCAGTTCCAGTCATAGTGTGTCTGTGGCATCCCAGTCCAACCACATAACTTACTGATTCTAATGTGAGGGCTGCACTACATCATGGGGTCCCGTGACACCGTGCTCCAGACATTTATGGAAGGAAAACATCCCACATAAATGAAACTGTCACTCTGTGTCCTCCCCACCAGCAGAAGATGCATCCTTCCACTGAGTGAGGGTAACCTCATGCCCGCCAAGGATAAAGCCCCTAAGGAACAAGCTTCAGTCCCACGGTTTCAGGCTATTTATTCTCTGAACACAAGAGTATCGGTTCATTGTTCTCAGCTGTCCTGACTGTTGTATGTGTGCACTCACTGCAAGTAACTTATATCTTTTTATTTGAATGTATTTTAAAGCAGTAGGTAGAATAACAAAGGAATATGAAAATCATAGACTGAATGGACCAGTTTATGTATTGAGAGAGAGGAGGCGTTCGTCATTGCCAGAAATATCATGTAAAAATTGGCAGTTCAGAGGTTGCAACATTTACTATAGTAAATAAACAGTCACCATTGTGCAACCACTACCAAAAAGTGTGTTGTAATGCATCAGAAATCAGCACAATTTCATTTGCTGATGAGTATCAATAAAATAAGTTCAAATGATGGAAACCACACTGGTATTCGGATTTGTATTTTGTTTTTATCTTTTCATCAGGGAGACGATCTCATTATGTAAGACTTGAAAGTGTTTAGCAGAAAATTAAATGAAAGGCGTATACTTTACATGCCATTACATGCCTTCTTTCTTTCAACATGATATACCTTAGACAACTTTCCAATCAGACTCTGAAGATGTCCCTCACTTTTCAGGGCTGTGTACTATTCCACTGAGTGTATATTCCCACTGTGAATATTTACATACCCTTATGAACCGTCCCTTACAGATGGTCACTGGGATAATTCTTTTTGTTTTGTTTTGTTTTTGAGACAAGATCTCACTCCATTGCCCAGGCTGCAGTGCAGTGGCACAAACATGACTCACTGCACCCTTGACCTCCTGGGCTCAAGTGATACTGCTGCCTCAGCCTCCCAAGTAGTTTGGACCATAGGTGTGTGCCATCATGCACAGCTAATTTTTATTTATTTTGTATTTTTTGTAGACGTGGGGCCTCACCATGTTGAAGTCCTGAGCTCAAGTGATCCTCCTGCCCCAGCCTCCCAAAGCACTGAGATAGGTGTGAGCCACTGTGCCTGGCGTCACTGGGTTAATTCTAATCTTTTGCTGTCACAGTGCTACGGTGACAAACCTTGCATGTATGTGATCATCCCATATGTGAGCGCATCTGTGGAGCAAATTCCTAAATGGATGTTGCCAAACTGCCTTCCATAGTGTTGGGCTAAGAGACACCCGAGGACAGTGGAGGTCCACCAGATGGAGAAGAGTGAGGAGAACAGAAGGAGAAAACGTTCTGCCCCCTCAATGCTTGCAAGCACTGAGATCAGGCAGACAAACGCTGCTGTCAGACGTGGTGTTGTGGGTCTGAAGTCAGGTGCTGACCATTTGGCGGCGGTGCGACCTTGGGTGAGCCATGCATCCTCTTTAGGTCCTCCATTTTTTTTTAACCTGTGACATGAAAACAGTAATGCACCTTAGAGTTAATAGTTGAGTAAATGTGTTCTGAGTACCCCCCATGTGCCAGGTATCGCAGGTGCTGGGGCTGAGCAAGTGAGCCGGGCTCTGCTGTCACGGGGGGTATGAGAACACAGGTGTAGAATAACGAGGGCTGCGCAGAGAATTAGAACAGGGCGTGTGAAGGAGTGGGTGGCTGCTTTGGATTGGACAGTCTGAAGAAGCCTCTCCAGGGAGGGCAATTGAGTGAAGCATGTGAGAGCTGGCACGGGCATTGCGGCACAGAGAGCAGCTGGTGTGAAGGTGCAGAGGCAGAAAAGCACTTTGTTGCCCTTGAGAACAGAGAGGAGGCCTGCGTGGCAGTGGGCAGGTCGGATCCAGGAAGTGTGCTGGTGGCGGAAGTCATGGGGCTCAGCAGATGATTCATCTGATCCCCATTTCCCAGCCATTGCAGTCGGGCAGGTCACATGATTAGTTCTGACCAGTGGGCAATAAGCAGAGGAACATCCACACAGGACTCTGTGGCCTCTCTTTCAAACCACGTATTGAAGTGGTGGCGTCTCCATTATCCTGAGTCCTCAGGTGTGTGGACCACAGCTTCCTGCCAACCTGGTTGCTATGTAACCTGAAGGAGAAACAACTTCCTTGTTAAGCCAGTAGGATTTTTTGATAGTACATTGGAATCCCAGATCTGGGGCCCAGGTACCTGTGTTGTAACAAGCCCTCAAGGTGATTCTGGTGTGCACCAAAGTCTGAGGCCTTCCGCACTAGACCAGGTGGAGTTTGGGTGGGGGTTCTGCTGTGGGAGGGGGTTCCCCTTTCCAGTCTCTCCTTGTCTCAGGGGCTCTGAGAAGGCAGGCAGCTGCAGCCCCTCTTACTTGAAGGGAAGAGAGAGAGAGTGGGTGGTTTAACTGCCCAGCAGGGGCAGAGGGAGGCTGAGCCTGGACCTGGGCTGCTAGGGTTTCCCAAGTGGGAAAGGCATTCCAATCAGAGGGAGGTTGGAAAGGGGAGCCTGGAATGCATTCCTCTAAGCCCTTCCTTACAGCAGAAGGAAGGTCAATGACAGATACAGAAGGGACAACAGAATCAGAAAAACCACCATTTTGCAGCCATAATACTAATTCAGACGACAATGGGTGTGAAAACCACAGGGTGAGAATCCGTTAGGCAGCAGGATGTTTACACCTTCGTATCTTCCCACAGAACTCTTGCTAATTACAAAGCGGGGAAGATATCTTCGCAGTGGACACCTCTGTTGGGCAGTACGCCACTTTCAACAAGTCATAAAATTTAACGTTACCCAAAACAGGACAAACTGCCAGAAGACACCTCCTGTTATGAGATGTATTGGGAGGGACACACGCCACGCCGTGCTGTTCTGCCACAAATGCAGAACCTGAATCATGAGGGCGACTAATCAAGGGACATTTATCATCTTATAAAACAATGTACCCGTCCCTTAAAAAATTGTCAGTGTCATTACAAAGAGTGAGAAACTGTTCCGGGTTAGAGGAGGCTGAAGGGACAAGCCAGCGAATGCGATTTGTGATCTGAATTGGATGCTGGAGCGAAGACAATGCTGGGACAGTCGTCAGAGAAATCTGAACACACAGCATGTGTTTCTGAAATTGTACGGGTGTGAAGCTTCCTGAATTCAGTAATTGCACTGTGGATGTGGAAGGGCATGTCCTATTTCCCAGGAGCTAAAGGGTTAAGACCAAGGGGCTTGGTGTCTGCAATTCGCTTTGAAGTGTTTTCAGGAAAAGTAAAGAATGAAACTTAGAAAAAAAATTTAAAAAGTGGAGGAAAAAAGAGTTAATCTGAAAAGCCAGGAAGCCCTCTGATGCCCTCTACTGTCACACGTTCTGCAAACCTGGAAGGCATTTCCTGTCTCCTGAGTGTGACCCAAGGATGTTTACGGTAGTTTGGGGCGTCTTCCCTGTTCTGTGTCGAATTTCTTCATGTGTGTCCCAAGCCCTTCTCCCAGCCGAGGAAGGTCAACCAGAGGACACCATGGCCTAAGGGAGAAGTTGTCAAAGAGGCATTTGATGAGACCAGAAAACAAAGATAATAAAATTCTTGTTTTTCAAATATGAGGAAGGACAAAGCTGAGTGTACGTTTTGGTGTGAGACCAAAGGTTTGGAAGGAAACTTGTGGAGCCAGTTTCTCTCTCTCTTTAAGAAAGAATATATTTTTAAATTGTTAAAGCATCGAGTTGGTGAAAGTTTCTCTTTCCACGGCTTTCTCCTCTGCCACTCCTGCGTGCCAAGCACAAAGGACAAGGACTTCACGCAGATGCTCCAGGCGGTAGGAGTTGGAGAGGGCTGCCAGCGTTGAACGGGTGTGTGGGCCTTTCTCCTCTCCCTGTCTGTGGGCCACGACCAAGGTTATAGGAGAAGCCCCTGATGAGCTTGGGGCTCCAAGGACGGATGAACTCATTGCAGGGCCTGGGGAAGTGAGGATGTTCCAGGGCCCCTCCCCGCGCCTCACCCCCATCGCAGGGCCCCTCCCCGCGCCTCACCCCCATCGCAGGGCCCCTCCCCGCGCCTCACCCCCATTGCAGGGCCCCTCCCCACACCTCACCCCATCGCAGGGCGGGGACTGCACGGAGCAGTGAGGAGGCAGAAACGGCCACGGAGGCATCTCCGTGGAGAAGTCCAGGAGATCCCGGAGTACCTGGCCTCAGGCACATGTGGGCATGACTCCACACATTGCCTGGGAGCAGAGGGGCAGGTGCATCCAGAAGAGCCTTGCCAACAGGACAGAGGTGGCGCCAGCCTCTCCCACAGCTCTGGCCAGAACCTAGATGCCACCTGAGGAGAAGCTGGTGGGGGAGGAAAGTCATGCTGAGCTACCTGAGTTGATTGGGAGCTTATAACAGGAATTACATCTATATTTAGAAAAACAAAATGAAATTTTTTGTGCATCTGAGCTCACGGCTCAAAAACATCATATCCTAAAAGGTCTGTTTTTCCGCAGCCAGCAGAGGGCACTTGGAGACAGCAAAAGGCCTGAAGAACCCGCCCTAATCCAAATACCGGGTCAGGGGGGTTTGCTTTCCCTGAAATGCAGTTCAGGGCAGGCAGTTCTGCCTCCTGGAGTCCCAACATCCTCACTGCAAATAGAGCGCTTGTTTCTGGGGTGCCCAGGAAGAAGGCCTGGCCCCTCACATTCCAGAGCCCTCCTTGGGGCCAGGAGTCTGGTGTCCCTTCTGGAGCTTGGGGGTACTCGGGGCTACTGTGCTGGGGGTGGGGTGGGAGCAGTAGGGGTGCCATGCCAGATCCCCAAGGACTCTGTAGGTGGAGGATCTTCCCGCCCGATTCTGGGTTCCTCCGTCCCACTCTCCCCCTCGAGATGTCCTGGCTCAGTCAGACTCAGTTCCATGCTGCTCTGGGCAGATGGGAGTCCACACAGCCCCAGCCTTGTGAGGGCCTCCATCTGCATAGGCAGCAGGAGGGTCATGGAGACAGAGGAGGGGACCCTCTGTTTGGGGAGCTCAGGAGCCGCCTGAGGGAAGGCAGGAGCACCATCTCAGTTCTCCGGGAGAACTGGAGGGAGGCCCTCCAGAACGAGGGAACAGCAGGTGCACAGCCTTTCATGCAAGGGAATGAATGAATCAGAGAATGAAGAGGAAAACACTTGCCCATCATCCTGCCGCACCCAGGAAGTAGGAAGGCAGTTTTAAAAAGAGCTCACAAAGCGTGCCCTGTATTAGGGTGCTTCTCGCCTTGTGAAATCAACCTGCTTCTTTCTAAGGCATCTTGTTAGAAAATGTTTGGCTTTTTTTTTCTGAAAACATCTGAAAGTGAGAGCCTTTTCTCCCTTTCTATTTCAGCCCGTAGTTCCTAAGTTCTGCAAAGCCACAGCAGAGGGACTGAATCCAGGACCGAAGGACATGTTTGCTTGGCAGTACTTGGTCGTTCACCATGCCAAATGCCAGACTTTTAGGCCGATCCTACTTTGAAGTCCTAAAGAATTGAAAACCAGCGAGAGAAATCCAGGCCTTCAGCTTAGACCAGCAGCCTCGGGGACCAGCAGCGCCGAGGCTCAGCAATGTCCATACGTCAATGTGACGAGACCCAGGGGCAGGAAGCAAGAGAGGGACCTGGGGCCCCCAGGAGCAAGGTGGGGCAGAATTCAGCAGGGTTTCCCAGGGCCAGGCAGCTGGTAACAGTGAGGGCTGTTGATAGAGGAGATTCTCGCCTGGCAGGCAAAGGTTTAGGCACGTCTTTTCAGAGAAGAAAGAGCAGAACGGTGATGTGTTATTCCCCACACCTCAACTGCGTAAACCCACAGTCCTCCCTGGGGCCTCTGTCACCTGTGACGCTAAGGCCCCTCAGACCCCGACTCTCCTGATTATATGATTTCAAGCCAGTGGTAGCTTTTGCCACCCTTGGGCCACTAGCCTGTAACTGGACAAGAAATGCTACTGTGTGTTTCGCTGTTCTGGAGTTCCACAGAAACTATGGAAATGACCCAACAAGAAAGTGAGCTGCCTGGCTCAGGAACCCAGTCTGGCGGCACCCCAGCCCCACCAGCTGTAGTCCCGGCTCTGGTCCCGCTCTGCCACTGCCCTCTCAAGGCCCGAGTCCTGACCCAGAGTGGCTGTTCACAGGGATGAAGGGGTCAGCTAATCAGCTGTGAACAGCCAGCCACAACGCTGGGGATTTATGGATGCACAGAACCGTCCTTCCCAAATCTTAGTGGTGAAAGACTGGTGTGCTGTTTTTTAAAATCGTCTGTCCACCATGGGCCAATATTTTTATAAAATACAATAATAAAGAATTTCAGGAAAAATAAAATGCAATACAAAGAAGTATAAAACAAGCTGAATTTTTAAAATATTAGTTTCAATAGACATTAAATTACCTTTCAAGACCAGATGTGGTGGCTCACATCTGTAATCCCAGCACTCTGGGAGGCCGAGGCTGGTGGATCACCTGAGGTCAGGAGTTTGAGACCATCCTGGCCAACATGGTGAAACCTCGTCTCTACTAAAAATACAAAATTAGCTGGGCATGGTGGCACATGCCTGTAATCTCAGTTACTTGGGAGGCTGAGACAGGAGAATCACTTGAACCTGGGAGGCAGAGGTTGCAGTGAGCCAAGATGGCGGATTGCACTCCAGCCTGAACAACAAGAGTGAAACTCCTCAAAAAAAAAATTACTTTTTAAAAATATGAGAACAAACAGGGAAATATACAAGAATTATGACGGTAGTGCATATTATTCATTGAAAGTGTGTGTAGAGCATTTAACACAGAGATCCACTGTTATACTCAACCTCTGTCATTCTGCAGTTATAACTAAACAAAAACTTATGAGCGAAGCAGTGATTTGTTTATATTACATACATGCTGTCACTTTGAATATATATCAGTCTTTTGGCTCTGGGACCCCAGTTTCTCTACTTCCAGTCTCTTCTGGCCTTCGCCACCCTTCCACTTCTGCCAAGCTCTCCCGAAGCCACATCCTTGAACTTACCACCTGAAATCACTCAACTTCTGAAATTTAAAAATCAGTTGCCCCACTCTTTCACACAACCTCTTGGCACGTGCCTCTCTCAGTCAGAACATTCCCCACGCGTTCTTAGACCTCACAGAAGCAGCTAGTCCCCTGCCTCCTCTGCTTCTCTAGTTTGCCATTTGACTGCCCGCCACAATCTTCTTACCTTTTCTTCTATCCAGCCTAGACCATGGCCTATAATTTCAATAGGTTTAATTCCTAAGTTTTATGGTCTACTGTTGCACTCAGTTCTGGATCATTCACCTGTTCACCTTCTTCTTTCCTGACCAACCCAGGCTGCTGGCTTCCAGTGAAAACAGTGGGTATGGGAGCCCCAAGTGTGAGTGCCAAGTCTGTATTCTTCCACCTCAGCCGGGCCTTCAAGGAGGCCAGGGGCCCTGTTTCTCCAGTTAGCTGTCTCTCTTGTTCTCTACAGGCACGATCTCAAACCTTCCTCATTCCTCACTTTCTGCTTCGTCTCTCCCTCTCTCTCTCTGTCTCAGCGAAAGATATTTGGCCTCTTTCCTAAAGAAAGCAGAAGCACCACACAGGAACTCTTCCAGCTTTCTGTGCTCAAACCTGTAAGCCTGCTGCGGGCTCACTCACTGCTTTCTCTGTTCTGTCTGCTATAAAGGAGGTTGGCTTCTTCATTCCAATTCTGGCCCATTTCTCCACCAATAACATGGATCTCAGCACCTCCCTCCCCCTGTGGGGCCTTATTTCTCCACTGTGCCCTCACTCACCTGTATTTTAAAAAACATTCTTTAGGAGGAATTTCAAGAACAACATCACTGATGGAATAGTGATGCAAAAATCCTCAAGAAAATACTAGCAAACCGAATTCAACAATGCATTAAAAAGGTCACTCATCATGACCAAGTGAGATTTATCCCTGGGATACAAGGATGGTTCAACATACGCAAATCAATTAAGTGATACATATCATCAGTAGAACGAAGAATAAAAACCACATGATCATTTCAATTGATGCTGAAAAGGCATTTGATAAAGTTCCACATCTATTTATGATAAAAACCCTCAAAAACCAGGTTATTGAAGGAACATACCTCAACATAATAAAAGTCATATATGACAGATCCATAGCTGGTATCATACTGAGTGGGGGAAAACTGAAAGCCTTTCCTCTTAGCTGTGGAACACGACAAAGATGCCCATTGTCACCACTGTTATTCAACATAGTGCTGGAATTCCTGGCTAGAGCAATCAGACAAGAGAAAGAAATACAGGGCATTCAAATTGGAAAGCAAGAAGTCAAATTATCCTTGTTTGCAGATGATTTTATATTTGGAAACACCTAGGGATGCCAACAAAAACTGTTAAAACTGATAAATTTGGTAACGTTTTAGGATACAAAGTCAACATACAAAAATCAGCAGCATTTTTTTGTGCCAACAGTGAACAATCTGAAATAGAAATCAAGAAAGTAATCCCGTTTACAGTAGCCACAAATAAAATAAGACACCTGGGAATTAACCAAATAAGTGAAAGATTTCTACAATAAAAACCATAAAACACTGAGGTAAGTAATTGAAGAGAAGATAAAAAATTGAAGTATATTCCATGTTCATGGATTGGAAGAGTCAGTATTGTTAAAATGTCCATATACTACCCAAAGCAATCTACAGATTCAATGTAATCCCTACCAAAATACCAGTGACATTCTTCACAGAAATAGAAAAAAAAAATTCTAAAATTTATGTGGAACCACAAAACACTCAGAAAAGCCACACCTATTCTAAGAACAAAACCAGAGGAATCACATTACCTGATTTCAAATTACACTATAGTAACCAAAACAGCATGGTAGTGGCATAAAAACAGACACACAAACCAAACAGAATAAAGAATCCAGAATGAAATCCATACATCTACAGTGAGTTCATTTTTGACAAATGTGCTGAGAATGTACATTGAAGAAAGGGCAATCTTTTTGACAAATGGTGCTTGGGAAACTAGATATCCATATACAGAAGAATGAAACCAAACCCCTATCTCTCTCCATATACAGAAACAAAATCAAAATGGATTAAAAACTTAAATCTAAGACCTCAAACTATGAAACTCCTACAAGAAAACTCTCTAGAATATTGGACTGGGCAAAGATTGCTCCAGTAATATCCCACAAACACATGCAACCAAAGCAGAAATAGACAAATGGGACCACATCAAGTTAAATAGCTTCTTCCCCACAGCAAAGGAAACAATCAACAGCATGAAGAAACAGTCTACAGATTTTCAAACTATGCATCTGACAAGGAATCACCAGAATATATAAGGAGCTTAGACAACTTCATAGGAAAAAACTCTAATAACCCAATTAAAAAATGAGCAAAAGATCTGAATAGACATTTCTCGAAAGAAGACATACAAATGGCAGACAGGTATATGAAAAGGTACTCAATATCATTGATCATCAGAGAAATGCAGATCAAAACTGCAATGAAATATATCCAAAAGTCAGGCAATAACAAACTCTGGCGGGGACGTGGAGAAAAGAAAATCCTTGTACACTGTTGGTGATAATGTAAATCAGTACAATCATTACGGAAAACAATATGGAAGTTCCTCTAAAAACTAAAAATAGTGCTACCATACGATCCAACAGTCCTACTCCTAGGTAAACGCTCAAAAGAAAGGATAAACTGGTTTTATCACAGAGATATCTGCACTCCCATGTTTACTGCAGCGTTATTCACAATAGCCAAGATTTGGAAGCAACCTAAGTGTCCATCAACAAACAAATGGATTTTAAAAACGTGGTACATATACACAACGGAGTATTATTCAGCCACAAAAAGAACCAGATCCAGTCATTTGCAACAACATGGATGGAACCAGAGGTCATTTTGTTAAGTGAAATAAGCCAGGCGCAGAAAGACAAACTTCACATGTTCTCACTTGTTTGTGGGAGCTAAAAATTAAGACAATTGAACTCACAGAGATAGAGAATAGAAAGATGGTTGCCAGGGGCTGGGAAGGGTAGTGGCAGGTTGGGGCTGGAACGTGGGGATGGTTTATGTGTACACAGAGTAGTTAGGAAGAATCAGTAAGATAGCACAACAGGGTGGCTGTAGTCAAAAGCAATTTAATTGTATAATTTTAAATAACTCAAAGAGTATAATTGGACTGTTTGTAACACAAAGGATAAATGCTTCAGGTGACAGATACCCCGTTTACCTGACGTGATTCTCACACATTGCATCATGTACTCCATAAATAGATATACTTACTGTATACCCACAAAAATTTAAAAAGCTCAAACTTATATATATGAGTAATGTAATAAATGGGATATTCTTATGATCTGCATCAGTTAAGCCGGTGGAGTGATACCAGCTCACTGCAATCTCCGCCTCCTGGGTTCAAGCACTTCTCCCACTTCAGCCTCCAGAGTAGCTGGGACTACAGGCATGCACCACCACACCCCGCTTTTTAAAAACATTTTTAGTAGAGACAGGGTTTTACCAGTTTGGTCAGGATGGTCTCCTTCTCCTGATCTCATGATCCACCCGCCTCGGCCTCCCAAAGTGCTGGGATTACAGGTGTGAGCCACTGTGCCCGGCCAGTTAAGCCTCTTAATTATAAACAGGAGAAAACTGCTCTAGATGGCTTAAGGAGAAAAAGGATTTATTAATGAAAAAATAATTAGATGACACACTCTCCCTAAAGACAGAGAAGCAGGCTTGGAAGCCGGGGAGGTATGAACATGCCCAAATCATATGAGCAGCCCACTCCGGGAGGGCACAGACAATGCAGCCCACACGACGGCTGGGGCCAGCTTCACGAGCCTGTGCTCCAGCTGCAGAAGAGGCTTGGGAAAAAGTTTCTGGTTCCTACTTTGGGGAGGGAGAAAATTCCGAAACAGAAGAAGGGTGTTTAAAGGTGCTGCATAGACAAGAAGAATGTTGAATGTCCACCACCGTCCACCCCTTGGCTGTTTAACACCTAATTGTACTCTTCTTCCTTACTTCAAACCATTTCCATGTAGCACAATACAGCTATCCATCACACAAACAAAAGAAAATGCAGGACATTCTCCAAAGGGAGGTTCAGGATCTACAGAAGAAAGAGGTTCAGGCTTCGTCCTGTTCCACCATGACCCTGTCTTGATGTGCCGAAACCTGTGGAGCACTGGTGTGGTCAGCACGGCAACACAGCCCGCGTTAAAAAGCAAGGGGAGACCAGCTGTGCCCATCATTACCGTACGTCTCTTATCTCCAAATTCACTGTCTCATGCCCTCCTGCACCTCACTTCCGTGTCGGATGCTGCTCATAGGGACATCGCTGGGGGCTGGAGGAGAGAGAGGAGACATGTTTCTTCCCGTCTGTGTGCTGTCCCTGTCAGTGTCCTCCCAGAAACTTCTTCACCCAGCAGCCTTTGGTTCCCGTCTGTAGTTTCCCCTCATTCCTAGAGCGTGCCTTATCACACCTTCCCCCTGCCCGGCTCCGTGACAGCAGCCAGGTAACACGCTCGCCTCGGAGGTTTGGGCTCCTCTAAGCTTCTCAACGTATCAATCACAACCTATCCGCTGGGCTCCTCCAGCCCCAGGAGGCAAGGCCTCCGATCCCTGCCACTGCAAGTTTTGTGTTACCTCAATGCTGCTTTTTCAGTCTTCCAACACCAGTTTACATAGGTCCCTGTACTCCCTGGGCTGGACAAAGCAGCGTGGTAGTCCTTGCTACTGATTAGTGGTTGTGACTTCACTCCTCCACCACCTATTTCCTTTGTCCTCAGCTGCTCAGAATTCTTCACTCAGTGGGAGGAATACAAATTTCCATTTCACGAAGATCTGAACCATAGGTGTCCACGCATGTGTGAGCTTGCAGGGAACAAGGAAGGGATAGTGAAGCAAGGAAATAGTCATTTCCAAGTGTGACCTCATGACCTGTGCATCACCGTGATCACGTATGTAAACTGGAGGGCGGAAGTGGGAAGACTGGTGAGGAGGTTTTTCGGTAGTGCAGCGGAGGGAGATTCAGGGCCCAGACCACGGCAGCAACAGTGAACGTGATGGAAGAGGGTGGATTCTGAACACACTTTGAAGTGAAGCCAACAAGTTATGCTGATGGATTAGATGAAAGGTGCACAGGGCAGGGAGGAGTCAAGGACTGTTCCACGGATTTGGGTCTGAGCAACGGGAAGGATGGAGCCGCCATCGGCTGAGTTGGGGAGGGCACTAGGTAGAGGAAATTTGAGGGAAAGTCAGGAGTTCGTTTGGCTATATTGAGATTGAGAGGCCTGCTAGCCATCCGCATGAAAATGATCCCTGCATCTTTGCCTTTGGACCAGATCTCTCGCCCCCTAGAGTGAGAACGCGCTGGAGTCAGTCCCTGTGTCTCCCGTTTCAGTGTCTTTAGTGCTCAGCACACTGCCTGGGCCAAGATCATTTCAGTAAATAGCTTTTGAATGAATGAATAAATGAATGAAAAAAACAAACGAACAACTTTTACCACATAGGCCAAAGTTTGTCTAATCCAGGTTCCAACCCCACCTTTCTTTTCCAGAGAGAATGAGACAACCGTTTTATTCTGCACACTGTGGCCAGTGTTCACCGGAAACCTGTCTAGTTGGTTTATGAGTTGTCGATGAAATCTTTCTTCCTTGAAGTGGAGAAATCCCTCAGAGATACCAGAGCCTTCCTCCCTCCTGTTACAAGCATGTGTCAGCCCGCATTCAGCTGCAGATTTGTTCAGACTAGAAGACAGGGCTTTGACCATGGTCTCGGGTCTGGGAGAGTCCGAGGGCACGGCATTGCAGAAGGTGCCTCCTCTTCTCTCCTTCCCCGTACATGGCTGTGTTTTTTGTGTTGTGCCTTCTCATAGGAAACTTGAGGTGGACCCAGCAGAGTTTCCCTTGGAGCTTCTCTCTCTGTCCAAGTTCAAATCCCAGTACTTACAGAGTCCCAATTCAGTACTTCTGATAAGAAGCAAAAGTAGCCGGGCGCGGTGGCTCAAGCCTGTAATCCCAGCACTTTGGGAGGCCGAGGCGGGTGGATCACGAGGTCAAGAGATCGAGACCATCCTGGTCAACACGGTGAAACCCCGTCTCT
>NW_016107444.1:5246547-5248028 GCF_001604975.1 Cebus imitator
CAAAAGTAGGGTTCGTCCTCTCCCCCGAGCCCAGTATAGACCAGGAGGCATTCATTTGGATGGTTTCACCCTAATTTAGCCACAGTTAGGGCTCCTGCATCAGGGGCCTCTGTAGTACACTGCCTGTCTCCCTGCACCCTGACCTCTGGTGTCACCTCCTTCCAGGAGCCTTTCTTAACTCCCAGTTTTGGTTTATCAGGCATTGCCATGCAGGGAGAAACGCAGGAGGTGAAGGGGAAGGTGGGGCGTTGATCTACTGTTAACAAACTTCTGTATTTTGTTTTTATGTCCAAAATACATGATTACATGTACTGGATGAAACATAGCATTTTTGCTTATTTGGAATTGTTTTTTTCTTTCTGTTTTTCTTCACTCAAATCTGGAAAGCATAAGGTGCTCACTAATTAGAGGTAACCATAGTTACCAAATTGTCTTCAAAATACCCCTAAGAGTTCCTTTTCATTTTTTCAGCTCTTATTCTACAAAAGGCATTCCACGTGTCAGTCTTCTTTGTTCTCTTTTCATTTTCATGGGCCCATTGTCCAAATCTGGGAGCCTTTTGGCAGCTCTGTCAAAAGTAAAACAATAAAATAAACCACAGACTCTTAGAAAATAGTTCCATGCCCCAAAGTATCTGGTTTTAAAATTTCAGCTGACTGGGTGGCAGGAAGAAGTCAATCAGAACCTTGCAGGTTTCAATGTGTATACAGTAGTCCCCTATTCTCTGCAATTGAGCTTTCTGTGATTTCAGTGACCCATGGTCAACCGTGGTCTGAGGACATTGAAAGGAGAATCCAAGAAATAAACAATTCATAAGTTTTAAATTGAGCAATGTTTTGCATAGTGGAACGAAACCTTGTGCCCGCCTGCTCCGTCCTGCCTGGGAAATGATCCTTTCTTTGTCCAGTGAGACCCATGTGTATATGCCACCCACTCATTAGTTACTC
Source organism: Cebus imitator (assembly GCF_001604975.1). Lineage (NCBI taxonomy): Eukaryota > Metazoa > Chordata > Mammalia > Primates > Cebidae > Cebus > Cebus imitator. Next base: position 5,247,495 of record NW_016107444.1, read on the forward strand.
AGTAGCTGTTTCTGTTATCAGATCTGAAAAACACAGGATCTGTAAGGCTCAACACCATCCACAGTTTCACACATCCACTGGGTGTCTTGGAATGCATCCCCCATGGATGAGGATGAAATACTGCACAGCTAAAACCCTCAACAGAGAGAAGTTGGTGCCCTGAGAAGTGTCCTGTAAAATTTCCACTTGAGGGTGCTGTCGTCTTCTGTAAGGGTAGAACTGACTTAATTTTTCCAGGTAGGTTAGTTACTGCATATGAAAAACTTCACTGACACCCAGGTTTCATTCGGTAGGAAAATCTCTGGAGATTTTCCAAAGCCAGAAGCGTCTTGGAAATCATATACATGAAAGAATTCAAAATTAAGATAAAATAAAACACCCATTCTTAGAGAAGAACCTGATGCCTGAACTACTGAGTCTTTTTTTTTTTTTTTTTTTGGAGTCTCTATTGCCCAGGCTGGGTGTAGTGGCACGATCTCAGCTCACTGCAATCTCCACCTCCTGGGTTCAAGCACTTCTCCCACTTCAGCCTCC
>NW_016107444.1:5248101-5278387 GCF_001604975.1 Cebus imitator
ATGTTAGCCAGGATGGTCTCGATCTCCTGACCTCATGATCTGCCTGACTCGGCCTCCCAAAGTGCTGGGATTACAGGCATGAGTCACTGCGCCCAGCTGAATTACTGGGTCTTAACATTTCAGTAACTCTTGACATAATATTTCATCAAGATACTAGAGTTCCCGCAGAAATTGCCAGGCCCTGGCAAGCTGAGAAAAGGCAGGGGCAGGCCCTGAAGGCTGTGGCTGGTGTCTTTCTCAAAGGTAGGTGGCAGGTGGACAGACACAGAAGTCTAGGTGGGCTCAGCTGGACCTAATTGCTCAGATTGGGCTGAGGTCTTGGGTGAGTGGCAGGAGGGAGAGAAGCCAAAGAAAAGGGGAAAAAGGGACCGGGCACGGTGGCTCACACCTGTAATCCCAGCACTTTGGGAGGCCGAGGTGGGCGGATGATTAGGTTGGGTGATCGAGACCATCCTGGCCAACGTGGTGAAACCCTGTCTCTACTAAAATGCAAAAAATTAACCAGGTGGGTGGCACTCACTTGTAGTCCCAGCTACTCAGGAGGCTGAGGCAGGGGAATCGCTTGAACCCAGGAGGCGGAGGTTGCAGTGAGCTGAGATTGCGCCACTGCACTTCAGCCTGGCAACAAAGGAAGACTCTGTCTCAGAAAGAAAAAGAAAAAAAAAAAAGAGAGAGAGAGAAAGGAGGGGAGTGGACGGAAGATCAAAGCAAAGACCCCAAGAGGGGGTGAATCAGGGTAGGAGAGGCTTCAGCCCGGGCTTGGAGGGACGAACTTGGGCCAGAGGCTGGAGAGGCAGGAAGGAGCTGGCCACAGAAAGACCTAATGATCCAAGAGGCAAGCTGCGTGGCTGGGGCTGAGTGGTACCCACATGGTTACCTTTTGGAAATGGTTGGTTTCAATCTCCCCTGAGCTGGGGCTGCAAATATCACACAAATGTGTGAGCTGGCCTGTCTAGAGAGGCAGCCAACTGTTGGCCTCCACGTTGTCATTACGCAGAAATGAAGGCTCATCATTGCCAGATTTTCAGAAGAAGGTGGGATTTTATTGTGAAATCTCTACATTTAAAAGCACGGGTGTTCCGATTCCAGGTAAGATGGGATAAGTGCCCTTCACCCATCCTTTCTGTTGGTCAAGTTTACAACAGCTGTTTGAGGACAGTGAAAACAGCAGAAGGCATGTTGGTGAAGAACACAGAATTTGAAGCACATCAAAGCCGTAGTGAGTATCACTTTCCCAGCTCTTGTATTCCTTGGTTTGAACTTAGCAGAGCTAGAAGCTGGAAGTGGGCTCTGGGCTCAGACAGCTGCAGTGGAAGGTCTTCAGTTTTGGCCCAAGGAGGGAAAAGAGAAACTCCTGATGCCCGGAGAGAACACGACCATCCTCGCCCTCTCTTCTTTTTCAAAAAATTTCTTCTCTTTCTCTGTTTCTCATGCCACAGGACCTGGGCAAACCCACATCTGCAGCGTCAGCAGCCAGTAACAGGACTGGCAGGAGCCCAGACTCTGAGGAGGGTAAACTTAGTCTTTGTTCAGAAGAACTGTGATCACATAGTGGGTGAGACTAACTTCCATTGACATTTTTCTCTCTCTCTCTGTTCTCATTTCACTTGGACCTGAACATGGGCTACAAACATGGACGTGTGCAGAACAGTGACCAGAACCCCAGCTTGGGGTGGAGGACCACGAAGGGGAGCCTTGGGGAACTGAGAGTACCGGGGAGATTGCAGAGAGGGCGGAGCTCAGGGAGCTGACTCCATACAGTTGTTTATGAATTCCAGGGCTCACTCCCAAGCCAACATTTTGCATCTGGTTCTAGTGAGCACACCAAACACTAAGAATGGAAGTGATGGACAGGTCACCACGTCGTTCCCAGACTGGCTTCTGGGTGGTGCACACTTGAAAGGGAGACCAAAAGCAGTTTGAAAACTGAGTGGACGCTGACATCACAGTGCTTAGAAGGCAAATTTGATCCTTAGACTGAACCTAACCGTGTCCATCACCTGCTGAAACAAAATATCAACATTTTTCCTGATATTTAAACAAGAACCAGAGTCTCACTTTATAATATTCAAGTCGTCCAGGATAAAATAAAAAAATACTGAGCATGCAAAGAACATAACAATTTAGGTCACCTTCTCCTTTCTCCCCCCACTGTGCATTGCAGGTTCTGTGTCATCCCCAACTGCTCCCGGTCCCACCCCAATTTTCTTTGTAAAGGACAATGCACAGACACAAGTGCTGAGATTTCTCAGATGTTGGAATTAATAGGCAAAGGCTTTAAAGCAGCTATCATACAAGTGCTCAAATGAGCAATTGTGAACATTCTTGAAACAAACATTAATATACGAAATCTTTGCAAAGAAATAGAAGACATAAGTAGAAATTTGAGAACTTAGAAATATGAGAACCAAATCAAGAATCTCATTGGTGGACTCAGCAGCAGAATGGAAACAGTGGAATAAAGAGTCAGTGAACTTAAATGTGGATAAATATAAATTGTCCACTGTAGACCGTAAAGACAAAAAATAGAATGAAAGAAAGAACAGGGCCCCTCTCACATGTGCAACAGCAGCAGAAGGTCTACCATTTATGTCACGCAGTTCCCAGAAAGGAGGAAGCAAGACAGGGACGCCGAAAAACATTTAAATAATGTTCTTAAAATGTCCCGGGTTCGGTGAAAGATATCAACTTACACATTCAAGGCTTGAATAAACTCCAGACAGGATCATCACAAAGACATCTACATATAGACACACGATAATCAAACGACTGAAAGCTGAAGACAAAGGAAAAGTCTTGAAGGCAGCCAGAGAAGAAGGACCCGGTGTCTGCAGAGACACAGTGATATGAATGAGTGCGGATTTCTCATCAGAAACCACGGAGGCCAGAGAAGGCGAGACAGTATTTTACTGATGTATGCATGTATTTATGTTTTAAGAGAGGGTCTCACTCTGCCGTGCAGACTGGAGCACAGTGCTGCAATCACGGCTCAGTATAGGCTCAAGTGATCCTCTTCCCTCAACACCCCAAGTAGCTGGGACTACAGGCACAGGCGCCACGATGCCTAGATAATTTTGGTATTTTTTGTAGAGACTGGGTTTCACATGTCGCCAGGCTGGTCTTGAACTCCTGAGCTCAAGCAATCCATTTGCGTCGGCTTCCCAGAATGCTGGGATTACAGTGTGAGCCACCAATCCAAGCCTGTGATATAGTATTTATAAAGTGCTGAAAAAAAAGCGTAACTGTTAACTTAGAATTCAAAACCCAGCAAAAATATCCTTTATGTATGAAGGCAAAATAAAGACATTCTCAGCTGAAGGAAAACTAAGAGAATTCATAGACGCAAACCTGCTCTAGAAGAACTGATGCAGCTCTCCTGATAGAGGGCGTGCCCTGGTTTTATCCCAGCGGCTGAACTTGTGGCCCTTCTGTATTACCCCTACCTTGTTGAGCCTCAAGGTTGCCACCGGTGTAAAGAATGGACTACCCTACCATTGTGACTCAATCCGTCATTGTCTATATATAAGGCAAACAGATTTCAGACATACAAATGGTGTTTCTGGAAACCTTTGAGCAGAAAAAGGACTTCCACTTTGAGGGGTGGCAGCCTAGTCACTTGGTTGGGGCAACTGGTCTCTTTGGCAGTAACTGCTTATCAGAGAGGTTCCGATGGCATCCAGGTCCTGCAGGGTGCTGCTGAGAACAAAGTGGTAGCAGTGTGGCCTAGGCTCCCACACGGAGGATGGAAGGCAGCAGAAGATGCTAGACGCTGGTCCAAAGCCTGCAGGTGTACACAGCAGGTGGAATGCTCATTTCCGGCAGCAGAAGGGATATTTTTGGGGGGGCTTCATGGATTTAGTGAGAGAGGATTGAGGAACTGGAGAGGGTGGACACTGTAGGTGGTCACACACAACCTCAGGACCAGCAAAATCGTCTGAGGACACTCGGGTTGTTTCCTTGGAAAGGAAGTGGCTGAAGAACCAATTCTGTGGCTGTTCTTACGACTCTGTGTCTTGCTATAGACCAGCACAGCCTAGAGAACTTGCGCTACGGTTGTTAGAAAGACAATACAAATATTACAAGTAATTTGGAGAAGAGAAAAACCCCTGTGATCCTCCAACCCTAGCATGACTGCCATCAGTTTCACATAATCCCATTCATTGGAAAATAATATGATCAGAGGACCTTTTCACTTTACGTGGATCATGATTACTTTCAATGTTTCTACATTGTTCTCATACTCATCACTTAGATAACTGCTTGATTAAATGGATGCACAGCAATAACTTGATGCACATTAATTTCCTTAACAGTTCCCTCACTGGGGGACACTTAGGTTGCTTCCACTTCTCTGACGTTCTGAGTAAGTGCAATGGACGTCATCAATGCTCCTCTTTTTTCTTGAGATTGCCAAGCCTTTCTGGATTTTAATTGCAGCAAAATAGGGCTGGAGTGCATGTGTGTGAATGTGTGGGTGTTTGGGGTGGGTGTACTTCGGTGCATGCCACCACTCTCCACGGATGCTGGGAGCACGGACCACCATCTCTGTGTGAGTCCTCTGTTTTCCAGTGTATGCCTACCTTGGGGGCACTTGGCCGTGTCACTGAGCCTGCTTTACTTCTCTGATTTTTAAAGCAAATGTCTGATGAAACTGCCTCTAACACCAATCTGTGACCTGAGTAGCAGGGATCCTGACACATTTTTCCCTTCCTGATTAATTAATGAATGAATTAATTCAGGGAATATTTTCTGAGTAACTACTATGTGCCAACCCTGTAGTAGAAGTTAGAAATGTAGCAGGGAACACAGCAGGCAAAACTCCCTGCCCTAATCGAATACGAACATCGGCGTTCTGTATTCATTACTGAGACAGAATCAATGAATAAATACATATACAATGTAATTCCAAGAAAAGAAATGTGAAGAAAAGCAAAGCAGGGAAGGGAAGGGGAGAGAGAGTAATGGAGGAAATTTTTTTTCTTTAGAATCTTTTTTCTTTTTTTTGAAATAATGTCTCCATATGTTGGTTACCCAAGGTTGGACTTGCACTTCGTGGCTCAAGTGATCCTCCCGCCTCAGTCTCCTGAGTAGCTAGGACCTTAGGCATGGGCCATTGTGCCCAGTTCAGAGAAGCCTTTTCAGAGGGGATGGTCAGGAGCACCTATTTGAGCAGGTAATTTTGGGGTTGAATGAGCTGAGAATCCAGCCATGCTTTCGGAGGGAGAGTAAGCCGGGCAGAGGGGATGGCGGTGAAAAGGCTCTGAGTGAGGAGTGAGTTTAGTGTTTTCAGGGAAGAGTAAAGAATGCAGCGAGGCTGGAGTGAGAGCAGGGAGGAGGGCGGGGAGGAGGCGAAGGCAGGGAGGTGGGGGTGAGGATGAGCATTCGTGGGGGTCTGTCCGGCGTGGGCCTGGGGGATGGTGCGGAGTCCAGGGCAGGTGCTCTCTCATCTGGAACCCCCTGATCTTGGTTCTGCAGGAAGATATAGATCAGAGCAGGAGACAGCCACAAACTGATCATTTTAATATCTGGTGATAGATGTTTTCAGAACCTAGAACCCAGGGGAAATTAGTGAGGCAACGATTTTCTCTCTTTCTGCTTCACTTCTGCTTTATTTAGTTTCAGGACTAGCAATAATTCAAAGGAGCTGAAAAGAAAATATTCACAGTCCCTGGAAATCCAGCGAAGTGATCAGGATTCTTTCCTTTGGCTCTTCAAACCAAAGTCAACAGAAAAAGGTGGGGGGGGGGCGTGGTTTTTGTGGTTCTATGTTAAAAGAATGAACACAGACTTTCTTCCACCCTGCTTTCCTTTTACCTGGGTTTGGCTGAGCCTGAGAGCAAAGATTCCATTTGGGTTCATTCCGTCCTTTGTGGGGCAGATGTCTTACAGCCTGGTTTTGGTGACGCAGATCTTGGGAGAGTGATTTCTGTCCACCCACTGGCTGCTGTCTATACGGAGATGTTAGCAATTGCAGGTCAGATCTCCTAAGCAAAGGTCTGGAGGTATCAGCAAACGCAGGGACTACCGCGCAACTCTGTCACTCATTCGTTGTGTGATCTTGGGCAAGTTTACCTGTAAAATGGGAGTGGCCGGGCGCAGGGCTCACGCCTGTAATCCCAGCACTTTGGGAAGCCAAGGCTGGCAGATCGCCTGAGGTCAGGAGTTCGAGACCAGCCTGACCAACATGGTGAAACCCCGTCTCTAAAAAAAAAAAAAAAAAATCCAGGCGTGATGGCAGGTGCCTGCAATCCCAGCTACTCGGGAGGCTGAGGCAGGAGAATCGCTTGAACCCAGGAGGCAGAGGTTGCAGTGAGCTGAGATCGTGCCACTGCACTCCAGCCTTTGGGACAGGATAGGGTGTGGGCTGAGCTAAAGTCACAGCCATTGCTCTCTCCAGCTTTTAAATTCCAGTGGATCAACAAAAATTAAACTTCCAAGCACCCTGAATCGGCAGAGCTGAGGACGCAACAGCAGGAGTAGCTGCAGAGGGTGTGGCCTGCGTGGAGTTCCTGCAGTCCCAAGGGATTCCAGAAAGACAGCTAGCAGGAAAAGGGGGGTCAGCGAGGGGAGGACGGATAGAGGGGAAAAAGGCTGGGCATGAGCTTGCCTGGGATCACACAGCTGGGTGGAGGAGGAGGAGGAGGTCATGGCTTTGTGGTTGTGTGAGTTCAGGCCTCTTTAAAGCGGAGGTTAGGAGCGGCTGCCTTCTCTGCTCAGCCTAGTTGCAGGAGCCTGATGTGATCCCCTGAGAAAGGGCTGACGAAGACCTGGGTTCATGTCCTGGTTCCAGGGACCCTGCAACAGCAGGTGGAACAGAGGTCAGAGCAGGGCCTCTGCAGTTAGAAGGTGCTGCCCTAAATCCAGCATGGCACTGAAAGCATTAGGGAAACAGGTCTTTAGCTCTCTGCCTCCCCTGCCCAGCAAGCTCCATCAGGCCCCCACCAAGACTCCACACATGAGCACACATGCTGATTCCACGTCTTCATTGTATAGGTGTGGCTTCCAGACGCGGCTCAGAGGCCCTTCTCTGACAGATGGTGGCTCTAAGTCCTTTCATAGAGAAGTTCCAGAGCCAGCTGCTTCTGTCTTGGCACTGCCACTTGTGGACAGCATGTGAACCTGCAAGCCACTTAGCTCCTGCTTCCTCCTGGAGGAGTGGAATCATGACTCGCTCACAGGAATGGGACTGTTTCCTGGGCTGACGCTTGTGAGACTGGACAGCACGCAAGGGAGGCCGGGGTCCTTCTTTGCCTTCCCTTTCCTCAATTAGAAAAAGCTTTGAAAGGCTTGGAAGTGGGCAGAGGGGACGACTGGGTATCCTTTCAGTGGAACGCTGGGCAGTCATCTGCTGGGGCTGGGGTCTGTGTCTTTGACTCGGTGATTTATAATCCCTGGAAAACTAAGAGAAATGGCAACAATTCCTGCTTACAAAACTTAAGTGCGGTGGCTCACGCCTGTAATCCCAGCACTTTGCAAGGCCAAGGTGGGTGGATTGCTCGAGCTCAGGAGTCTGAGACCAGCCTGAGCAACATGGCAACACCCCGTCTCTCTAAAAAGTACAAAAATTAGCTAGGAGTGGTGCACACACCTGCAGTGTCAGCTACTTGAGAGGCTGAGGTTTGAGGACGGCTTGAGCCTGGGAGGCCGAAGCTGCAGTGAGCCGTGATTGTGCCACTGTACTCTAGCCGGGGCAACAGAGACCCTGCCTCAAAAAAGCAAAACAAAACTTACAGAAGCGTAAGTGAACATTGCCCTCTAATGACACAACTAACTTCCGTTGTGGATAACAGATCATTCCAGACGGTGCGTTTTCCTGACCTGTGGATATGAACCCATTTCCTCTCTGTTGGCATTCCTGGCTACCTATACATGTCTCTCCTGCAGACTCTGCTCTGAAATGATTGTGGCATCTTACTGGTTCCTTTATTAATTGAAGAGTTAAATGATATCTTTGACATATGTTCATTTCATGCTGTATGAGTCATGAATTTACCTTTGAAAATGATATTTTAACACCCACTTCCTTGATGATTCATAAATCAGTAATTTAGATCAGACTTTCACCATCCATTCCCCACTGCTGATTCTATATTAAATTTTAAGTCCTTCTTTCATCCCCCATCCCCAATAAACAGTACACACACACACACACACACACACACACACACACACACACACCACACACACAAGGGCACATAACCCCTACACACCCATAAAACTAGTGATTTTTGCAAGGCAAGAGGCATCTGGGTATTTTGGACTGAATGGGGGTTGGATACCTAAGCTATGAGGCAGTCCTCAGTCTTGGAGAACAATTGGAGGGACTGAATGAGACGTACCTCAGGAGGGACTAACATGGTGTCACGTATTTGGAGTAAGTTTTACACTGAATCCCAGCTTCAGCTCAAGTGAAAGAATTGTACCGAACAAGTCTTCCTGGGGCTCCCTCCCAGTGTCCTATCCCCAACACTAAAAAGGGTGGCGCTGGGCTGGGTAAGGTTTTAGATTTGCCATATTGTTTTCAATGTCTTTCCCTTGGGGGCTGCCAGGTTCTGCTGCCCTGGGCACCCGGGGCCTCTGCTGGATGAGGATGGGAGGGTCTCAGAGGCCCCCAGGAGGCACAGGAAGGCTGCACTGTGGGTGGTGGGGACTGGATCATCCCTGGGGGTCACTTTGGACCAGTTCCCCTCGCTGATTCCTGCAGAGAACCCACAGACAGATTGGCTTCTGTTCTGTGTAACTACCAGCTTCCCCCCAGCATTTTGAAGTCCCACCAACTCCAACACGCAGCGGGGCTCAAGGAAAAGCAATTACAGGCTCTTCTCCACAACCAGCGGCACTGATGTCACTTGGGAGCTTGCTCAGGCTCCCGCCCAGACTTGCTGAATCAGAACGTGCAGTTTAACAGATTCCCCGAGGGTTGATTCCTGTGCACTCAGCTGGAGAAGTACTACAGTGATGAAGGACCTGCCAGCCCAGGAACCTACGCCCTCCTGTCTGAATCTCATGAGCACTGAAGTGGAACAGAAGTGAAGGGGCATATGGGTCAGCCACCTTCACTCTTGAGAACCTGCTTCCTCGTCTGTAAAGGAGGGATGATAACCTCTGTGCCGCAGAGCCATGGGGGATCAAATGTACCCAACCACTGCCAGCTACTGCATGTAACTTGTTTAAAGGCCAAGTGAACCCCAAGGAAACCCTGGTGAGGGTAGGACTGGCAAACAAGGTCGGGGGTCAGTGTGGCCAGGCCTGGGGTCTGGAGCTGCCTAAAGATGGCCCCTTCACTGTCCACCCGGCCTGCAGCAAAGTCAGCTCCAGGCCTGAGCTGCATTTCCCAAGCCGTTTCTGGGGTTATCTACTACAAGGATTCGTCCTGATGTAGCGTCTATCAGGCTTCCCTCCTTGCATGTTCTGAGGACCAAATGGAGCCCTTTACCCTCAGTGGACGCAGGGAAGGACAGGGCAGAATGAAATCACTTTAATAGCGTAACAACATTTTCAGACCAGGAGTCACAGATGAAGAAAACATTTTGTCTTCCATTTGCACAATTCTGCTGAGGTGTGTGGCTGCACTGGAAAATCTTACAGACACATTTTTCACACTGAGAGCTTAATAAATAGATACATACAATGTCAGGCTCCACAGACAGTGAGTTATGAGTGGGGTTGTTTTCTTATTCTGCCTCCTCTGGGGTGGGAGGTTGCTTCCCGTTGGGCTGATGGAGGCCGGGTCATCTAGGAGGGGTATTCATACTCCTCGGCACTGCGCCGGCCAAAATCCATCCAGCCCATGTAGTCCCGGTCACTTATCCTGTGGCTGGGGTCCAGGTTCTGTAGGTTCTTAACGACGGACGCTCGTCCAGAAGGAGCTGCAAGGGGCGGGGAGGAAGCAGACAGGGACATTACGTCTAAGAGCATCTCTAGTTCAATTTGTGAAGGAGAGCAATGGAAAAAGCCAGACACAATTTAACAGACACCCACTTTCAAGGTATCAAAGAGCTATCAAAGTAGTGGAATTGATGGACCAAAATCTGAGGGAGGAGAAGGACCTATGTCTGCGTAACGGCAGAGAGGACACTGTTTACAAGTTAGGGGTGTGCTTTGCGTTCTGCAAGTATTTAGATGGACTCATTTTCTCCAGCCTTGCAGGCTAGGGACTTGCCTAGATTTTCCTGAGTCTCCCTACCTTTTCTTCTGTTTTGTGGGTGGTTGTTTTCCTCCTATACACGGCCTCTGCTGAAACCAAGCAAAGCTTTCCCAGTGCTTATGTTCCTGAATTCAGCCGTTAATGTCCATTAACGTACCTGACTCCTGGAGAGCTCTTGTTTTTAAGGTAGCACAATTAACAATAGATGTTGGAATGGTTAAAATAAAATCGTTGGTGGGAGTGTAAACTAGTTCAACCATTGTGGAAGACAGTGTGGCGATTCCTCAAGGATCTAAAACCAGAAATACCATTTGACCCAGCAATCCCATTACTGGAGTACAAATCATCCTGCTATAAACACACATGTACAAGCATATTTACTGCAGCACTCTTCACAATAGCAAAGACTTGGAACCAACCCAAATATCCATCAATGATAGACTAGATAAAGAAAATGTGGCACATATACACCATGGAATACTATGCAGCCATAAAAAGGATGAGTTCATGTCCTTTGCAGGGACATGGATGAAGCTGGAAACCATCATTCTCAGCAAACTAACACAGGAATAGAAAACCAAACACTGCATGTTCTCACTCATAAGTGGGGGTAGAACCATGAGAACACACAGACACAGGGAGGGAAACATCACACACCAGGGCCTGTTGGGGAGTGGGGGACTAGGGGAGGGATAACATTAGGAGAAATACCTAATGTAGATGATGGGTTGATGGGCGCAGCAAACCACTATGGCTCATGTATACCTAAGTAACAAACCTACATGTTCTGCACATGTATCCCAGACCTTAAAGTGTAATAATAAATAAAAAATAGGCTGGGTGCAGTGGCTCAAGCCTGTAATCCCAGCACTTTGGGAGGCTGAGGCAGGTGAATCACAAGATCAGGAGTTCAAGACCAGTCTGGCCAAGACAGTGAAACCTTGTCTTTTCTAAAAATACAAAAATTAGCCAAGCCCAGTGGAAGGCACCTGTAATCCCAGCTACTCGAGAGGCTGAGACAGAGAACTGCTTGAACTCGGAAGGCAGAGGTGGCAGTGAGCTGAGATTCACCACTGCGCTCCAGCCTGGGCGACAGAGCAAGACTCTGTGTCAAAATAAATAAATAATAAAATAAAGTCCCTTTGCTATGTAAATACTCTTTAAAAATATGAATTTGAAAGTTTTATTCAGAAAGTTTTTTGTCATTTATCAATAAGTACTTTGAAAAGATGATTGTTTTATTTTTAATGATAAATCAATATCATTTTAAAATGATAGTCAGAAAAAGATTGTCAGATTAAAATCTTGCCAGCTCAGTAATACTCAAAGAAGGGCAGGCGAGAGGTGACAACAGAGGTGATTTAAATCAGCAATTTTGACCAAAATACAATAACTGAATCTGAATTGGGCCCTTTGGCGTAGAAGTTAAGTCTTCAGAAACAGTGTGATCCTTTTGTAGAGCTCACACTGAGTGAGCAGGGACATGAAGATGCAGTTTCTTTGGAGGCAGGAGACACAGTCCTAGCTCAAAGTTCACAGACAGTGGCCTCCTGCGGAATGACATCAGCAGAACACCTTCTCCTGTGCAAGCTCAGGCTTAGGAGAGGCCCTTCAGAAACCTCAGTGGACAAAGCCCAGGCCAATTCAAGGGCTCCCACTGTGTCCCCACCTCCTGTGACGCTGGCCTGTGTCCCTTCTGCATGAGGCTGCCCTTGCCAGCTCTTGCCCACAGGCTGAGTGGAGTGAGACTGGGGCTTATTTATTAATAAACGAAAATGCAAAGGCAGTTAACCTGGGTCATAAAACTAAGCAAATCGAATTTAAAACAGAAACAACACAGGACGGCGTCCCTATCCTGCCTCTCCCCAACCCCAACGCTTTCCAGTTTTGGAACCAAATGTCAAGTCAGCACACTTCAGGCCTCTCTGCAGATACCCTCAGCCTATGTAAGAAAAACAGCCCCTGCTATTTAGTTGTTCATCATTCAGGTGAAGTATTAGTCCCTGAGTTCAGCAAAACCTACAGACCCAGTTACCTGTACACAGTCACATGGAAATATGACCTGTCCTCCCGCCTGCTGTGATGATGTGTGCCCACTCTTAAGGCCTGGGCACCACCCACATTTCGATCTGATGGAAGCAAAGTGACAGCTTCAATGCGAGCAAGCAGCCTAGTTAACGGTGGGGGCACCGAGTTCGGCCGTGGAAGCTGTATTTCTCTCGTACCCCGACTTACCCGTTCCACGTACAGTTCTGTTCTCACCTCATGTGTATTTACCAGGGTCCTCACTCGCTTTCCCAGTGCTGACATAGAGTAGGGGTTTGCATCTGATGTATGGAATTGATCAAGCCTGATCCTTCTTGGCCGCAAGACATGAGCGGACCTCCCTCCGAATCACACGAAGAAGTGCAGGAAGCTCAGGGGAAAGCAAGCCTCAGGACAGGACCGTCTGCGTGCCACTCAGCTAGTGAGTGCTGGATCACCTTATTCCTGGAGAAAGGCTTTGGTGCTGAGAAAACAGTGACTTGCTCAGCTCTTGCTACAACTGAAGAGCTTAGCTCTTTTACACTTTAAAATGTGGGATAGGCAGCACAGAGGTCTTCCAGGCCCTCCTGGGGGGAGCAGGACTGGATAGAGTCTCAGCCCTGCTGTTGCGTAGATGTGCAACCACGTGCAGTTTACCCAGGCTTCTAGAGCCCCAGCTTCCACGCTGGCAAAACGGCTGCAGTACACTCACTGTGCAGGACTGTTGTGCTGTGAGAGGCAGTGTAAATGTGGCGCTGAAGCTCTGCTGGGCACGGGGCGGGTGTACACTCAATGCCTCTAGGTGGCTTTACCCACTGCCCTCCAATAGAATTGCTTCTTCTTGGGCCATTGAAAGCACTGCAGACATTTCCTAATGATAAACTCTTAAGCACTGCTCAAAGAATGCATTGTCTTGTTTAGAACTTTTAAGCCTGATACATTCATAGTGGAGCAAAAATCTGATATGATTTCAAAATATGTAAAATACTCAAAGAAGCTGTGCAGCATCTATATGTGGAAGTATTTATTCCCAGCTCGTGTTTGTCACATAGAAGAGTCTGGTTGTTTTTCAGCCAGCATTGATCCTGGGTATTGGCATCTAAATTTCCAAGTGGTTGCTGTTCCCTCCTGGGTTTGCTTGGCACAATTGGCTGAAGGCAAAGGGAGGGGGGGCTGAGAAGAGGGACTAGAAAGAACTGTCCAGCTAAGATTTATGCTCTAAGAGCCATTGTCTAGTGTTGGTTCTAGAAAATAATTTGGTAATAAGCTTTCCTTTTTTTTTTTTTTAACTAGAATAATTTTGGAACCAAGAGTCAATTTGACACATTTCGGGCCTTTCTGCAGATATCCTTTGCAGAAGAAAAACAGGGTCGTTCCTAAACTGGGGGAGGGGAGTTCCAGATCCACAGATCGATGAAAAGCCTAGGATATTTCAGACTGTTCTGGCAGAAATTCAGCCCGTGTCTGGGGACAGATACTAAATTATTTTCAGGCAGAGGATCAGCAGAAGCCCAAAAGCTTCCAGACTTTCTCTACCTGATTAGTATTCCAAACTTTTTCAATTTAATTAGCAGGAAAGCAAAACAGAAGGTGGTGGCTGGAGCGATTTCCCAAAGATGGGAAGAAATACAACTAATCACTGATTTGTTCTTTCCTCCCGAAGCCGTTTGGTCAAAGAGTTCCCATCTTCCCTTCATGTGAATCCACAGGAGAACTCTGCAGAGCTGAGCTCTTCATCTTAACCTTCTCTGGCCAAGCCAGGGGTTAAGGTTCAAATCCAGGCCCTGGCACACAAGTTGGGTAAGAGAGCTTCATGGAAAAGGCAACACACCTCCCACATCCCTTCCAGCAATGTTTGCTGAATTCTTTTTTTTTTTTTTTTTTGAGACGGAGTTTCATTCTTGTTGCCCAGGCTGGAGTGTAATGGTGCAATTTCGGCTCACGGCAACCTCCACCTCCTGGGCTCAAGCGATTCTCCTGCCTCAGCCTCCCACATAGCTGGAAGTACAAGCATGCACTACCATGCCCAGCTAATTTTGTATTTTCAGTAGAGATGGGGTTTCACCATGTTGGTCAGGCTGGTCTTGAACTCCTGACCTCAGGTGATCCACCTGCCTCAGCCTCCCAAAGTGCTGGGATGACAGGTGTGAGCCACTGCGCCTGGCCTGCTGAATTCTTCTAACGTCCATCTGTGTTTGTACTGTTCAGTACACTGTTCCACAGACAGTGTCCATCATTACTGTCACTGGGGATGAAGTTAGAGAAAAAAGCTACCCCAATCCAAAGCATGATTCCTGTGGGTCACAAGAGGGCCTCCCTCTGAATTACACAAAGAATTGCACGAAGCTTAGGGGAAAGCTCTCCTCAGGTCAGGACTGCCTGCGTGCCACTCAGCTAGTGAGCTGCTGAATCACCTTATTCCTGGAGAAACGCTTTGATGCTGAGGAAACCGACTTGCTCTGCTCTTGCTACAACTGAGACCATCTCTGTAACACTAAAGGAAAAACAAATATCGCTCTCATTTGTAAGTCATTGCAAGTAGAACACAAAACTGCTGCTGGTTCTTTCCTTCTGTGACGCGCTTTGGCGGAAATAGACACACTGTCATTGCTTTTTAAAACGGTTGTAGCCAGACCTCAGGCATTCTCAGCACTGACCCCTTCCTGCTAGAGGATTTCCAGGGTTGGTATCCAGGTGGCTCCCAGGTCCTTTGCGTTTTCAGTAGAGGGCTTTTAGTGTATCTGCGAACCCTTTCCTCGGGTTCAATAATTATCTTTTACTGGCTTGGTAAAATGGTGTTGAACTTAATCAGCAACACTGTGCTAAAAATTAGTTCAAAGAAAGCTTTTAAAGAAGGTTCCCTTACTTATAAATCAAGTCCTCCGTACCCCTTCTCAGATTGCTACAAAGGACGGCCAGAAACCACGTTGCTTGGTTCCTACCGAGAGGTTACCTCCATGAGGTCGGCACTGGAGAAGAGGGTCCGCATGGAGCCTGGGAAGAAGGGCAGAGGTGAGGGATGGGGAGGCGCATTCTTACCCTTCCGGGCCTGCTGGATGTATCTTGCCAGCAGCGCACCCAGGTGCGCTCGGGACTCGCCGTCCGTTCTCTGCACGGCCCTCAGCTGCCTTCGGGGCGCCTCCTCTGCCCGCTGCAGCCCGGAACCCGCGGGTTCTCCGGGAGGCACCGGCTGCGTCAGGGCGCCAGCAGCCAGGACCGCCATCAGCACGCACAGGCCCACTCCGGGGTTCATGGCTGCAGGGAGCAAAGGCGGGGGAGGCGTTAACGGAAAGGCTGGGCGTCCGAGATTTCCTGCGGCTGCCGGGCACCCAGAAGCCGGCTCAGGACCAACACAGGCTCTCCGGACCCGCCAGGCCGGCGCAAGCACGCTGGCCAGCCAAACGCGGACCCCAGCCGTAGCGCGCGCGCCCAGGCGCATCTGGCTGGTCTTTGGGAACTCCGCGTCCAGAGACCCTGTTTTCTGCCGTGTTCAGCAGGAGGAATGTTTTCTGCTTTTCTAAAGTTTGAGGAAGTGTTTGTAGAGTGCCTCTCTTCTAACTGAAAGACGAAAAATAAAACCCCAAGAGATTAAAAATAGTGTGAAAAAAATCCTAAAGGGAAGACTCCGTGGGAGAAACGAGAACACTGGCGAAAGGAAGCATCTTTCCAGATGGCTAACAAGCTTTCAGCATGGAAATGCAGCAAGCGGTGAGAAAGCGCAGCACAGTTTAAAATGTAGGAGCAAGAAATAAAACCCGTATTTATAAAGTTTCCTCAAAGTGTACGTGGGAAATGGCAGTAAACCACTACGCAAAACATAGGCAGGTTTTAAAATCACAGTTGAGTGCCCAGCATTCGGGCTTCCAAAGCCCCGCTGCATTTTAGAATGCTGGCGGATAAAACACCCGCAAGTTTCCATCCGAAAAGCCCCGAATGAATTTACGTCTTAAAACCCTCTGATATTTTACTGGAAAAGACTGCAAAGTCCCCTGCACCGCTGTGTTAACAGACGGCAAGCATCAATCTGCGTGCGAACCCCAGCAAATGGGTAGTTCGTCCCTTACTTGCAAAAGATCGATGCGGGCTCGTGAAAGGCTCTGAAGCAGCTCTGCCCACCCAGACCTCACTTTTAGATCCAGAGCCCTGATTTCTGACTTTAAGAAATGTCCCTGGAGCTCTCGGAGGGAAGACGCAGAAAACAGAAAAGCCGGATGGAAACGGGCGCGCAGCTGAAACAGCATCCTTCAGACACAGGCCGCTGGTCCCCCCCGCTGACGAACCGAGGGACCTACCTTCTGGATCAGGGCGCAGCTGGCCTGGCGTTTCCCACCGGAGCAGCCCGGCCGCCGAGCCAAGTTCAGGGCAAACGAGCGGGCGCTGCCTCTTAAATAGCCCCGCCAGGCGCGGGCGGCCAGTCCTGTGTCTCCCCAGCGCTGACGCAGACGGGCGGCCACACGCGCGCAGAGGCGGCGGCTGGAGGTGGCTCCGGGGGGAGGGGAGATGGTCCAGTGGGGTGCGGTTAACCCCTCTCGGGCGGGGAGCCCCGTGTCGGCGTCCCTCTCGGTCCGAGGAGCTTCGCCCCTACCCTTCCCTGCCGCCGCCCCCCTGCGCGTTCCAGGGCGGGGCTCTCGGAGGTGGGAATCTGGAATCTGGCGTCTCCTCGGGGATGGAGAAGCTGCCGCGAGTTTGGTTCGCTTTGGGGACCGGAGGGGCCAGAAAGGAGACCTGGGGGCGGGAGAGGGCGGACCTGGGGCCGGGCTGAGCGTCCGCGAGGCGCGATTCCGAGAGAGCGGGGGCGGCCCCCACCCCGGAGCGTCCGAGGCGCGGGACTTCACACCTGTGTGCGCTCCTTCGCGGGAGAGAGGAGGCCTGGGGTCTTCACCTTCTTCTCAGCCGGGTTAAAAGCCCTCGCAGTTCTCCAGGCTCCCCAGGGCCACTGACCAGGTCAGCGAAACGGCTCCAGCCCGGCTGGCTGTGGCGTCCGGGGCTTCACTTTACCCAGCTGTAAAACGGGGGTGACAGCATCTGGCTCTGCTCAGGGGAATCCGGTTGGGATAAGGGCGTGTTTCCTTCCCGGGCGAGGGTCCTGGGATCTTGCCCTCCGCACGTCCTCGAGCTCGGGGAGACCACGGCATCCCCGTCCCCGCTTCCGGAGGCCTAACACCCGGGCCAGGACCCCCAGAACTCAACTGAGCAGCCTGCAGATGAGACCCTCGCCCCTCGTCACTCGCCCGTCCGGTGGAGGGAATGGAGGCCCCTAGGCTGCCATGCGCCCTTCCCTCTCTCCCGGCTTCGGAGCTAGCCGACCGGGAGCCCCTCGATTGTCTACACTCTGAAGCCCTTTGAGTTCGAGTCGGCTTGCCGGTGCTCGAGTTCGCCGCGTCCCTGCAAAGGCGCTGCCAACCCCATCGCACAGATGGCAAACCGAGGCCCCAGGACGAGCAGCGCCTTGGCAAGGAAGGCTCCACAACGCGCCCCTCTCCGTGCGCCCAGGCTGCCCAGCCTGGGACCTGGAGATCTCCAGGCATCCCTGAACCCTGGAACCTCCACTCCTGTCCTTGTCTTTCCCCCATCGTCTTGGGTGCAAGGAGAAAGATTTAGAGGCGCTTCTTTTAAAATAGGAATGTGTATTCCGCCCTGGAATTCCCTCTGGAATGGGGAACTGTGGGACTGTGGCAACGGTGGGGTGGGAGTCGAGTGGGCGAGGGGAGGGGGAAGTGTGGCCCGGAGGCGCCTCCAGTTGCAGCTCCACTTTCTAATCCTGAGACGCAGCTGCGTTTCTGCAACCTATGGGCAACATGTTTAAAAGAGCTGATTAAATGCTCCCTGCGGTTTCCCCACGAACATGCTGAGGTTTGCCTAGTTCAGTTGGAAACACTAGTCTTATTTATGATTGTGGCAAGACGTATCTGGAAACACAATCTTATTATTGAAATACTCCCAGAGCTTCTACTTCAGTAGGTCTGAGGAAGAGCCCAAAAATCCGGTTTTTTTTTTTTCTTTCTTTCTTTCTTTCTTTTTTTTTTTTTTTTTTTTTTTTTTTTTTCTTGAGACATAGTCTCACTCTGTTGCCCAGGCTGGAGTACAGTGGCGTAATCTTGGCTCATTGCAATCTCTGCCTCCTGGGTTCAAGCAATTCTCCTGCCTCAGCCTCCCCAGCAGCTGGAATTACAGGCCTGCACTGCCATGCTCAGCAAATTTTGACATTTTTAGTAGAGCTGGTATTTCACCATGTTGGCCAGGTACCTGCCTTGGCCTCCCAAAATGCTGGGATTACAAGTGTGAGCCACTGCACCCGGCCAAGAATCCACATTTCTAACAAGTTCCCTGGCCATGTTGAAGATGCTGGTCCACCAAGCACACTTTGAGACCATTTCTACAGAATTTCCCTACCTCATGCCATTTACTTGACTCCTGGCCCTTGGTCCATTTAATTCGTGTTTATTCAGCACTTACTTTGTGCCAGGCCCCAGGGATTCAGTATGAACAGGAGCTGACAATATAATAGGGAGATGAAGAAAGTCAGTGGATAAGCACCTCCCCATGATTCTGATATTTAGGGACCACGGAGCAGAGATGGTAGGAGGTAATCTTGGAGAAATGTGTTGGTGAGGGGGGTGCTAGGTGGCCATATGGAAGATGCCCCAAGAGCAGGGGAACTGAAAGGGGGGGCTGGTTAGGAGGGTCTCAGGGCTGGGCAAGCAGGACCAAGCAAGGTAGACTGATGTTTAGGATAATACGCCATGATGAAACCTATTCATTATTAGGAAACATGATGAACATCAGGCAAGTATTAAGCGTTCATCAGAGAACATTCAGAAGACAAAAGGAGAGAAATGAAGAAAGATTCCAGCCTCCCAGGGAATAGCCTCTTGCTGCTCAGGAAACTGGTAGAGGGAACAGGGACTTGGTGACTGAGGCTGACCTTGAGTTTCCCGGCTGGGAGACAAGGGTGGGTGGTGGAGTATTACCCAAGACAGGGAATTCAGGAGGAAGAGCAGGATTGGAGTGTGGCCGTGGAATGGGTAATGAGCCCAGGATGGGATTGGTTGGTCGTCTGTACATTGACAGTCCAGGAGGAGGTTGGGGGCTTTTGTCTTGAGCAGCAGGACACTGGAGGGGTGGACCCAGAGTCTGGCATGTGGGGGGTGGCTGCCAGCCTGGGAGTTAGAAGAGAGTCGAGGAAGGCAGCTGGCAATGGGTGGCAGGCTGCCTCTAGACAGACCCCTGAGGAGTGACAGTGTGAAGGAGTGCGTGGAGGAAAAGGAGCTGGTACACAACCAGACATGTGGGCCAAGAGGCCCCCGTGGAAACGCCAGTGCAGAGCCCAGGTGACAAGAACCATCAGAAGCTGAAGAAGAGCTTATGCAGTGGGCCTTTCTCATTTACAGTGAAGTTGTAGCCGCGTGCCTCTCAGGAGTGGAAATGCTGAGCAGGAATGTGTGATAGAAGAGCTTCTAGGAAAACGAAAAGGCATAAGGGATCTGAACTCCTTGGCTGTAGTCATGCCTTTCCCTTGGTACAGGGGCAGCGGGTACTGATTATTCTATCGTCCTTAAGCAAGTTGGGCCTGGAGCCGGCACTATTCCTATAATCCAGGTGCATACCTGCATTAGAGATAATCCACTTGTTCACTAAATAAAATGGGCTTGATGCATCCTGAGGCAGACGCCTTCGGTGCTCGTCACCACAGCTCCACGCTCTGCTTCTGGCTCCAGCTGCAGCACAGCCAGTCCGGACAGTTTTCAGCAGACAGCACTCCCACTTCTGGCTTCCAAAGCATCCTTCTCTGCTTAGCTCCTTCAAAGTTCAGCCCCTGCAGAGGTTCAGCCTGGAAGCATGGGTGTAACTCCACAGAAGACAATCTTCAGTCAGTGGGGAATGGGAACCCCAGTCTCTCTGTATGAACCATTCTGGAAGCTTCTAAAAACTTCTCAAAGGTCCTTTGCCTGTAGCGGTGAACTTGATAATCGCTCTCTCTCTCTGTCTCTCTCTCTGTCTCTCTCTGTCTCTCTCTCTCTTTCTAGACAGGGTCTCACTCTGTCACCCAGGCTGGTATGCAGTGGCACAAACCCAATCTCCTGGCTTAAACAATCTTCCCACCTCGGCCTCCTTAGCAGCTGGGAATACAGGTGCACGCCATCATGCTCTGCTAATATTTTGGGGGTTTTTTTGTAGAGATAGGGCCTCACATGTTGCCCAGGCTGATCTCAAATTCCTAGGCTCAAGTGATCCTCTTCCATCTCCCGAAGTGTTGGGATTACCAGTGTGAGCCACCAAGCCCCAGCTGATAACATCTCTTTAGTTGGTTTTTCTTCCTTCTTCAACTTATTGGTCTCATTTCTTCCTCCTCTTCCAAATAAATGACATGCCCTCGAGTCTGTACACTTCCAGTCAAATTCCACCAAAGATGCCAGCCGTCTTTCAGGAACTGTGGGGATTCAAAGGTGGGCGAGAGACAAAATCCCTGTGGTTATGCTGCTTCCGTTCTAGTGGAGGAGACAGACAACGTGAAAACACATGGCAGGCATGGACAGTGACGGACGGGCACACATGTTTTCAAGAAAAGCAGAGTAGGAGGAGGCTCTGGGCAGGACCGGGCAGGGACCCCCAAATGAACGGACACAAACCGCTGCTGGAGGGCACCCCGTTAGGCTCTCTGCTGTGTAGATCTTGCTATTATGTACGTTATGGAGAAATGATTTTGCTTTTCAGTCCAAGTAGAGAGAAAGGAAATTGTATGGGAGCTCAGCCTGTTTGGAGGTTGTTTTGTATTTCATCCAGTGTGCGACGGTCACTAACTTTTCTCCCAAGTCCATCCTTTTGCCTCAGAAAAGGAATGGAAAGGCAGCGCCCTTCCCACCACCACACACCGTCCGCCATCACGGACTGAGATGCACTGGCTGGTTCCTGCCCTGATCCCGAGAACGAGAGTGGAGGGAACCCTATCCAGAAGCTGCATTTGAAAGAGAGGAAACCTGTGACTGTTCACTGCTCCGGAGTCTAGAAATCCCCTTCTGATTGCGGTGAAATTAATTTAAGTGAGATCTTGTTCAGAGTTGCAGAGGTATCCCCTAAGATCAGTCCCTGAAACAGATATAGTTTCAATACATGACTTTTCAGTCAGGAGACCTATCTCAAAGACATATGTCCGTTTTGTATTTGTAGAAAACTTAGCGGAATTTCCAGGGACATGCTAGAGCCTCCTGATTTATTATTCATAGAATTTAAGCTTGTTACAAGCAACCCCCATTTACCAGAGGGCAGGAGGCTATTTGCTGTGATCAGAAGTGTGATGGTTTATTTTGGGGATAACCATTATTTTTTTTTCTCCTGAACATGTATTAAACATGCTGATATTTGTTCTGGAATATTTTAAATGTTCACATAGCCAGTATCATCTGCCAGTATCTGGAATTATTTGACTGAAAAGAGGGAAGTAGCTATTGTCATTGGGAAGTGTTGCCTTTTCCTAATGATGAATTTCTTCAGAATATCTTGTCACAGTTTGTGTTCCTACAAAAGCAGAGCCTGAGACAGCACCTGGGTGCAGGTAATGTGTTTGGGGGTGATTCCAGGGAAGCAGGAGTACTGGAGAAGTGAGGAGGGGAGACTGAAGCAACGAGTAGAGTGGATGCCTGCTGTGGACCCAGTCCCCTGAGGACTCTCTGAGATACCTCGTGGACCATGCCTCGTAGCCAGCCTACCTGAGGCCAGAGGGAGAGCTGGGAGCACCAACTCCCATTTCCCATTAGTTGAGGGCTGTTCGGGCACGTGTTAGCTTCCCCTCACTTCCAAATAGGCCTCCCTACTCCTGCAGAGCCAGAGAAAGCTCTCGGGTGGAGGAAAGAGAAGCAGATGGCTGAGGTGGGAATGGCTGCAGGAGAGGGAACGTGGAGGGGACATCAATAGTGACTGTGTTCCTGTCACCTCAGGGCGCTGTAACAAATACTGTGGACTGGTGCCTTAAACAATGGACATTTATTTTTCACAGTTCTGAAGACTGGGACATTTGACATTAGGGTGCCAGCATGGTAGGGTCCTGGTAAGGGCTCCTTTCCTGGCTTACAGATGGACTGCTTGCTGTATCCTTGCGTGGCAGAGAGGGGGAGGTTGGGGGGAAAGGGTAGGAGAGAAAGGAAGAGAGAGAGAGAGAGAGAGGGAGGAAGGGTGCTAGCTCTCAGTGTCTCTTCTTTAAAGATATTAATCCCATGATGAGGATCCTCCCCCATCTGACCCTAACCACCATCACCTTCCAAAGTGTCCACCTCCTAATGCCATCGCATTGGGGCTTAGGGCTTGTACAAGAAAATCAAATCTCAGGAAATCACAGGACCCCTAAGCTCATTATGTCAAGGGGAGAGGGAAGCCCAGAGACAGAGCCATGCAACACCCACTTTCTTTTTCCTGAAACAAACAGCTACAGAGAAGCAGATGGCTGAGGTGGGAATGGCTGTGGAGGGAACATAAAGGAGACACTAACAGTGACTGTGTCACTGTCAACTGAGGGTGAGCTGGCAAAACACCACGGACTGGGTGGCTTAAAAGACAGACACAATCCTGTTTTCACAGCTTTGTACGTGATCCAATTTCCCACAACCATGAAAGGCCTTCCACCTCTGGATGGCCACCCTCACAAATTGCTCACAAGGAAACTCCTTGCAGGCCCTTAAATCTTTCAAGATACATATCCCCCCTTCAAGATACATATCCCCACTTCAAGATACATAGCCACCCTTCAAGACACAGAGCCCCCCTTCAGGATACATATCCCCCTTCAAGATACATAGCCCCCCTTCAAGATACATAATCCCCCTTCAAGATACATAGCCCCCCTTCAAGATACATAGCCCCCCTTCAAGATACATAGCCCCCCTTCAAGATACATATCCCCCTTCAAGATACATAGCCCCCCTTCAAGATACATATACCCCCTTCAAGATACATATCCNCCCTTCAAGATACATAGCCCCCCTTCAAGGTACATAGCCCCCCTTCAAGGTACATAGCCCCCCTTCAAGGTACATAGCCTCCTATAAAACAAGCACATACCAATTGTCACTTTAGGTCTGTAAGCCAAGTTTAATTCCTAAAATTAGTTCTGTTCAATCTCATTCTGACAATGTCATTTACAAGCTTATCTTCCTGGGTATAAAACACTATGACACAGTCTGGCTATGTCCCCATCCAAATCCCATCTTGAATTCCCACATATTGTGGGAGGGACCCAGTGGGGGGTAATTGAATTGGGGGGCAGGTCTTTCCCGCTTTCCCGTGCTGTTCTTGTGATAGCCTCATGAAATCTGATGGTTTTGTAAGGTGGAGTTTCCCTGCACAAGCTCTCTCTTTGCCTGCTGCCATCCATGTAAGATGTGACTTGCTCCTCCGTGCTTTCTGCCATGATTGTGAGGCCTCCCCAGCCACATGTAAGTCCATTAAGCCCCTTTTCCTGGATAAACTACCCAGTCTCCATTATGTCTTTACCAGTAGCATGAAAATGGACTAATACACAAGGACAAGATGAGATCAGTCACTCTTCCACCTGCCCAGAGATGGCTGCATCATCAACTTTTCCCCATACTCCCTCTTTTCAGATGTTTGCCTTGTCTTAGGTAGAGTGTAGGTTTGCTGGGTACGAATCAGAGCCTCACAAGCAGGCAGCCTTTTGCCTCACTGCCTACACCCTCCCCTTTGTTTCTCCTGCTTGCTCTTTCCCCTTCAGTACTGAGTTTCCTGGAAAGGACACATTGCACACCCTTCTGTGAGTTGTGCTTTTCCCAGGTACATCCTTGAACGCTGGTTCAATAAACCTGTTCTGGGATTTAGGCACTTGCCTTAGTCACTCACTTTTTGGTTAGCAGTTTCAACATGCGAATTTGGGGGGACACCAACATGCGAATTTGGGGGGACACCAACATGCGGCCCACAGTAGAGTAAAACAGTTCACTGGCATTTCTATAAGGTTGCTGGAATAAAGGAATCCTAAATCTGGGGTGGACCTTGAAGACCCTCTTGTTCAAGGGTCACAAATTCCACCACCACCCAAGGGAGAGAAGAGGGCTGTGGGTGAGAGGAACAAGAGAAAAAGCACAGAGATCATGGGCAAGTGAACTGTGGGTGGTGGTGGTTAACCTCTTGAGGCACTCTAGGGGCCAGAGCAGAACGTGGGCCTCAGAGCCATCTCACCCGAGGGCATGAGGGTGCCTGTGTGTCTACACTCAACTCCAGTCACCCACTGCCTGAGGGCAGTTCCTAGGGCATTCATTCCCTAGCACTTCTGGCCCACCTAGGTCCAGGCCCCAGTGGAAGCCTTCAGAGAAGAGTTGCAGATGCTGGCGACTAGAAGCTGGGCCTGCAAGCACCACAATGGTGAGGCCCTGGGGGACATGAGCGGGGCAGCCACGGAGCCTCTGTGCCACCCTGGGGGACATGAGTGGGGCAGCCATAGAGCCACTGCGCTGCCCCAGGGGGCATGAGTGGGGCAGCCATGGAGCCACTGCGCTGCCCCAGGGGACATGAGCGGGGCAGCCATGGAGCCACTGCGCTGCCCCAGGGGGCATGAGTGGGGCAGCCATAGAGCCACTGTGCTGCCCCAGGGTGCATGAGTAGGGCAGCCATGGAGCCACTGTGCCACCCTGGGGGACATGGGTGGGGCAGCCATGGAGCCACTGTGCTTTCCCAACACTGCATGTACTCAGTGTTAGAGCTCACCATGTTGTACCTTCATTTTCTACGACAGGGCTTGGGACCCAGTTGCTCAATGAATATTTCCCGAATTAACTCTTCATCTGTATGAACCTCTCACCTGCCATCTGACATGCTGGAAAGCAGAAACTGTGATTTATTCACCCAATGCAAAGATTGTGCTGGACACATGTAAAGTGACCAAAAAACTTCACCAAATGTGGCTGTTAGTTCATTAGTTTAGTTGACTGGACTTAAAAGATGGATAGCTGTGAATGAAAAGCCATTTGCTGACCCTTGACTGAATCGTGGACTCCCAGTTAGCCACAGGAATTGTTCTTGGCACCATTTCATTTAGCCAGGGTTATAAAAGCCACCAGAAATGGAAGGCCACCTCGTGAATGGATGACAGGACTGTGAGGTCAGCTCCTAGCCCATTGAGCTCTCTGCAGAAAGAGCCTTCCATTTGCTTTGCAAACTAATATTGAACATCCAAAGGAGGAACGGTAGTTGCTGGGGAAACCAACACCAGTGTCCTCGGGCTGTTGCCTGGCTTACTTTCTTTTGAGGAAGGTTTGGAAGACGCCTCCATGGCTCTACTTGGGAAGCGTAAGCAAACAGTGAGACTTGAATTATTTGAAGGGCAGTCCGGGAGTCTTTGCAGCCCTGCTGCTCCAGCTTCTCTCTCAAGCTGAGGTCCCCTCACAGCAGAGGGCAAGTCTGTGTCCCCTGGAATGGTCCCAGCTCCCAGCAGAGACATCTCCAACCTGCCTGGTGCCCGCATGGTGGCCACTGGCCCTGCTTTGAGCTAAGGCTTTGGGACAGAGCTGTTCCAGGACAACCTTATCAGAAAAGGCTCATAGTTTTAAAATTTAAAATAAAATGGTTTGAGTAAGTATTAAGTGCACATAATTCGAAACTTAAGAGGTACAAAGGGGTACAGAGTGAAAATCAATTTTGCCCCTCATTCTTGTTCCTCCAACATGTAGAAGCAAGGAGTGCTTTAGTGTTTAGTAAATTCCTCCAGATAAAGTCCATGCACATACAAACAAATCAATAAGTATCAAAGAAACACACACACACACACACACACAAACACACACACACACACACACACACACACACAGTCTCCAGATTGAAGAATATAATACAAAATGTTCTCTACTTTGCTTTTTTCACTTAAAATATGCATTTGAGGTGGGCCACTTTACACTGTTAGCATAATTCTCCCTCAATATCTGTAAAATATTCTACTCTATACATGGACCTGAATTCATCTAGCCAGGGCCCTATTCATAGAACTTTATGTAGTTTCCAGTGTTTTCCAATTATAACCAGTGCTGCTTGAATATGCATCATTCCACACATGCACGAGTTTACCTATGGGATGAGTTCCTAGAAGTGGAACTGCTGATTTAAAGCATGTGTTCATTGAACCTGTTGCTGAATATTGCCAAGTTGCTCTCTGTGGCAGTTGTTCCTAGCTGTCAAAGAGAGCATCTTCATCTTTTTTTTTCCTCAGCCCTTTTATTATAGAATGTATTTTATATTTCTATTAGTCTGTTTTCACACTGCTGATAAAGACACGCCCAAGACTGGGAAATTTACAAAAAGAAAGAGGTTTAATTGGACGTACAGTCCCAGTGGCTGGGGAAGCCCCATGTCATGGCAGAAGGCAAGGAGGACAAGTCACATCTTGCATGGAAGGCAGCAAGCAAAGAGAGAGCATGTGCAGGGAAACTCCCGTTTTTTAAAACCATCAGATCTCCTGAGACTCATTCACTATCACAAGAACCGTGAAGGAAAGACACACCCCCATAATTCAGTCCCCTCCCACTGGGTTCCTCCCACGATGTGTGAGAATTGTGGGATTTACAATTCAAGATGAGACTGGAGTGGGGACACACAGCCAGACCATATCAATATTCATATTATATTTCTTTTTAAAAATATCATGATATAGCATCAAAGATAAACAAAGCTGGGCAGTAGTCAAAGAAATAACAACAGATTTCAATCAGTAATATATTATTGCAGTAGGGAAAAGAGTCAAGCGTGAACTGAACTCAACCTTCAGTTTGTGTAGATGTGGCTGGATGTTTCAAAGGGGGAAGAGGGAAAAGGAAGGAGGGTAAGCAAGCAGGGTCTCAGTAGAGTCAGGGAAGTGAAAAATTATAAACAGTGGGACATGGTGCTGGGGGGAGGTGCAGTGGTCCATTTGGAACCCATTTGGGTTTGTAAACTGGTGCTTTTCAAAGCCAGGCTCTTACCCTCCCACAGAGGCTGGGAGACAGGGGTTCTGCACCCAGGTGTTGGCTGGAAAAAACAGTAAATTCTTTTAGCAACCTTGAGTTTTCTCAGGGAGGGTCTGTAACAGGGAAGGGAGGTAGAGTGATCCTAAGAATGTGGCCTTTAGCTGTTATAAACTATGTGAGTGTTTGTTCAAGTCTTTATAGGCCGAGGTTGATGCCTAGTTGAGAAAGGGCTCGGAGGAGCCCAGCTAGAGTTTGGTCAAGGAGACAGCCTTTGTCAGTAGGTATATTATAATCATCATACATGTTACTTTAGGGCAATAAAGGAAGAATACAAAATACCTGTTGTCAAGAGGGGTTGCAGAGTCAGCGGGGCCAGGCTGAAGAGTACAGACATCTAAGGCCTAATCACACTTCACCTGTTTCCTGCCACCATGACTCAACCTGGGGAAAGCAGAAGAGCCAAAGTCTGGCTCAGGGATGGAAGGCAGGGGGCTTCGGCAAAATGGGCTGCAGTGTGGAGGTCTAGGGGAACAGGGCCGGAACAAGCTCACCAAAACAGAGAAGTGGTGTAGAAAGATCACTGAACTCACATCTCTTCTTCCTCTTCACCATGTTAATTCTTGACCACTGGGCCAGACCACACCAACCAATCTGTGCTTGGCTTCTCCTAGGCAAGCCCAAGATCCAAGGGCTTGATTTGCAAGGTCCCAGATTTCAGCAGGGAGGTGGACAGTGCCATCCCTGGAAGTTCTCTGGAGGTCCGGGGTTTTAGAAAAACAAAAAACAAAAGCAAGTTTGGAGCTCCTTTGCATAGGGATAATGCTGAGCACTGCTCAAAGGGCATGTCGGTGGAGAAGTTACCAAAATAAAAAGAGAAAAAAATTTCATGCAAGAGCAATGGTATTTGGATGGCAGGAATTTTACCATGAAAGTAAAAGTTCTATGTAGATTTTTGCAACGTCCGTTCCTTAAGGAACAGCATGGACTTCCAGCATGTGCAACGAAGCACTAAGCATTGGCAGCCGGGAAATGAGGGGTCTGTGCACGTATTTTCCAGGCACCCAGAGTGACGAGGGAAGGAAGGAGACTGTTTACCATCTTCCTCAGCATCCCCAGAGATGGCTGGCAACAGACGGGCCTCCAGATGCATGCAGGGCTTCTGAGTGCTGGGCCCAGGGTCTACTGAGAACTTGAAGAGGAGTGTGAATGTGATTTTATCTGCCAGATTGCATTTCTTACGTAAGTTGCTGGAGCTTGAAGTGGAGAGGAAAGAGACTCAGTCTTTATATTTTGGGTCTCTGTCTTGCTTTGTGTATCTTCCTTCAGCCCCACAAGAAAACCAGACCCTGAGAAGAAGATCCAGATGCAGGGGGTGTATTTGGGGAAGCGTCCCAGAGAGCTGAACTCGGGGAGGAAAGTGTGCCAGGAAACCGAGAACAGTCAGCAACGTGTGAGTGACAAGCAGGTCACTGCTGGTGACAGTGGGGCTCAGTCTTGCCAGGGCTCCTCTGAGAAGTGGAATGAATGCCCTGGATTTGTCCCAAAGGAGCGTTTATCCATGTCCCTTATCTCCTGTTGTTTGAGGCTTATCCCAGGAGGCAGAGTGCTAAGACAGGCAGAGGAGAATGGGGCTGCTACTCAGTGTGGAAAGCCAGCAGCCTGTCTCAGCTGCAGGTGAACCAGGGTGGGCGGAGGGGCCCTGGGGTGCAGATCAACACTGTCTCCCACAGCCCCTAAGCACAAACTTCAGGAAAGACTCTATTCTCAAACTGCGAAAACACACAAGTGCAACTCTGTTCTTCATTTTGGGGAAACATGTGTACAAAGACATACAAATATTTTCCCTGGAGAAATGCTCAAGAAATGTGTTCTTTTTTCCACGCCAGACACTGTTCTCTTTCCTCTCTGACCCTGGGAATTTCACAGTAAAAATGATACTAGATTTGAGTCCTGGGTCTCCCATCCACTCTCTGTGTAACTCAGAGCAAGTAACTGTGGTTGGGTGGCCCTGCATTTGCACAGCTGGCAAATGAGGTGGATAGGAATCAGTCCCTAGAGCACTGCGAGGTCTAAGGGGCTGAACTATAGCCATGCAGCCGTGTGAGGTGGGGCCTCAGGATCAAGAAAATCTGCATTTTCAGTCATTTTCCACATTCAGCTCTTACAGCAAAAAGACTGGTCTCTGAGTAGGACGTTGAGGAAGACGCAGCCCACGGAGGTGGCCTGGAGTGACAGGCACCTTGGGACTGTCTGGGTTACATGACTCCACCCCAAGGCTCTGCAGTGCCATCCCTCACTCTGTCCTGAGAACAGTGGCTTCTTGAGGTAAAAGCAGCAGGAAAACAACCCGAAAAGCTAAAGTCCACTAAAATGGTAACGTTGCAGGGGGTTTATTCTGGGCTCCCTGTGGACGACCCCTTGTATAACGAGATGCTAATTTTAAAGATAAATTATGGATGCAGAGAGCAGGAGAGAAAGTGCAGCTATTTCTTGGCAACCCTAATTGCTGCGAGAGGTGCCAGGCTGCTAAAGGCGTGCGCATGTACTGTGCACACAGCCGAGAAATTCAGAAGCCGGGAGCGGGGCTTGTTATCAGCCAAAGCCCTGGAGCTTACAAAGCAATCTGTTTTCCTTGAGAAGACACAGATGGGTTAGAGAAGAAGCCGCTGGTTTGACGGATGTGTTGTGTTTCTTTTTCTTCCACTCTTAACTATTTTCTTTCTTGCTTTAAAAGGGACCGTGCCAGAGGCAGTGTGACTGGGAAGAGCTTGCCTTCACACAGCAGGCTGCATATATTACCATAGACGCTTTACTAGACGCTGGGTTCCCTGCCCACATCTTTTCTCTACTGGTCTGACTTCCAGCTCCCTGCCCCTGTGACTCTTTGCTCCAGTGTTCTTTCTGGTGCGGGGAGCCGGGTTTCAAGTGCTGGAAGATTAATGCACCCTGGGAGTAGCCCTCTACCAGTAACTAATGGGAATTGGTAGACAGTCACCAAAGCTCTCCCACCCTTCCCGAAGATCACAGGCCGTGTTCTATGGTAGACAGTCACCAAAGCTCTCCCACCCTTCCAGAAGATCACAGGCCGTGTTCTATGGTGGACAGTCACCAAAGCTCTCCCACCCTTCCAGAAGATGACAGGCCGTGTTCTATGGTGGACAGTCACCAAAGCTCT
>NW_016107444.1:5278412-5285353 GCF_001604975.1 Cebus imitator
CAGTCACCAAAGCTCTCCCACCCTTCCAGAAGATCACATGCCGTGTTCTATGGTGGACAGTCACCAAAGCTCTCCCACCCTTCCAGAAGATCACAGGCCGTGTTCTATGGTGGACAGTCACCAAAGCTCTCCCACCCTTCCAGAAGATCACAGGCCATGTTCTATGGTGGCTCCTGGAGTTTCCCAGCAGGATTCAGCTCCAAGAGCCCTTGGTGGTAGCATGTGCAGAAATGTGCCCTTTATTTGCGGAAATTCTCTGCCCTATCTCACCTCATTTTCAAAGCTGTGTTTCCTGGGATCACATCCCAAATAAATCACTGGCCCTCAAAGCCTTTTCTCAGCATCTGCTTCTACGAAGACACAAACTATGATGGTTGAACTTTCAGCTTCCATCAGCTTGAGTTGTGTTCCAGAGTTTAGAATATTTTTCATGTGTATTACCCCTATCCACAGGCAATGAACCTGCTGCTGTCCACAGGAAATGAACCTGCTGCTGTCCACACGCAATGAACCTCCTGCTGTCCACAGGCAATGAACCTCCAGCTGACCATGTGACTAAGAGGCTTGCACAGTCCTAGGGTCCTTGATAAATGGGGCAGTGGTGTTTGGCTTTGAAGATTTTATTTCAGCCAGGGGCCAGGGACTGATGTGTGGATGTGAGCACTAGGACTTACCTTGGCGGGTTGAGAAGGCTGCTTTTATACAAGTTGATAAACCATTTGCTGAATGCTTCATGGCCCCTAATGTTCCCTCAGCGGTGGCCTCACCCCAACATCCAGACCCGCATACTTTCTTTAGGACCATCAAACCGCATGATAACCCCCAAGTGCACATTCTTTTTCCTTGAATCAGAGTGATATGGTTTGGCTCTGTGTCCCCACCCAACTCTCATTTCAAATTGTAATCTCTGCATGTTAAGGGAGGGTCCTGTAATCCCCACCTGTCAAAGGAGGGATATGATGGGATCATGGGGGCAGTGTCCCCATTTTGTTCTCATGATAGTGAGTGAGTCCTCACAAGATCTGGTTTTAAAAGTGGCAATTTTTTTTCCTGTATTCTCACGTCTCCCTCCTGCCACCATGTGAAGAAGGTCCTTGCTTCTCTTTTGCCTTCTGCCATGATTGTAAGTTTCCTGAGGCCTCCCCAGCCATGTGGAACTCTAAGTCAATTAAACCTCCTTTGGTTATAAATTACCCAGTCTCAGGTACTGCCTTTATTGCAGTGTCAGAATGGACTAATATAGGAAATTGGTGCCAGGAGTGGGGTACTGTTATAAAGATACCCAAAAATGTGGATGTGACTTTGGAACTGGGTAACAGGCAGAGGTTGGAGGTTCCTAAAGACCTGTTGAATGGTTTTGACCGAAATGCTGATTGCGTTGTGAACCATAAAATCCAGGCTGTGGCCTCAGATGGAGAGGAGGAACTTACTGAAAATGGAGTAAAGGCACTCATGCTATGCTTTAGCAAAGAGACTAGTGGCATTTTGCTGCTGCCCTAGAGATCTGTGGAATTTTGAACTTGAGAGATGATTTAGGTTATCTGGCGGAAGAAATTTCTAAGCAGCAAAGCACTCAAGATGTGACCTGGATTATTCTGAAAGCATTCCAATGTATGTGTTCACAAAGAGATGTTTTGAAATTGGAACTTATGTTTAAAAGAGAAGCAGAACATAAAAGTTTGGAAAGTTTGCAGCCTGTTAATGCAATAGAAAATAAAAACCCATTTTCTGGGCAGAAATTCAAGCTGGCTGCAGAAATTTGCATATGTAATGAGAAGGCAAGATAATGGGGAAAATGGCTCCAGGGCATGTCAGAGATCTTGCTGGCAGCCCCTCTCATTACAGGCCTGAAGCCTAGGAGGTAAAAATGGTCTTCTGGGCTGGACCTAGGGCCCTGCTGCTCTGTGCAGCCTCAGGACTTGGCACCCTGCATCCCAGCTGCTGCCATTTCAGCTCCAGCTGGTGCTGAAAGGGGCCAAGGTACAGCTCAGGCCAAGACTTCAGAGGGTGCAAGCCCCCAGCCTTGGCAGCTTCCCTGTGATATTGGGCCTGGGGAGGCACAGAAGTCAAGAATTGAGGTTTGGAAACCTTTACCTACATCTTAGAGGATGTATGGAAATGCTTGGATGTCTAGGCAGAAGTTTGCTGCAGGAGCAGAGCCCTCATGGAGAACCTCTGCTAGGTAACTGTGGAAGAGAAGTGTGAGGTTGGAGCCCCCACACAGAGTCCCCACTGGGACACTGCTTAGTGGAGCTGTGGGAAGAAGGCCAGTGTCCTCCATCACCCAGGATAGTAGATCCACTGACAGCTTGGACTGTGTACCTGGAAAAGCTGCAGACGCTCAACAGCAGCTCGTCAAAGCAGCTGGGGCAGGGGTTGCACCCTGCAAAGCCACAGGGGTGGAGCTGCCCAAGACCATGGGAGCCCATCCCTTGCCTCAGTGTTCCCCAGATGTGAGACAGGAAGTCAAAAGAGATTATTTTAGAGCTTTAATGACTGCCTGGCTGGAATTTGGACTTGCATGGGGCCTGTAGCCCCTTTATTTTGGCCAATTTCTCCCATTTGGAATGGGAGCATTTATTCAATTCCTGTGCCCCTGATGTATCTAGGAAGTAACTAACTTGCTTTTGATTTTATTGGCTCTTGGGTAGAAGGGACTTGCCTTGCCTCAGATGAAACTTTGGACTTCGACTTTTGGGTTAATGCTGGAATGAGTTAAGACTTTGGGGGACTATTGAGAAGGCATGATTAGTTTTAAAATGTGAAAACACATGAGATTTGGGAAGGGGCAGGAGTGGAATAATGCAGTTGGCTCTGTGTCCCCACCTAAATCTCATCTTGAATTGTAATCCACATCTGTTGAGGGAGGGAGGCGATTGAATCATGGGGGCAGTTTCCCCATGCTGTTCTCATGATAGCAAGTGAATCCTCACACGATCTGGTGGTTTTAAAAGCGGCAGGTTTTTTTCTCCTGTATTCTCACGTCTCCCTCCTGCCTCCATGTGAAGAAGGTCCTTGCTTCTGCTTCCCCTTCTGCCACGATTGTAAGTTTCCTGAGGCCTCCTCAGCCATGTGGAACTGTGAGTCCATTAAACCTCCTTTGTTTATAAATTACCCAGTCTCTGGCAGAATCTTGAGAATGGACTAATACACAGAGTCACTTGTTTGGATTGTAAACTAAAAATAAAATCCGAAGTCCCCTACCTGACTGAATGGAACCCCTGTTGGCCAAAAAGACCCCAGAGAAACCTTAAAAACTGAGTTTTCCCATGATGGGATGGGAAATTAGACATGCCTCATTATGTCCACTCCCTCTTGTGGTTAGCAACATCAATGTTAAAATAACCATGAGGGGCCCAGGCATAGTGGCTCCTAGCACTTTGGGAGGCCAAGGTGGGTGGATTATCTGAGGTCAGGAGACCAGCCTGTCTGACGTGGTGAAACCCCATCTCTACTAAAAACACAAAATTTAGCTGGGTGCGGTGGCGGATGCCTGTAGTCCCAGCTGCTAGGGAGGCTGAGGCAGGAGAATCACTTGAACCCAGAAGGTGGAGGTTGCAGTGAGCTGAGATTGTGCCACTGTACTCCAGCCTGGGCGACAGAGTAAGACCTTGTCTCAAACACAAAACAAAACGAAATAAAACAACAACAAAAAACGCCCATCAGGCTGACAGAACAGGCTCTTTATAGCAATAGGATACAAAATTAGGAACAGGATCTGAGGCCATTCCGGGCAAGGGTGAGGCCACTCCCTGCCCCGACACTTACAGAATAAACCGTGTTTCAACTGCCATGGGGTCTTTCCTTCTCCCCAGCAGCTAAAGAGGCACTGACCTTGACATAAGCAGTAGTGAACCAATCCACAGCTCATCCACTGCCAAGTGCTGACCACTGACCCCGTTCTACCAGCTTGATAGGACGAGAGGCTCATTTCAGTGACTCTCATGATGAGTAGAGCACTGGTTCTGGCTGGACACAGTGGCTGCACACTTGAGTACCTTTGTGTCCCGAAAAAAGCTTTTGATATATAAGGCCTAATTGTAATATATTTAAATGTTTAGTCTCCACCTCAATGCTTGCATCTGGATCCCTTAATGAATATTCATAGCTCATTCTTTTTTTTTTTTTTTTGAGACGGAGTCTCCCTGTGTCGCCAGGCTGGAGAGCAGTGGTGCAATCTCGGCTCACTGCCACCTCCTTCTCCCAGGTTCAAGTGATTCTCCTGCCTCAGCCTCCCAAGTAGCTGGGACTACAGGTGCACACCACCACACTCAGCTAATTTTTTTTTTTGTAGAGGCAGGGTTTCACCATGTTGGCCAGGATGGTTTAGATCTCCTGACCTTCTGCTCTGCCTGCCTTGGCCTCCTAAAGTGCTGGGATTACGGGCTTGAGCCACAGTGCCCAGCTTCATAGCTCATTCTTAAACTGGTGAATATGTGTGTTGAGCCAGCCTGTTCCTCATGAGGCTCCTGCCCAGCCCCTCCTTCTTCCAAGCGCCTGCTTCTAGGCTTTTATCAGAGGCTGTGTGTCTTAGCTTGTCAGAATGACCATCTTTCAGGCCATAGCCCTTTATAAGAAATAAAGCTCTCCTTTCCTGATTTATGAAGACCATGGGATTTTTTTTAGTTATCAGAACCAGTCATTCTCAGTGTGGGTCCACTGATCCTTCATTTCAGAATCATCTAGGATGCTTGTTAAACAGGCAGAGCCTACTGCCTCGGAATCTCTGGAGGGAGGGCCAGGATCTGCTTTTTAACCAGCTACTGGAAATGTCTTAGGCTGGACTCAGAAGCCTACCTGGGGGAGCCAGACAGGCACAGGACGCCAAGGAAGGGTGTGGTCTCCGACAAAGTCCCATCAGGCCGAAGTCCCAGCCTGAGGCTGCAGGGGAGATCCGTGGAGCTTGAGGCAGTGGGGCTGGGCTCTCCTGCTCCTGAACTCGTCAGTCATTGGCTAAGGGCTGTCTTGGGGTACTTTGGGTTCTCTGCAGGTGCAGGCAGAGAATCCCATAGCCTGAGCACAGCCCTACAGACTGAGTCACCCATGGGAGCCCTGGAAGTGTGCGAAGTAAGAGGGAAGGACAGAGCAGCAAAGGGATCCCAGGGCCTCTGAGCAGAACGCAGTGTCCACTGCAGCAGGTGACTAGACCTTAGGACACTGATTCTCATCTCCCTTCCCATCATGGAGTGGGGCTAGGGATAGGTGGGCTTTCGTTTAGTACTTCCAGATGGGCTTGGCTCCTAGCCAGCTCCTTTTGAGACCGCTCTGCCACTGAGACGTGCAAATTTGCCTTATCATTTTTTTTGTAGTTGTGTGGTAGGTAATGTTTAGTGTACACCCCCCCCACACACACACACACACACACATGCACAGCATTAGAGAAAGCATAACTGGGCGAAAGCTTCAAAGCCTTTTTCTGCTGGAAGGGAATGGAAGCCCCAGGGTGTAGTGCCTGTTCCTCCTCTCCTGGTAGACACTGAAGAGGACATCCCAATCCCCTACAGGTTTCCAAATGGAGAGGCTGCTTGCAATTATTTGAATGCTGGGAGAGACACTCCACAGGCTTTTATTTTTAAGCAGTTGTTTTGATGTCAAGCATCAGGACTGTTCTGGGGAAACTAGGCTCATGATTATTTCTTTTTTTGGTGGAAGAGAGATTGTGTCTACATAAAACAAATGAATTGCTTGGAATCATAAGGGGGTGAGAGATTACTTAAGGGATACAATGGATGTTATTTGGGTGATGGATACCCTAAAAGCCCTGACTTTACCACTACACAATCTATGCATATAACAAAATTACACTTGTACTCCATAAATTTACACAAATAAAAAAAGAAAAAGAAATGAATTGCCGGCTGGATGTGGTGACTCACGCTTGTAATCCCAGCACTTTGGGAGCCAAGGCAGACAGATCACCTGAGGTCAGGAGTTCGAAACCAGCCTGGCCAACATGGTGAAAACCATCTCCACTAGAAATACAAAAATTAGCTGGGCATGGTGGCGAGCACCTGTAATCGCAGCTACTCGGGGGGGCTGAGGCAGGAGAATCACTGGAACCTGGGAGGTGGAGGTTGCAGTGAGCCAAGATTATGCCACTGCAATCCAGCCAGATAGAGCAAGACTCCCTCTCAAAAAAAAAAAAAAGAAAAAGAAAAAGAAATGAAATGAATCGCCAAGTTGTTATGAAAAGGAAAAAAGAATGGATACATTTAGGAAAGGGAAGGAGGGGTGCCAGGTGCCACAGGCTTCGTAACACATCGTCCCTCACTCACGCTTTCATCTGTGTCCAAGGGCAGCCACCTCTCAAAACCGCTCCTTGGAAGGACTTGTCAGTGAGGTTGACGAAGCCTCCGTGCGGCTGGCACCTGGTCACCTCTGTCAATGAAAGCAGGCTTTACCTTTCAGGGAAAGTGTACAAACAGACCCTTTTCTAGGGCAGCTTCCAAAATGTCTGATGCTTTATTGTTCAATTTTGAAAGCTTTGAAAATGGAAATTCTGGCTGCTGGACTACTTGAGTATCCATCAGGTCTTAGAGGCTCTCAACTTTCTGGGTCAAATCAGAGGTGAAGTTACCTTTTTTCTCAATCTGTATAGCTCAGGTCCTCACTGACTCTTACTGGGCTGTTATCCAGCCCTCTGTCTCCTTTTCTCCCTCCCTCCCTGCCTTTCTTCTTTTCTTTAAATACCTGTTGCTGCATAACTAATCACCCCAACCTGAACCTGTTAGGAAACTCTTTCTGGTAGTGACCTCCGTGGTCTCCTGACAGTGACCTTCGTGTTCTCCTGACAGTGACCTCCGCCTTCTCCTGACAGTGACCTCCATGTTCTCCTGACAGTGACCTCCGCCTTCTCCTGACAGTGACCTCCATGTTCTCCTGACAGTGACCTCCACGTTCTCCTGACAGTGACCTCCGCGTTCTCCTGACAGTGACCTCCG
>NW_016107444.1:5285663-5290021 GCF_001604975.1 Cebus imitator
ATCTCCTGACAGTGACCTCCACCTTCTCCTGACAGTGACCTCCGCATTCTCCTGACAGTGACCTCCGCGTTCTCCTGACAGTGACCTCCGCCTCCTCCTGACAGTGAACTCCGCGTTCTCCTGTCAGTGACCTCCGTGTTCTCCTGACAGTGACCTCCGCCTCCTCCTGACAGTGACCTCCGCCTCCTCCTGACAGTGACCTCCGCGTTCTCCTGACAGTGACCTCCGCATTCTCCTGACAGTGACCTCCGCGTTCTCCTGACAGTGACCTCCGTGTTCTCCTGACAGTGACCTCCACCTTCTCCTGACAGTGACCTCCGCATTCTCCTGACAGTGACCTCCGTGTTCTCCTGACAGTGACCTCCGCCTCCTCCTGACAGTGACCTCCTCATTCTCCTGACAGTGACCTCCTCATTCTCCTACTGCAGGGTTTGCCCACCTGCATCTGTCCTCTCTCTGAGCCTGAGATCTGGGGCCAAGCCAGAGTAAGCACATTTAAAGAAGAATATTTCTGGAACCAGGTGCCTCTCCTTCATCCTACTCACTGTTAGCTACATTTTCAGCCCTGGAGTCTCTCCCTGGAGCCTAAATTTTCAGCCCTGGATCCTCTCCCTAATTTTTATTCCTGTAACCCTTCCCTGTCAGCTAAATTTTCCAATTGCCTTTCACACTTGGCCAAATATGGCCAAGAACACCTGAGGGCATATTCTCATATCCCTTCTTCAAGCAAAAATTAGGGATTGAGTGAGTTCTGAAAAGCTAGGAATCCATGGTTCTGAAATCCATAGTTCTGAAAAGCTAGGAACCCCATTTTTCATGATGTTGAGGAATCAGGTAAGGACCAAGCCTGCTGTGCTTGAAAAATGGGGTACCAGCTGAGCTTCCCCCACTTTTCTGGGATAGGACATCTACAACCAGTTGTTAGTTCACTGTCCACTTTGAGGTATAAGCTTAGCGTTTATTTCTCACCTTCTCAGACAGTCCTTTGGATGGAAAGTTTTTTTTTTTTTTTTTTTTTTTTTTTTTTTTTTTTTTTTTTTTTTTTTTTGGAGTACAGTGGTGCTATCATGGCTAGCTGCAGCTTCAACCTCCTGGGCTCAAGCGATCCTCCTGCCACAGGCTTCTGAGGTGTGTGTCACAACACTTGGCCAATTTTTGTATTTTTTAGAGAGGTAGAGTTTTACCATGTTGCCCGGGCTGGTCCCAAACTCCTGGGCTCAAGCTGGAAAATTATTTTTAATTAAAATGGCAGATTATACTTGAAAGGGATTTGGATAAGGAAGCATGTGTGCTGGGGAAGAACATTCTTTTAGTCATGAGTGCTTAGGCTTTGGCGTCAGATAAACCAAATTTTAAACACCTGCTTTGTCCCTGTTGGCTGTGTGGCCTTGCCTGTTACTCTTTCTGATCCTGTTTTTCATCTGCAAAATGAGCATTATAATGACACCTACTTTTCTTGGTAGCTGTCAGGGTTAGACCATGTACATGAAGTTCCAACATATAACCACACATCATCAACGATTACCATAATCATTGAAAATTAAGGCATGCTATTTGCTTGTTGGGATATCCTGAGTCTTTCAAGTTTTTTGGAAACTTGAAAAGTCAAAACCCACTTTTAGTGTTGGCTCTAAAGTCTCACCTTGCCTAGATCATTTCCAATTTTAGAAAATGCATTTAAAGCCAGTTTTAAAAGGTCTGGATCGTCCACGTATGCTTCCAGGGTTGAAGGTTGGAGAGAAAGTGTGGCATTGTGTCATGTGCAGTGGTTCCCCAGTAGGGCTCAGTCTAGAGCTGGGAAGTGTCTGCTCTTGCTTCCAAGAGCGGCTACGAGTCCAAGAGAGACATCTTTGCCCCTCATCATAGGGCAGGGACATACACAGCAATCACTCACTTTGAGAAAGAACCCTTAGCTAAAGTCAGTCCTTACAGCAAGGGGCATACATTTAGGATTACTTACGCTTTCCCAGTAGGGTGTGTGTGGTGAGTGCAAAGAATGCCCACACTGTAATTATTTTCATTTTATGAGAAGTGTGCTTAAATAGTAGTCCAGTTTACAAAACTAGGCCACCTAGCAGGTCAATGGTGATACGATTTTGAAGTGTGCTTGAAGTTGTCCAAATGGGAACAGCAATTAGAGGGCCTTTTTGTGCGTATTATTTCCTTTGGATATGGCTCTGTGTCACATATGCATATATAAAAAAATTATATTTACCGTATTTTGTAAATTCTAAGTCGTACTATTTCACATGGTAAGATTATGGAAATCAGGACATGTGTCACCATCTAAGGCACCTTACGGTCACCGGAACTAGATGGTCTGTGGCTGTCATGGCCTGGAGACACGCAAACTTGGCCTTGCTCGTACATACTGACGTCACCGAACCTGAGTGAATGTTGGCCTGGATGACAGAGTGAGACCCTGTCTCAAAAACAAACAAACAAAGAAACCAACCAACAAACAAAAAGCCCCAAGAAACCCAACAAAAATAACACTAAAAAAATAGCTCTGGGTACTCAGGTGACCAGAGCAGGGCCCTGTGGTGGGTAAGAGCTCAGGTGACCAGGGCAGTGAGCTCAGGTGACCAGGACAGCGCCCTGTGGTGGGTAAGAGCTCAGATGACCAGGACAGTGAGCTCAGGTGACCAGAGCAGCACCCTGTGGTGGGTAAGAGCTCAGGTGACCAGGGCAGTGAGCTCAGGTGACCAGGGCAGCNCCCTGTGGTGGGTAAGAGCTCAGGTGACCAGGGCAGTGAGCTCAGGTGACCAGGGCAGCGCCTTGTGGTGGTTAAGAGCTCAGGTGACCAGGACAGCGCCCTGTGGTGGGTAAGAGCTCAGGTGACCAGGGCAGTGAGCTCAGGTGACCAGGACAGTGCCCTGTGGTGGGTAAGAGCAGACTCTGGACCCAGACTGCCTGGGATGAGGTGCTGATTCTTCTCCTTAGCTGTGAAAATTACTTATCCTTTCAGAGCATTCATTTTGCCATCAGTAAAATGAGGACAAGAATAATAGTGTCTTTCTTTTGGAGCTATCGTGAGAATTAAATGAAATAAATGTAAAGTGCCCTTCTCAGTCCCTGACACAGACTAAGTATTGTTTTTTAAATGATTTCAAATTTTCTAGCGTTCATCTCTCTTTTTTGTGGCCTTTGGAAGGACCCCCATATCTCACGAGTGGGATTTAACCATACTTTGACAAACAGTTGTCTTAGGTAATTAAGGTAACTTAGTGCTTAATGGCCACATGCTTATGGAAAGTTTACCCAGGTTTTTGAATTTGTTCAATCTCTCATTTTCCTCTAAGGGGAAAAATGTGAGATAGTGATTAGGCATGTGTGTGTTTGGGGTGGGGGAAATAAGTGAGAGAGAAAAGAAGAAAAACTCCACAATCAAAATATGGCTTTACTCCTTCCATTGCTTTTAAATTAAAAACATTTAATATCAGCTTTGAGGGGGACTTTTTAAAAATGTGGATCCAAATCTTTCTCTTTTTCCCAGCTGTCAGGAAAGTGTGTGTGTGTGTGTGTGTGAGTGGGTGTGTGGGTGGTGTGTGGGGGGTGTGTGTGGGTGTGGGTGGAGGTGTGTGTGGGTGTGGATGTGTGTCTGTGGGTGTGGGTGTGTGGGGGTGTGTGATGTGTGTGGGTGTGGGTGTGTATGGGTGTGTGTGGGTGTGTGAGTGTGGTGTGGGTGTGTGTAGGTGTGGGGGGGGTGTGGGTGTATGTGGGTGTGTGTAGGTGTGTGTAGTGTGTGTGGGTGTGTGTGGGTGTGGGTGTGTGAGTGTGTGTGTGTGGGTGTATGTGGGTGTGTGTAGGTGTGTGTGGTGTGTGTGGGTGTGTGGGTTTGGGGGGTGTGGGGGTGTGGGTATGTGGTGGAGTTGTGTGTGTGTGTGTGTGTGGGCATGTGTGGGTGTGTGTGGGGTGTGTGTGTGTGTGTGTTTCTGGGTCAATGTTTCAATTTTTACTGACTTCTTTATCTTATAACCCTGGGTGGCCAGGATGCTCCTTGAAATTAAAGTAGGTCACATTGTTTATGCTGTTCATGATTTGAAGATGCTATTTGAGACTCTATTCTGGTTTTGGGGTTAATAAAATAATATTAGGCTGCTTTATCACATCTTAATAAAGTTACTTATTGTTGAGCCAGGCAGAAATATTCATGTAATGAAAAACCAACCGTGTGACAGTATTTCTCAGTTGAAGCAGGGATTTTCCAATGTGAATGAAACAAACCATGCAGGTGGGCGTGAAGGTACCATTTTCTTAAAACCTTGTCTTAATTTTCATCTAGCCAGTGCAGCCTTTCTAGTCACCTTAGACCGTGATGCAACTCTCCTTGTTTACATTTGATTAGCTTTTAATGT
>NW_016107444.1:5290138-5297319 GCF_001604975.1 Cebus imitator
AACAGAGTCTTGCTCTATTGCCCAGGCTGGAGTGTAGTGGTGCAATCTTGACTCACTGCAGCCTCCACCTCCTGCAAGCAATTCTTGTGCCTCAGCCACCTGAGTAGCTGGGACTACAGGTATGCACAACCATGCCCCTCTCATTGCTGTATTTTTAGTAGAGACAGGGTTTCACCATGTTGGCCATGCTGGTCTCAAAATCCTGACCTTAGGTGATCTGTCCACCTTGGCCTCCCAGATTGTTGAGATTACAGGTGTGAGCCACTGCACCCAGCCTGTATGCACTTTTTAGTTTAGACACCTCTGACCAATTCCTGACAGCAGGGAGCGTGTTTTATATTCCTTTCTTATCTCAGTGTCTACAACATACAACCGTGCCTGGCATACAAATGTTTGGTGCTGTTGATGCATTTAAACCTATATTTATTAATAGTATCATTATTAATTACAATTAGTGTCATTTATTCAAGTATTAATGAGACAGGTTGTAACCCGCAAAAGATATTTATTGTGGCAATTTAAATTCCCAGTTGGTTGATACCCTAAATGTAAAATTCATTTAAGATATATTAATCTATCTGTAATAAACGAGTCCTTTAATACTTTGTCCACATTTGTGCAGAGTTCATTTTGGAGTCACACAGGCTGGGGGCCAACATCTGACCACGATTCTTAGCTATGTGGCCTTGGGGGAGTTGATTTCCTCTTTTCTTTTTGTAAGTTTTTGCTTGAAGGGCTTCCTTTTTTTCCAAAGGGTGATAGGTAAAATGTAAAAAGTGTAAATTAGGAAGATATAGCTACATTTACAATCAAAATCTATAGACACATGGAATGGAAACATAACAGATACATACGGTAGTGAACTGGGGGGAAAGGTACAGGCATGGGGCCTCCAGCGGCAGAGACAGGCAACAGCAAGACTTCACACTACTCGAGGAAGTGCAGGCTAAAATTGCTCCATACAAGGCAAGGCTCCAGATCCAGGCCCACCCATGCAAGCCACAAGCCGGGCTGGGGTTTCCTTGACTAAGAAACAAGGTGAGGAAGAAAAATCATTCCCCATCATTTCCAGGAATTATGTCTTACTTAATCTACCTTCCCAGGGTGGGCAAAGTAAGCAGACAGACCTTCACAGCCAGGACCTGACCAAGCCTGGGTAAATGAATATGCAGAATCTCTAATATCATCACAAGGCAGCTGGATGTCCTGGGAGGATGAGTAGAGGCAGCAGCAAACCAGTTAGTGGGAAGTAATTAACTTGAGGGATGGAGAGAGAGGGAGAAAAGAGAGGAAAGGCACATCACTTCAAGGCAGGCTATGAAACGAATTTGAATACACCCGAGGAAAAACAAATTCTAAGAAAATCAGCAATACAATCAACAATCAAGAGATGAATTCATACCAGATAAAATGAAAATACAGTTGACCCTTCAACATATTGAGGTTAGATACACTGAACCCCCCCCCAACAATGCAGTCAAAAATCCACGTATAACTTCTGGCTCCCCGAAAGCCGAGCCAACGTTGACTGGAAGCCTTATCAGTAACATCAACGGTTGATAAACACATATTTTATAGCCATATGTATTATATACTATATTTTTACAATAAAGTAAGCTGGAGAAAGAAAAATGTTGTTAAGAAAATTACAAAGAAGAGAAAATGTATTTACTATTTATTAAGTGGAAGTGGACCATCATAAAGGTCTTTATCCTTGTCATCTTCACTTCAAGTAGGCTGAGAAGGAGGAGTAAGAGGAGGGGTTTGTCTTGCTGCAACAGGAGTGTTGGAGACAAAAGAACATAAGTGCACCTGTGCAGTTCAAACGTGTGTTGTTCAAGAGTCAACAGCTACAGAGCAATCTGAAAGCTACATATGCTCAAGAGATGAATAAATAGCTGTAGAATGAGAAATTACTGAACAAAAACAAACAGAAATGAGACCAGGTAAATATGCTAAGAACCAAGTAGAAATCTTAGAAATGGAAAAATAAGGTCACTGAGATAAAAATCCAATAGACAAGACAAAATCTAATATTTTATTAAGCACTTGGAAATTAGTCCTAAAGGAGAAACCCAGAATGTAGCACAGAAAGAAGGAAGGATAAAACACCCACACACAAAAATAGGATAGTTTGAGAGTCAATATCTAAAAGGAGTTCCAGGCCAGGTGCAGAGGCACCCACCTGTAAGTCCAGCACTCTGGGAGGCAAAGGTGGGAGGATTTCTTGAGGCCAGGAGTTTGAGACCAGCCTGGGAAACAGCAAGACTCCGTCTCCACAAAAAGGAGAAAAAAATAT
Source organism: Cebus imitator (assembly GCF_001604975.1). Classification (NCBI taxonomy): domain Eukaryota; kingdom Metazoa; phylum Chordata; class Mammalia; order Primates; family Cebidae; genus Cebus; species Cebus imitator. Next base: position 5,292,438 of record NW_016107444.1, read on the forward strand.
CTGGGCATGGTGGTGCACCTATATACTTATACCAGAAGCTGAGGCGAGGGGATTTCTTGAGCCCAGGAGTTCGAGGCTGCAGTGTGTGTCATCACACCAGTGAACTCCATCCTGAGAGACAGCGTGAGACCCTGTCTCTGAAAAATAAATAAGTAAAAGGAGTCCAAAAATTGAATTAGAAAAATGCAGAAAATTAATATTCTAAGAAAATTCTTAGGATTTTCTTGAATTAAATAAATACATAAGTCCTTGAATTTATAGTGTGTACTCAAAATCATGCAGGATAAAAATAAATCCAAATTTTATCAAATGTGTAGACACTTTTGATAATTAAAAATTTATTAAAAATTTTCAAAGAAAGAAAAGAAAGTCATGCAAAATAACTATAATAAGCTTGACAATTAGTTTCTCCACGGTGAAAACATTAATACATTTCAGGAAACAATAGATTAATATCCTTAAGGTACTGAGGAAAAATAAATGCCAATTTAGAATTGTGTCCCTAGCAAGGCCCCGATCCTGATGTGGGTCTCCAGGGCAATATCAAGACACTCATCCCTTCCCCAACCCACATCATGTTAACTGTCCAAAGATTTACTAGTGGCCTGGGACCCCAATCATTTAAATCCAAGAAAACGATGACAACACATCTCTCTCTGACTGAACTCAGGGCAGTGAGAACCTCACAAGAAATTATCTAGGGCGAAATGGACTGGAGGGGAACAGAGGACTTCTCAAACTCAGCGACCATCTGAACTGAAATAACCAAAGCTTGGAATCCACCAGTAAAATTAAATCTGGCAATCTTTCTAGGACTTTCATCACTTCAAGTTGTTCTCGCATAACTTTTCTTCAAACTTTTGTCCTTACTATGTTTGATCTATAGGAATAATAGTAGGACAATAGGATAATTAACTTTCTTCACTGAAACCCTTTGAGACTACCTTCTGTTTCTTGCTGAGACCTGGCAGTTCTTCCCCTAAACCAAGGGAAAGTTAGGAGTGTTCTGTGATAAAAGGAATGACTGGAACCAGGGTGGAATACCACCAGCAGTTTGTCTCTCTGTCTCTTCCTCTCACATTTCACTCTAGACCTGTTTTTTCCACTTGGCCAGAGACACAGATACATGCATAGCACACGAATAGAGCATTTAAAACGGGATCCCCTTGCGCTGTCTAGTTTCAGCACCGCTGTGGAGGACAGTTCCCTGCTGCGCCCGTCGGGTTTCAGCACCGCTGCGGAGGACAGTTCCCTGATACCACTGGCTTCCACCCAAAACCTCAGGCTTTCACATCAAAGGCAGGAGATTACTTAGCCAGGTGCAGGCACATCCCAGAAGTACAGGGGAGTTACCACTCCCAATCCTCAATCAATACTTGATGAGATCATGCCCCTGGTCCTTTTTTGGGGGGAAAATTGGAGGCACATTTTACATAGCTCCTCAGAGAGGATGCAATGGATTGAGTCCCAGTCGCCCAGAAGTTCACTAATGTCATGTGTCTTAGTCCTTTTGTACTGCTATCACAGAATTCCTGGGACTGAGTTGCTTATTTAAAAAGCCCATAAATTTATTTCTTACAGTTCTGGAGGCTGAGAAGTCCAAGATCAAAGCACCAGCATCTGATTAGGGCCTTTTGCTGTGTTCTTAGATGGCAGAAGGCAGAAGAGGGGAAGCAGAAAAAGCTCCCTCCATCAAGCTCCTTTATAAAGACACCTAATCCCATTCATGAGGGGGGCCCTCATGCCCTAATCACCTCTTAAAGTCACTGCCTCTTAATACTATGATGTCACTGGCAACACTTGAATTTTGGAGGGGACATATTCAAACCATAGCACCATTTGTTGGCTTGTCTCTGTCTGTCTTACTTTCCCGTTTCCTCACATCTGTCTCCTGGGATCATCTCACAAATAAACCTCCTCACCCAAATTCTTGTTTGAGGTCTGTTTTTCATAAAACCTAAACCAGATAGAGAAGTTTTCATCTTTCTGGTACAGCATATGGTGTGTCGTCTTCTGAGAGGAAGGGAGAGAGGTCACAGTAGGGTGACTCAAGGGAGGTGAGAATCATCGTGGGGTGGTCGTGAAGGGGTTGGTTGAGATTGGAATTCATCCTCTTGAGAATGCAATGCTGGGTCCACGTGGCCCAGGCCGGGAGAGAGCAGGAGGTGGTTGAAGGATGGAAGATGTGCAATGGGAAGAACCTCCAGACACTGCTTCTGGCTGTGGGTTGAGATTAAGTTTCTCCACATCACTTATTTTGGGACCCAGGCTGGATGGGAAGTAGCTTCCTGGGGAATGCTGTCCTGATGACAGATGGCAGAAACCCAAAAAAACAAACTAAACCATGCAAGTACATTTAATGCCTTTGGTTTAATGGGCATATGGCACCTCTACTCACATTCCCAGTCACAGATCAAACCCAAAACCAGTGAAGCAACGGTGTATACATGGCCAACAATAAAGCCTTGGCAAGGACAGTAAAGGATGGTGATCAAGTAACACCATCTACCTGTCCAGCCTACAGAAGGCATGCAGCTGCTTATCCCTTCTTCCGTAAAGGCACAGGGACACCAAGTGGTGCTCTCTGATGACTGACTGTATCTGCCACATCCCAGCCCCAAAACAGCCACTAATGCCAGTTTTCCATGTGTCAGTCAAATACAAATTCCTGAAGTGGTCTTTAAATCTGTGTTCTCACATCCTTTCCAATCAAGCCTAAGCTTTATATTTCTCTACTTGGCAGTCAGGATATAAAACAGGGCAAAGGGAATGACATCAGAGTTCAGGATTTCCTTCTTTTCTGCTCTTCTTTGAGTAGAATAATTTTGCAGGAGGCATGTCTCCTCCTTTACCTCTGAGGTGAGAACTGGTTGAATGCCCCCTGACACTATGGCATCACTGGGGTCCCACGAACGGTCTTGATGGGAGTGCAGCCCAGATGGGGGATGCGCCAAAATACTTTCCTCATGACAAACAATGCATGTGGCATCTACATCACCAGATTATGTATACACACACACACACACACACACACACACACACACACACACAATGTTTTTTTCCTCTTTTTTCCCATTATTGCCTCAGTGGTTGATATGTTTTGGATCTGGGTTCCCACTCAAATCCCATGTCAAATTGTAATTCCCAGTGTTGGAGGTGGGGCCTGATGGGAGGTGACTGGATTAGGGAGAAGTCTCCAGAGGTTTAGGATCATCTCCCAGTGCTGTTCTCATGATAGAGTTCTCACAAGATCTGATTGTGTAAAAGTATGGGGCACCAGCTGGGTGTGGTGGCTCACATCTGTAATCCCAGCACTTTGGGAGGCTGAGGCGGGTGGATCATGAGGTCAGGAGATCGAGACCAGCCTGGCCAACACAGTGAAACCCCATCTCTACTAGAAATACAAAAATTAGCCGGTGTGGTGGCATGGGCCTGTAATTCCAGCTACTCAGAAGGCTGAGGCAGAAGAATCACTTGAACCAGTAAGCCAAGATCACGCCACTGCCCTCAAGCCTGGATGACAGAGCAAGCCTTCCGTCTCACACACACACACACACACACACACACACAAAAGTATATGGTACCTACTTGCTCTCTCTCCTCCTCCTGCTCCAGCCACCTAAGATGTGCCCTCTCCTGCTTTTCCTTCACCTCCTGCCATTACTGAAAGTTCCCAGAGGCTTCTCCAGAAGACCCTATGCTTCCTGTACAGCCTGCAGAACCAAGAGTCAACTAAACCTCTTTTCTTTATAAATTACCCAGTCTCAGGTATTTATTTATTTATTTATTTATTTTTTGAGAGAAAAAGAAAGAAAGAGAGAAAAAAAGAAAAAAAAGAATGAAAGAAAGAGGAAGAGAAAGAGGGAGAGAGAACAGGAGTCTTGCTTTATTGCCCAGGCTAGAATGCAGCCTAAAAACGGATATTGGAAACCTCTTATATGCCAATAATTGTGCTTAACAATGGAGACAGGAAGGAATAAGGGAGGAAAATAACAAACAAGCAGCCAACCAATATGTCATTTAAACCTGTGAAATGCTATGCAATTACCGAGGAGTAATTTACTTCCAATTATGTAGTCACTTTTAGAGTAGGTGTGATGTGGTACTGATAAGAATGTATGTTTTGTGGATTTGGGGTGGACAGTTCTATAAATGTTTATTAAGTTTACTTGTTCCGATTCTGAGTTCAAGTCCTGAATATCCTTGTTAATTTTCTGCCTCTTTGATCTGTCTAATATTGACAATGTGATGTTAAAGTCTCCCACTATTGTTGTGTGGGAGTCTAAGTCTCTTTATAAGTCATTAAGAACTTGCCTTATGTACCTGGGTGTTCTTGTAGTGGGTGCGTATATATTTTGGATCATTAGCTCTTCTTGTTGCATTGATCCTTTTACCATTATGTAATGTCCTTCTTTGCCTCTTTTGATCTTTGTTGCTTTAAAGTCTGTTTTATCAGAGGCAAGAATTGCAACTCCTGCTTTTTATTTATTTATTTTGCTCTCCATTTGGTTGGTAAATCTTCCTCCATCCCTTTGTTTTGAGTCTTTGTGTATCCTTGCATGTGAGATGGGTCTGGATGCAGGATACCGATGAGTTTTGCCTTTTTATCCAATTTGCCTGTTTGTGTCTTACGATTGGGGCATGTAGTCGATTTAAATTTAGGATTAAAAATAATATATGTGAGTTTAATACCGCCATTTGATGCTAGCTGGCTGTTTTGCCCATTAGTTGATGTAGATTCTTCATTATGTTGATCCTCTTTACCTTTTGATATATTTTTGGAATGGCTGATACTGGTTGTTCCTTTCTATGTGTAGTGCTTCTTTCAGAAGCTCTTGTAAAGCAGGCCTTGTGGTGATGAAATCTCTGAGTACTTGCTTGT
>NW_016107444.1:5297849-5303661 GCF_001604975.1 Cebus imitator
TTCTGCTTGATCAATTCAACTGTTAAAACTTGTGCATACTTCATGAAGTTCTCATATTGTGTTTTTCAGCTCCATTAATTCACTTATATTCCTCTCTAAATCGTCTATTCTCATTAGCATTTCATGAAACCTTTTTTCAAGGCTCTTAGTTTCTTTGCATTAGGTTAGAATATGTTGTTTTAGCTCACAGAAGTTTCTTATTAGTCACCTTCTGAAGCCTGATTCTGACAATTCATCACACTCATTCTCCATCAGGCCTGTTCCCTTGCTGATGAGGAGCTGCGATCCCCTGAAGGAGGAGAGGCATTCTGATTTCGGATGTTTTCAGCCTTTTTGCACTGGTTTCTTCCCATCTTTGCGGATTTAACCACCTCTCATCTTTGTAATTGCTGACTTTCCAATTGGGTCTCTGAGTGGACATCCAGCTTGTTGGTCGTGATGTTATTTCTGTTTCTTTGTTTTCCCTCAGTGGACGCCCCTCCCCCACAGAGCTGGACCTTCCCGGGTTCAGCTGGGCTTTCTGTGAAACTCTCAACTGTCAGCGTTTCCAATTGCTCTTTTTTTGTGGGGGTGGGACCAGCCAAGCCCCATCACCTGGCTCCCCACCTCGGAGACCCCTTTTTTCTTTTCCTAATTGAAAGGTCGATGTTCTCCCAGGTGCCCCAGTCGCCCACCGAAAAGGCGCCAGGATCTATGCAATTTCCCGTGTGGCGACCATGCTGGCTGAAACAGCAGCGCTAGGATTCATGGAGCTTTTCTGTGAAAAATGGGGACTCTCTTTCAATCAGAGTGGGCAACTCTGCCTTCCCAGAGCTCCAAACACCAACTAAAAGGGCACCCAGTCCCGCATACTCCGCACTGAGGACCGCCACGCCGGGACGCCAGCAAAACAGCCCCGCTGGCGACCCGCGGGGCTCCTCCGCTAGGAATCTCCTGGTCCGTGGGCAACAAAAATTCATCTGGAAGTCTGGCATCCACTCACTCCCTGAGCCTTCACTGGGAGCTGCAGTCCTGAGCGCTGTTAGTCGGCCATCTTGGATCTCTCCAGTCTCAGGTATTTATAGCAATGTGAGAACAGACTAACACAGTGATATTGGTGAGAAGCAGGCTGGCTATGCATCAGAGTCAGGAGAAATGGGATGCAATTATTCATGGACTTGGGAGAAGCATTTGATAGAAACACAGTTCTTAGCATAGCACAGAGATATAGCATGTGTGTATTAATTAACATTTTAGGAGTTGTGGATATTAACTTTCACTGGTATATAGCAAGTGTTTCATAATACTAATGCAGTCTGTTAAAAATGAGTTTCCAAAAACCACATCATGTTTTCAAGAAAGAAATTATGGAAACTTTTTCTGATGTGTCTTCCTGCAAAAATAGGTCTCATTATTTCCATTGACCTTGAGAGAACAGACTTGGCGAGATCAGAATATTTGCCAAAGGCCACACAGTAAAATGGCAGACTGGGGACCAGGGAGGTGTGAGGTTCAATGGTAAAAGAAAGGCCCTAGCATAAGCTAGACCTGTTTTTGAGCCACAAGAACAGAACAGCATGCTGGGAAGCCATCACAGTACACTAAAAAGAGGAACAGGAAGAGCTGGCACCCCAACCAGAAAAGCTTATTTGAGCCAGGTTCATGTTACATTCAATTACATTTGAACCTTGACATCTATAAATTCTGTACTATGTTTATCCAGGTGAATGGTGGAATAAATCTTTTTTCTTGGGGTGGGAAGAATCAAAGATGCACACTCCTCCTTGGAAAAGGCCATTTAAATATGCATATGTGTGTTGATTATCATCTTTTCCTGCTGTCTTCTGCCTTGTGCTGGAGCTAAATGCAGTTTGAGCCCTCACTCTGGAAGGCTCTGGAGTTGTAAAATGCTCAGGGTTCTCACAATGTCTCTCCACTGCTCCCCATGCTGATGGAGTATATGTGGAGGGGAGTTTTAGATCTCTTCCCTATCACACAACTGGGATGATGCTGGGAAGGAAACAGGTGGTGAACCCCGTTTCATCTTAGCAAACATTTAGAATGCATAAGACTTAGCTGTGGCCTTCAGAATGTCTTGGTGAGGGTGGGGGGATGATTGTCCATATGCATGAAGTTGAATGTCCTCTTCAGAATATTCACCTATGAAATGTCCCTTATACTAAGCAAGGTCTGCCTCTCTAATGTCACAGCATGGCCCACACACAGCTGAACCACACATGTGGTGTTCCCTGGCAGGAACAAACTGCAATCTACTTAATTTATGTAAGCCCCATTGACAGTGAAGTGGCTACATGATTACAGGGAGCTGAGGCTGATTTACAAAGTAGGGCTTGTGCAAAGTTGTTACCCCTGTGGTTTCAAGCTCTGAGGACTGGGGAGACACACTATTGCCTTTGCAAATTAGTAATCCAAGCCTTCTGAAATTAGGCCAGGTCTGAAATAAGTTGAATTAAGAGCTAATAAGAATTTTTTAAAACAATTATAAGTTCATTAATGTATAAGTGAAGTATAATAAACTACACATACTTAGAATGTGCCCTCTGATCTCTTGTGACATCTGTCTACACCCTTGAAGCCATCATCACAATCAAGGTAACAAACATTTCCATCTTTCCCCAAAGTCACCTGGTGCCCCTTCCCTCTTTAATCCCCTTCCCATGCAACCCTGATCTCTTTTCCATTACTATAGTTTCCATTTTCTAGAATTGCTAATAAGAATGTCAGAGTAAGTTTTAAAACAGTGTCTAGATGGGCCAGGGCTGCCCCTGCTGAACAGGTGGGGAAAGCTCCCCTGAATTTGTCCAGTTGAGAGCAGAGGCACTCTGTCCCACTCTAAATTCCTAATTTTCCTCCCACTGTCCCTTGAGAAATAAGCCATATGCTGGCTGGGGTGGGGGTGGGTGATACGGAAACTGCAATAGGAGCTAGCCAGGAAGAGCCAAGCATGTTAGGGGATGGGATAATGTTAAAGGAGGGTGACAGGTAGGCAGGGTCTGATCCTGGGTACTACATCTTTGTCAAGGTTAAATCAAAGAAATGAATTTTAAACTCAAGCACAGAACTGTACCAGGATTGCCTTTAAATGCCAATGTCTCCGAACAATGAAGCAAGTTAGTAGCAGAAATGGTGAAGTTGTTCCTTGTGGCATTCTATCTTATTTTAAAAAGATACGTTCTTATCTTTATGAATCCTAGTAGCCATGGTCCTGTCTGCAGGCAGAGGAATGAACTAAAGACATTCTAAAATGTCTTTCAGTTCTGTCATAAAGGTTTAAAGTGTTTTACATAAACATACTTTAACAGTAGCTGGCCGGATGTGGTGGCTCATGCCTGTAATCCCAGCACTTTGGGAGGCTGAGGCGGTTGGATCATCCGAGGTCAGGAGTTCGAAACCAGCCTTGCCAACATGGTGAAACCCTGTCTCTACTAAAAATACAAAAATTGGCTGGGTGTGGTGGTATGCACCTGTGATCCCAGCTACCCGGAAGGCTGAGGTGGGAGAATCGCTTGAACCCAGGAGGCGGAGGTTGCAGTGAGCTGAGATTGAGCCACTGTGCTGCACTACACTCCAGTCTGGGTGACAGAGTGAGAGTCCGTCTAAAAACAAAAGTAGCTAATTGAGTGACTATTTATTTATTTATTTGATTTATGAGTCAGTCTTGCTCTGTCACCCAGATTGGAGTGCTGTGGCAAGATCTCAGCTCACTGCAACTTGAGTGAACATTTAAAAGTGCCTGAACTCAGCTTGACAAGGTCCATTTTGAGAGTGTGAGTGGTGAAGCCTTAGTGTCAATATCAGCAATGATGTGGGACAGGGGTCGGCTCCACATGTCAGCTGCAGTGTGTACATTCTGCTGTCTTCCTGGGACTCGAGATGGGGCAAATGTGACCCATCATTACCATTAACAAACTGCCTTTGAAACATAATTTTAGGCTCAGTGAGCAGCGTCATTAAAACTGTAAGAAGGCATCATTAAAAGTGATATTATTTACATGTACAAATAAATCATGCTCAAACTTCCCCCCAACATTCTCTCTCAAGCAATAAAAAAAAATTGATGGATACAATCCTATTGTTGAACAAATATCAGTTCTGATATCTTGAATCTCTTCAATGTTTCAGGGCTACAGGTGGCCACTATTTGCTACCTGAAATATCATTTTGTTTATCTTTTATAAAGCTACATTACAATTACATTAGATATTAATGTCAAATGAATTGATAATCAATTCTTGAGTGCCTCCTCATCTGGGGAGGAGGTGGGGGACTGGGGGAAGTACCCTGAAGTCATTAAAGGTAGAAAATTCTCTCCCATGTGTTTGTTTGCTCCCAGAGCCTATCCTCAAGGCGGACGCCATGCCATATTTGCCTTTAAATTCTTAGTAGCTAACCCAGTGTTAATACATAGCAAGAGCTAAATAGATGTTTATTGAATAAAAGAATGAATGAACCAGAGTTGCTAATGTCAAATATTCATTTTTTAAACTTTTTCATAAAATAGATGAGTTCTTAAAATATTCATGAATAGATTTCTCCCCCACCACCACATGGGTTCATAATTTTCTCAAAGTATGATTCCGTGAATTTGATTTTTGAATGAAGGGATATATTTTTATCTTTCTTTGTATTTAATATTGCTTTTAATGTGATTTTAAAGTCAATTTTTAATTGTAACATAATAAAAAATGGGACTATTATCACAGCACGTAGACTTCATGGGTCTCCTACTACAATGCAGCTTGAAATACACAATGCAATGACATATTTTTTCCAAAACTTTTCACTTTGATTTAGAAATAACTTTAGTCTCAGAAGATGGGTGGGTTGTTCTGCCTGATCAGGTCTGTTCAATTGGTCAGTGTCATTAAACAATAAAACGGGGGGAGATGGAGGATATTCTGGATGAAAAGAGGTTTGAAAGACGTAACACCAAGGCAACATGTGGACCTGGACTGGATGTTTCTTCAAACCAATTAGCTAAAAAGTCATTTGGAGGACAACCAGAAACATATAAACATAAAATGAATATTAGATAATATAAAGGATTTTTTTTTCGAGACTGAGCCTCACTCTGTTGCCCAGGCTGGAGTGCAGTGCTATGATCTCAGCTCACTGCAACCTCCTCCTCCTGGATTCAAGTAATTCTCTTGCCTCAACCTCTTGAGTACCTGGGACTATAGACATGCACCACCACGCCTAGCTAATTTTGTATGTTTTTAGTTGAGGGCTTCACCATGTTGGCCAGGCTTGTCTCAAACTCCTAACCTCAAGTGATCTGCCTGCCTTGGCCTTCCAAACTGCTGGGATTACAGGCATGAGCCACTGCGCCTGGCTAATCCTTTTCTTACAGGTTGAAGAAATCCCTTTAGAATTTCTTGTGGGACAGGTCTGGTGTTGAAATCCCTCAGCTTTTGTTTGTCTGGGAAAGTCTTATTTTCTCCTTCATGCTTAAAGGATATTTTCACCAGATGCACTACTGTAGGGTAAAAGATTTTTCCTTCAGCACTTTAAATGTGTCATGTGACTCTCTTCTGGCCTAGAGGCTTTCACTGAAAAGTCTCCTGCCAGTCATTTTGGAGATCCATTGTGTGTTACATGTTTCCCGTCTTTATCCTTGAACTTTGGGAGTCTGATTATAAAATGCCTTGAAGTAGTCTTCTCTGGGTTAAATCTGCCTGGTGTTCTATCACCTGCTTGTACTTGAATGTTGATATATTTCTCTAGGAGTGAGAAGTTCTCTGTTATCAACCCTTTCAGTAAACTTTCCATCCCTATCTCTTTTGCTACCTCCTCCTTAAGGCCAATTACTCTT
>NW_016107444.1:5303911-5306224 GCF_001604975.1 Cebus imitator
TGGGATTACAGGCACGTGCCACCATGCCCAGCTAATTTTTTGTATTTTTAGTAGAGACGGGGTTTCACCATGTTGACCAGGATGGTCTCGATCTCTTGACCTTGTGATCCACCCGCCTTGGCCTCCCAAAGTGCTGGGATTACAGGCTTGAGTCACCGCGCCCGGCCGACTATTGCCTATTTTCTAGATCTCATGGGCACGCTTCATTGTTTTCTAATCCTTTTTCTTTTGTCTCCCCCTACTGTGTATTTTTTAAAAGTCTGTCTTCAAGCTCATGCATGCTTTTTTCTGCTGATCAATTCTGCTATTAAGAGACTCTGATGCATTCTTCAGCATGTCAGTTGCATTTTCAACTCTAGAATTTCTGCTTGATTCTTTTTAACTATTCCAATCTCTGTTAAATTTATCTGACAGAATTCTAAGTTCGTTCTCTACATCACCTTTGAGTTTCCTCAAAAAAGCTATTTTGATTTCTCTGTGTGATAGTCCTCTGTTTCTCCAGTTCTGGTCCCTGAGAGCTTATTGAGTTCATTTGGTGCGATCATGTTTTCCTGGATGGTGTTGATGCTTGCCAATGTTCTTCAGTGTCTGGGCATTCAAGAGTTAGGTATTTGGTGTAGTCTTCACAGCCTGGACTTGTTTGTAACTGTCTTGGGAAGGCTTTCTATGTATTCAGAGACTTGCGCCTCAAGCCCAATAATGCTGTGGCTTTTGCAGACTCAGAGGTACCACCTTTGTGGTCTTAGATAAGATCCAGAAGATTTCTCTAGATTACCAAGTAAGAGACTCTTGGTTTTTTCTCCCCTTACTTTCTTTCAAACAAGCAGAGTCTCTCTGTGTGCGGAGCTACCTGGAACTGGGGGTGTGAAGATGCAAGCACTTCTGTGGCCACCTCTACAGGGACTACTTAAGTCAGACCTGAAGCCAGCACAGCACTGGGCCTTGCCCAAGGCCCTTCCCTTCAGGATGGCGAGTTTCACCAGGTCCCAGGTATATCCAGAGAATTGTAGTCAAAAACCTCAGCAATTTATCTGATGTTCTATCCTATGCAGCTAAGCTGGCACTCATACCACAATACAAAGTCCTTCCTGCTCTTCTCTCCCCTTGGAAAGTTTGTCGTGCACCTGTTAAATAGATTTCAGAATTAAAAATCAAAACTTCTTGCAATGTTATTAAGAGCAGATCAGTACTTCAAGAGAATTTTGTTGTTTCAACATAGAAGAACAGATTTTTTGTTTTCTATCAGTGTATTTTTAATATCATAGTTCAATTTTTAGGACTTATAAATAATTTCCTTCTAATTATAGCCAACTTGATCAGACACAAAAATGTCTTTCATAAATTGATCCTTCACAAACCTTTTGTGACATACGCATACCTTCCACAACACACTTAGATGTTCTGCTTTGTCCTATACTCCGTCTGTCTTAAATAACCAGCCACTTGACTTTCAGACAAAAACTTACCATCCATGATTCTTTCCCATACAAAATTATTCTTTTTTCTTTTTAACTCTCTTTACCAAAACTATATCCTCATACTGATAACTTTCTTTACATCTCTCTCTCTCCTACTTACTGGCTTCTTTCTATCTTGTTTCTATTTCCTTCCTAAATTCACATTTTGAAATAACCTTTAATAACCTCTGAACTTAGAACGAGAACACATGACTTTTTATTATTCTAAATGAAGAACACATTTTTATGCCTTTCTTATGTTTTATCTCATAAAAAAATTTTAATACACAGAATTTTATATATTAGAATTTTTAACTCAATACCTTTTTAAGTGAAAACCTAGGAAGCAAGAAATTTTTCAAAATGTTATGACAATGTTTGTTTTTAAAATATTTTTATTTATTTATTTATTTATTTATAATATTTTAAATATTTTTAATATTTTCCCCATTTATTTATTTTATTGCATTTTAGGTTTTGGGGTACATGTGAAGAACATGCAAAATTGTTGCATAGCTACACTCGTGGCAGTGTGATTTGCTGCCTTTCTCCCCATCACCTACATCTAGCATTTCTCCCCTTGCTATCTCTCCCCAACTCCCCACCCCCCACCATCCCTCCCCTATTTCCCCCCAACTGATCCCAGTGTGTAGTGCTCCCCTCCCTGTGTCCATGTGTTCTCGTTGTTCAACACCCACCTATGAGTGAGAACATGCGGTGTTTGATCTTCTGCTCTTCTGTCAGTTTGCTGAGAATGATGGTTTACAGGTTCATCCATGTCCCTACAAAGGACACAAACTCATCGTTTTTGATGGCTGCATAATATTCCATGGTGTATATGTGCCACATTTTCCCT
>NW_016107444.1:5306804-5356892 GCF_001604975.1 Cebus imitator
TGCCCTGGAATCTACTGTCCTGGTTCCCTGCTCAGTCCCCTTTTTAAACAGATGAATGGGCGACTTCCCGTGGCTCCAGTCGCCAGCCTAAAGGGCACCCAGACTGGTATATTTTGTACGGAGAACCGCTGCTCCGGGGCGCCGACAAAGCAGCCACGCGGGGCAAAGCAGCGGCACCGGTCGGCACAGCCGCACTGGCCGAAACAGCCGCGCTGGTGACCTGTGGAGCTCCTCCGCCTGGGAATTTCCCAGTCTGTGGGCAATAAAAATGCGGCGTCCATTCACCCTCTGCGCTTTCAGTGGGAGCTGCAATCCTGAGCTGTTCCTAAATGGCCATGTTGGATCCTCCTCCAAATATTTTTATTTTTATAGATTTTGGAGGTGCAAGTGCAGTTAAAAAAATAGATTTAGGAGGTACAAGTGCAGTTTTGTTACGTGGATATATTGCATAGCAGCAAAGTCCAAGCTTCTAGTGTAGCCATCACCTGAATAGTGTTATAGCTATCAAATAATTTATCAGGCCTCACCCTCCTTCCACCCTCCCACCCTTCCAAGTCTCCAATGTCTATTGTTCCTCTCTACATGTTCATGTACATGCATTATGTAGCTCCCACCTTTTTTTTTTTTTTTTTTTTTTTTTGAGCAGAGTCTCATTCTATCACCCAGGCTAGAGTACAGTGGTGTGATCTCGGCTCACTGCAATCTCTGCCTCACAGGTTCGAGCAATTCTCCTGCTCAGCCTCCTGAGTAGCTGGGATTACAGGCATCTGCCACCATGCCTGAGTAATTTTTGTATTTTTAGTAGAGGTGGGGTTTTCCCCTGTTGACCAGACTGGTCCTGAACTCCTGGCCTCAAGTGATTCACCCGTCTAGGCCTCCCAAAGTGCTGCAATTACAGTGAGGACATGTAGTATTTGACTTTCTGTTTCTGGGTTATTTTGCTTAAGACAATATTGTCTAGTTTCATTTGTGTTGTTGCAAAAGACATGATTTCATTCTTTTTATACCTGAGGAATATTTCATGGGATATATGCATTTTCTTTATCTAATCATTGATGGACATTTAAGTAGATCCCATATTTTGCTTTTGTGAATAGTGCCACAACAAACATATGAGTGCAGATATATTTTTTATGTAATGATTTATTTTCCTTCTTTGAGTAGATAACCAGTAGTCAGCTTGCTGGATGAAATGGTAGTTCTATGAAAGATATCTATACTGTTTGCCATAGAGGTTGTAGTGATTTACATTCCCACCAATTGTGTTTAAGAATTCCCTTTTTCCATATTACCTCCAACATCTGTAATTTTTTTTACTTTTTAATCATAGCCATTCTCATTGGTATAGATGGTATCTCATTGTGGTTATAATGAACATTTCTCAGCTTTTTACTGATGTTGAGCATTTTTTCATCTGCTTGCTGGTTATTTGTATATCTTATTTTGAAAAATACCTGTTGATGTCCTTCACCCAGTTTTCAATGGGGCTATTTGGTTTTTGTTGTTGAGATGTTTTAATTTCTTGTAAATTCTGAATATAGTCCTTTGTCAGATGTATAGTTTGCAAATGTTTTCTCTCATTCTGTAGATTGTCTTTCACTCTGTTATTTCTTTTGCTGTGCAGAAGCTTTTTAGTCTAATTAAGCCCATTTGTCTATTTTTATGTTTGTTGTATTTGCTTTTGAGATCTTAGTCATAAATTATTTGACAAGCAAAGGAAGCAATTTTGAACTGTCTGTCACATATCAGTATTTCTTAAATGAGAATTTTATTTTAGAAACATTTCCCCATAATGTAATTTTTATATATTGTTAGACCCAAATATACTTAGTCTTTCTATAAAATTTAAGAAGCCAAGGACAAATATATTTATGTTCAGCAATTTATGTTTTGGAATTTTTCTTATTTGAGAATGACTTGGACATTCAATGAGTATCACTTAACATAACTTTAGAATTTTAAATGACACAAAGTCTATTATAAATATTTATTCCATTTGCATTTACTTAATTTATTTATTTTTATCAATATTACCTAAATTACTTATGAAAACTGAGATATGAGATAAAGCTACTCATCATTTCAAGTAATTTCCCTGTTAAACATGTGTACAGCCTATGAATACCAGGCGTTCACCTAAGTAAGGACTTGAAAGTTAATTATATGGGTATTTTGCTGATGACTCAGAAGACATAGCTGTTTTTATTAAGCCAACACTATTAAATTAGTCTTACTTATCAAAGAGTTACACAAACAGAAATTACTATGTTTTCAGGCTGGGTTTATAGTTTTACAATCTTAAAATATCTAGCAGAAACAAATATAATCTTGTCTGACTAGTAAACTCAGACAAAAATGTATGCCGAAACTCTGAAGACATTTTTATTTTTATTTCATCAACAAATTTAAAACCAGCTTATTTATTAAAGATTTACTTAAGTCACATGCGCTAAAAGGCATTTGAGTTGATTACTCCATAATTTATATGAGCACTCATTTTTCGAAGCCAATCTGAATAGAATTCCTTAAGGGATTTCCAGCTGACTATGCCAGATTTTACCATGCAGACACAACATACAACATGTGTAAACACATATAGACACACATTCCACATACAAATAAAGATCTTTCAGCTTTCATTTTAGAATTTCAGTCATGAGATAGTAATAATACATAGTAATATATACTTACTGGTTTATAAAAGATAGTTGGATTCAAATTATATTTCTTAGAAAATGGGGTCTGTTCCTATAGCTAAATGTTATTTACCCTGATATACCTAGCCTAATGAAGGCTGTGGACCAAAATTTTGAACAAAACAGTTTGGTTTTCTTTAAGTCTCTTTTGCCCCTTTACCCTCTTTTGAAAAATCAGTTTCAAACAAATTTAGGGTTAAACATTCAAATGTTTATTTTTCAGCTTGAATTGGCTCAATTGTGTAAGAAAAACAAAATCTCCAGATGGGCTTGGGATTTTTAGTAACGAATCTATCTTTTGTTTCTCTGTCTGGTTTGATTAGTCAATATGGGAAAGAAAACATTTTAGCAGGTTTTTGTCTCGTTTTATTTTGTTTTGTTTCTTTTTCTGGGCATGGCAGATAAAGAAAGCCATTTTTATGCCAGAAAGCCATTTTTACACCTTATATTACTGCTCTGAACTCAAGATTTTGACCTGTTTAATCTGAGACCCTAATTTATAAACACTTATCTAGTTATTTTATTTTAGAATATCAATCCATTAAAAACTGTTTCATCACCCTAAGCAATTGTTTTTCAGGCAAACCAGAATTTACATTTCTTGTCTAGATTGTTAGTTGCCATGGAGGTGTTGTAATTTGTAAAGCCACTAATCTGAAAGCCTTTTAAGACCTTAAAAAAATTCTTATCTGGAATGCCATAAACAGTGTATTTATCTCATTACAAGTAGAAAAGTCAGCAGATTCAAAGTAGACAGAATAAAAAGAGAGAGATAGAAAATTTAGAAGACTCTACATGTTAGCTCTGCAGTTACAGTTTCTAATTCAGCTTTAAGTAAAACAAATCCCCATGGCAGCCACTGGTTTAAAAACATGGCTGGAGGCCGGGCGCGGTGGCTCAAGCCTGTAATCCCAGCACTTTGGGAGGCCGAGGCGGGTGGATCACGAGGTCAAGAGATCAAGACCATCCTGGTCAACATGGTGAAACCCCGTCTCTACTAAAACTACAAAAAATTAGCTGGGCATGGTGGCGCGTGTCTGTAATCCCAGCTACTCAGGAGGCTGAGGCAGGAGAATTGCCTGAACCCAGGAGGCGGAGGTTGCGGTGAGCCGAGATCGCGCCATTGCACTCCAGCCTGGGTAACGAGAGCGAAACTCTGTCCCAAAAAAAAAAAAAAAAAAAAAGAAAACATGGCTGGGCATGGTGGCTCATGCCTGCAATTCCAGTGCTTTGGGAAACCAAGGCAGGCTGATCACTTGAGGCCAGGAGTTCATGACCATCCTTGGCAACATAGCGAGACCCCATTTCTATAAAAAAAATTTTTTTAATTAAAAAAGTGAATGAAAGAAGTCATGTAATTGGCAGGAGTCCCCAAAAACGTGGCATGCCTTAATGTTTGAGAATATCATTTTATTTTATATTAATCTCTCAAGAGTGAAGAAAGTTATATAATTCTTATCATTGAGTTTGGACAGATGTTTTAGATGGTGGTGACTGTCCTGGTGGTTTTTAATCAGCTGTCTTGTACCCACCATTTAGAGTGTTTACATTTGCTCTTGGAAAATGTTTAGAAACAAGCAAAGGGGAAAAAAGAGTCAGATCATTCACAGATGCACATGACCAAACCCAAATGAAACAAAATATAGGAGTGTTCACAGAAATTTTAAGCCAGGCATGCAGACCACACAGAACACTACGCCAGGAAGACAGCATCAGACAAAATGTAAATTCTGTAGAGCTCAGAGGACTCAGATCAGAAAAACATTGCTTTTATTCCAGATAGCGCCTACCAGAAAGGATAAAACATCTTTTATTGTCTTAGAAAGTGAAAAAGAATTCACCAAGGGAAGGGAGTCCAAGAATTAAAAAGGATATTTACTAGAGCAGAAAACGTGAGTCATGGCAGCAGAGAGCACAAAGAGCTCAGTCACGGCTTCACTTGATTCCAGGGGCCACTGATTCCTCTGAGATCGGTACATCTGGGTCCCACTTGTGCGATATCATTTTATCAATCTAAATAACAGAGAGGGAGGCTCTAAGAGAAAAAAGTTTATCTGAGAATAGGACACTGCAATGGGAACATGTGTGCCATAGTAAACTGTGTGTATATTCAGGGAGGTAAAGACAGACAAACATTTTTAAAGAAAAAAATGAAGATGATTACATAATTGTTTTGGAATAATTATCCTTAGCTGCAAGAATTGATAACAAGAGTGATGCACGTCCAAGATTAGTTAGGCGGTTGCTGGGCAGATGTTCTTGCAGAAGAATTTGTGTGTGTGTGTGTGTGTGTGTGTGTGTGTGTGTGTGTGTGTGTGTAAGGTTGTGATGGCCTTTGTGCAAGGCTTTAGTTTTCACAGTCTTTTGTCATAATTCTTGTTATCAGGCATTTGTGCATAAGAAGTCAGTCTTCCTTCATGTCCTTTCTTGGCTCTGTATGTCAGGGTTTTTAACACAAGTGACTTCATTTTTATTCTGACAACCTTCACAGCCATAACCCAACATGATTGGTGTCCTTACAAGAACAGGAGAAGAGACAGAGACAGAAAAACACAGTGGGGAGGTGTTCCGAAGATTCACAAACAGAATACAATATGATGACAGAAGCAGGGAGTGGAGTGATGCGTCCACAAGCCAAAGAGTGCCAGCAACACCAGAAGCCAAGGGAAAGGAGTGGAACAGATTCTCCTGTAGAGCCTTCCGAGAGAGGAGGGCCCCACCCACACCTTGATTTCAGACTTCTAGCTTCCTAACTGTGAAAAAATAAATTTCTGTTGCCGGGCATGTTGGCTCATGCCTGTAATCCCAGTACTTTGGGAGGCCGAGGCAGGCAGATCACCTGAGGTCAGGAGTTCGAGACCAGCCTGACCAACATGGAGAAACCCCATCTCTAAAATAAATAAAATAAAATAAAAAGAGAACAACACCTATGAGAAGTGAGGAAGGCAGGCTTGTGAAGGGGGAAATGTTAAACTATGAAGCAGTTGAGGAGAGGCTTCAGCTAAGTCTATGATGAGGTCTATAGGTTGAACAGCCCTTCAAAGCTTTTTTGGGCCAGACGTGGTGGCTCACACCTACAATCCCAGCACTTTGGGAGGCCAAGGCGGGCAGATCACCTGCTGTCAGAAGTTCAAGACCAGCCTGGCCAACATGCAAAACTCCATTTCTACTAAAAATACAAAAATTAGTTGGGCATGATGGTGGGCACCTGTAGTCCCAGCTACTCATCAGGAGAGGCTGAGGCAGGAGAATCACTTGAAACCAGGAGGCAGAGGTTGCAGTGAGCTGAGGTGGCACCACTGTACGCCAGTCTGGACAACAACGTGAGACTCTGTCTCGAAAAAATAAAATAAAATAAATTTCTGTTGTTTCAAGTCATCCAGTGTGTGGTAGCTTGTAATGACAGTCTTAGAAAACAAATACATACTCTATGAAAAATAAAAACATTGGCTCAGGAAAAAAATCAAAAACACAAGTAAAAATTAAATGATTGAGTTCCAGCGGAAAGCTCAGCAAGTGTTCTCTTCCAGAAACAACTATAAAAATGAACAAAACTAGCAGAAAATCACTTCAGGGCTTTGGAGCAGACCAAAGGCAAGCAACAAAATGAACAGCATTTATTTATTAACAGCTGCCGAACTTTGGGTAAGAATAGCCTAGTTTTGCTTAAAATGAAGTTTTAACATGATTATAAGGGAAGGAGGGAAGATGTTATCTCATGCAACTATTATCCTGCTAGAACTTCTCATTAATTCTCAAAAAAATGTAAACACACCAATGACACATGAATATTTTGTCATGGCAAAATAGAAAAACAATATCAGTACAATGAAATTCCACATTGATTCTCATCTTTCATTCTCATTTCTCTTCTTTGACAGTAATGCAGCTAGGAAGGTAATTTAGTTTGTGTTTGTTTTAATATTAAATAAATAATATCACAATGTCCTATACCACTGCAGCTTGGGCTGCATCTGCAAAGTCCGGGGTCAGTTCCCGTGTCCCCGGCAGCACTGGTGGTGACGAGCTGGGGGCTCCAGTGACCCACCCAGGAGTGGCTGTAGTCAATGACCTTGATCTGGGTAAGGGTCACATTCTACTCTACATTAGATTTATATTTTTCAGAATGTGCCATACTTCATCATAAAAGAAAATTGTTTTAAAAACTGAATTATCTTTTCTCCTCTAATGAAATCCTTTGCAGAACTCATTTCTTTGCTCTTGTTTATAGAAACATTTAAGACTTATTTTCAAAGAATATAACAGCATAATAGTGCTGCCTTCCAATAGTTCTGTACCCCATCACTTGTGTAATGTGGATTACACAAGATGTACGAGAATTTTATAATAAACCTGTATGATGATGAAGTCAGTGAGGATGAAGCCACAGTGAAATGGCTTCACCGGGAGGAGACGCATGTCTGTGAGAAACGCTGTGCAGAGCTCTTTAGCATCTCCGAGTTATTGGAAGATAAGAAAAAAATCACACTAAAAACTTACCTGTTCTCATCATGAATGACAGCAAGGGGCCAGTGTCTTCAGAAGACTTCTCCAGAGCTGTGCTTAGCTACCAACCACCCAGTCCAAGCAGTGAGGATGGCCATGGGGAGAATGGTGGTGGCTCAGTGGACATGAAGAAGCCAGTTGTGGACTCTGTGGTGTACCTAAAGACAGAGAGGGCCCTGGCACCTGCCCCCAAGACATAAGCTGTTTACAAATGTGACCTTGCAGGCGCTGAGAGGCGCCAAGGTGGCGGTGAGTCAGTGGAGGGCATATCAGCTGCCTGCCCCAGTGCCCGGCATCAGCAGCACCCATGGGTGTTGAGCACATCCTGTGTCTGCAGCAGCAGCTTCAGCAGGTCCAGCTCACCCAGCAGATTGCAGCCAGGTGCACACGTGGCCCTCTCATGCCCTCCACTCTGGCGGCGGGCAATGACCTTGGGCAGCCATATGTCCCAGCAGGTTTCTACGGCTGTGACTTTGTTCAGCTGGAAAGCTGGAAGCCAAGGTCTGTCTCTGGATGCCTTGAAACAAGCCAAACTACTTCACGCCAACGCCCCTTCGGCCGCCAGCTCTCTGTCCCCAAGGCTGACTCCCTTTGCTCTGAAGCTGGATGGAACCAAGGTGCTCCCAAATGCCAAGTCACCTCTCCCACGTGCTGTGCTTCCTCAGACGCCAGGCTCGGTGCTCTTCCAGAGTCCTTTCTCCACGGTGGTGCTAGACCCTTCCAAGAAAGGGAAGAGGAAGCCACTGAACATCTCCCCAGCTGACGTCAAAGCTGGAGATGAGGCGGTCCTCCACAAGCACAGGTGTGGAGCGGTCTCCCATGCTTATCTGAGCCCAGCCAACCTGTGTCCAAGTGGAAGTTCCTGGCACGTTGGTGGGACCCCCAACATTGTCCCCAGGATGACCCCTCCATCAGCAGCCCAGCCATGCTGAGCAACATGGCTGCACACGGTGTGGGAAGCACTTTTCGCCCACTGGTGCACTTCAGAGTCACAAGTGGACTCACACCGGAGAGAAGTCTCTGATACGCAACACTTGTGGGCGAGTTTTGCCACTGACGTCAACCTGAAGGTCCATTATGTGATACACGGGGCGAACAGTAACTCGGCCGCCGTGGGAGGGAGCTGGCCCTCGAGAACACCATGGCTCTGTTAAGAATAGATGGGAAAAAGTCTCAGAAACATTTCCCAAGGAAATCCTGGCCCCTTCGGTGACTGTGGGCCCCGTGTTGTGGAACCAGGACACCAGCATGCTCAATGGCAGCCTGGCCATGGAGACCAGTGAGAGCCCAGTGATCGGAGTGGGGGTGTCCTACCTGCCTGGCTTCCTTGGAGGCCAGAATGACACCACCATCCCCGAGATGGATGGCTCCCAACCAGCCATCAGTGCAGATGTGGGAAAACCAGGTGCTACTGACCGATCGCGTTCCTTCACTTCCTGGAAGAAAGCCAGATTACAGTCAGTGACGCTAACAGAGAACTTGCATGGAAGGAGAAGTGCAGACAGAGTGAAATCTCTAGAATCTGCTTTTCTGGTAAGCACTCACCTCCTGTTTTCTTTTTCTTACTGATATGCAAATGATGTTTTTGGAGGTTGTGACCGCAACTTCAGGCACGTCCCACAGTCACGATTGTTGCTATGCTGCTTTGCAAAAAGCTGAAAAATCAAACAAACAAAAAAAGGTCATACCAAAACAAATAAAGACAAGCATTTAACAAAACAGAGAGAGGAAGAAGCGTGTCTTGCAAAGTAGCTTTTGTACCTGTTACAAACTGTATACATAGAACCTTCGTACAACCTAGAATTTTTTTCCGAAGACTGTTACCTATGTCAAGGCGAACCTCTGGAACTCACTGACCCAGCATGGAAAAGACAACGACTTAGCCTGATTGAGGGTGGGGTACCGTGTACTTCCATGATAACTCACATCTGTGGTAAAAGGACAAGGTCTGCCACCTGGATTAGGGGCCCATGTGTATACGCCCCCCATCCCCATCTTACTGTTTCTCTGAACGTACTTAAACAAAGAAAAGAAAACTAAGGGTGCAGAATTATAAACTTGCTTCAGCTTTTTTTTTTTTTTTTTTGAGATGGAATCCCACTCTTTCACCCAGGCTAGAGTGCAGTGGTGCGATCTATCTCGGCTCACTGCAAGTCCCACCTCCCAGGTTCAAGCGATTCTCCTGTTTCAGCCTCCCGAGTAGCTGGGACTACAGGAACGCGCCACCACGCCATGCTAATTTTTTTTTTTTAGTACAGATGGGGTTTCACCATGTTAGTCAGGCTGGTCTCAAACGCCTGACCTCAAATAATCTACTGGCCTTGGCCAGTAAGCTCTGGGATTGCAGGCATGAGCCACTGGGCCTGGCCTGCTTCCACTTTAGAACCTTAAGTTGGATGCCCTCAGATGGACTCGTGGTAGCATTTGGGGAGTTAGCGTGTGTGTTGCTGCGCCTGAGAGCGCCACTGTCCTCTCCACACTTCCCAGGTGCTGTTCTCCTGAACCCCGGAAGACGTGGGCACCTGAGTGGGGAATCTCAGGCGGCTTCATTTCGTTTCTCAGTGCCTACTCTATTGAAGAACTGGGTTTTCATTCTTGAGAAGAAATTCATGGAAGGGTGTGTTTACGATCACTGGTTCATATACTAATTTTTTTGTTGAATTTCCTTGTTGGGACTTAAGCCAAGTAATTATAGAGATTTTTGTGTGTGTTTTCTTCCTGAATATTTCATGAAGGCTATGAAGTCAGAATAGGCAATTCCTGGGTGTGAAAGATTTAATTTATCTACCTCATTTATTTTTATATTCTTTTGTAGCCATAGTGTCAGTTTTCCTATTTTGGGACTGACGAAGTGTTCCCAGGCCCTGTCTAAAATCTAACAGTTATGTTGGTGGGAAGAGCTGAACGTTCCAGAGGTTTCTGTGATGCCCTTTTTTGTAATCTCCTTTTGTAAGTGTAATAGAGCAAATGAAACATTGCTTTCCTGGTTTAACAAGAAAGGAGAAAGAAAGAAAGACTCTAACTTCTGGGAGAAAAGTCTTTGCCCTCTGGGTGGAAAAGTGGGTCCAAGGCTGTTAGTCAAAGTGTTGTCTCTTAGTTACTGCACTTGACTTTAGGATTCCCCAGATATTATTAGTATGATTACTCTTTCTGCCAAGGTGTACCTTTCCTTCTGGAATTGTAAGTGAGCACATACTAGTACCTGTTTAGACTGTGAAATGGATGTCAC
The DNA here is from genome assembly GCF_001604975.1 of Cebus imitator. NCBI lineage: Eukaryota > Metazoa > Chordata > Mammalia > Primates > Cebidae > Cebus > Cebus imitator. The sequence goes on from NW_016107444.1 coordinate 5,317,236, forward strand.
GAAAAACGGACCAGTGGCTTTCTCACTGTTGAGCTAATGATGCCTCATGAACGGAAGATCCGTGGAGAAACCCATTTCGTTGTACCTGCTGGTGCTTTCTGTCTGTTGGAAAATACATTTTGGATTTTTTCCCCCAAAAAGCTTACCTATTTTACTTCCTGTGAATCTGTAATTATTTCAAAATTAAAACTTAAAAGTTGTAGACAAGGAAAGAAACCTTTTCTTTTACATTTTTTGCCACTTCCACAGCAATGCTGGTATTTCTTGTTCATTATATAATATTCTTTTCAGCCCTAGAGAGAACTATTTCAGGCCTGGGCCTGTGAGTAAGAGGTTCCCTGCACCCACTTGCTTATGTCTCTCCAGCCAAGTGCTACTTTAGGAAGCAACATAACCTAATTTCTGGGCAAGAAAGCTAAGGGCTCTCCATTAATTTAGAGATTGAAAATAAAGGGAACTCCAAGACAGGGATAAAAACATGCCCATGGTTTTGTTGTTAGTTGATTCTTCCCCCAGTTGTGTAGTCGGCATTCTGCCCCTAACCCCACTGGCTGTGGGACAATTTCCACCGTGTATTCTCTTCACTTGTGTCTCCAGCTCCTCTGATTGTTCATAAGCTCCAGTCCCTCCCAGCCTCAAGTGCCCTTCCCAGATCATCGTTTCCTTGTCCAGTGCATCATGTAGCAGAAGAATCAGAGTCGTACAATCATAGGTGCAAATTTCTGAGTGCAAACTCACCCCTTTCCAGTCTTGTGAACGTGGATCAGCAATTTTAATGAGCCTTGGTTTCCTCATCTCTCCTTCTGGGGTGATCCCTTTCCCCCAGAATTGTGGAGTGCAGTTGGTGAGGACTTTATGAGAAAGCCCCTCGCCAGGTAAATATTAGCTCCTCTTCTCTCTCCCTGACTTTGGCGGCTTGCCCTCCTGGCCAACATTCCCAAGTTCCTCTGAGAGCATCTGTGGAGGCTGGTACCATGCTGCCTGCTGTTCTCTCCTCGCCCACTGTGGCCTGGCTTACGTGCCCACATTCCCACTGCAGCAGAATTTTCACAGGATTTACAGACGAATTTCTAATTGCCAGACGACAGATTCTTCCTCCGTCTTCCTTTCACTTGACCCCTCACAGCATCCTGTTCACTCTTCCCCTGTCTTTCTTGGCTTCTACAACAGAACATCCGCCTGCTCTCCTCACTCCAATTGTCCTCTCCCCTTGGCTTCCTTCCTCTGCCCCCTCTGCCCCTCAGATACCGAGCTCTGACGTAAACACTTCTCTGGTCCCTTCCTTAGATTGACTTCATCCTTACCACAGCCTCCAGGCCTCTCATGTCCTGACTCTTCTCAAATCCACGTCTCCAGCTCTGGCCTCTCTTCTGAGCACCAGACCTGAGCTTCAGCAGCTTTTTGGGCAGATTCTCCATTGAATGTTCTGTAGACTCTCAAACGCTGCCAGCTTCCCAGTCTCTTGCTTCTTCGAATAGAATTTCCTTCCTTGTATGGGACACTAAACTCGTGCACCTTATTGGATTGCTTTGATTCATCCCTCCTCCTCCCCCCACCCCAACCCATCAGGTCACCCTTCAAACATGAGATCAGACTTCCTGAATGGTTGACAATGGACCAGATGCCACAACTTGGAAAGACTAAGAATTGTCTCTTTGTGAGGTAAGGTTTGACCAGTGAAAATGGGAACTAGGAGGGATCCTATCTCTCCTGTGGACCACTTCAAGGTGATCTGTCATGCATGCTGGACAAATGTCCTGTTGAAAGATTTTGCTTTGTTTGTTCCCCCTAAAGCAGGGCCAGAGACAAAACTAGCAAGCAGATAATTTACTTGGGAAATGATTCCAAGGAGCAGGAATGAGAGACATGGGGAATGAAACACAGAAGGTGGAAAAGTCAGTACAAAGATACATTATTAAGTAGGCACCACTCTGGGTGGTGATTGATGCTCAGTGATGTCAGGAGATCTAAGGAGCTTTGTGAGATGTGTCTAAGAATTACCCTTCTGGGAAATGAAAGGGGGACCCCTATCCATCAGCTCCTGTTTCCCCACGGATGTTAACTCCTGGGTACTTCCTGGTTGTACCCAGGGCTGAGTGGGCTCTCCCAGCACCCCACCATGGCATTACAGTGACCCTGGAGCAGGAGGAGAGCCACCAGGGAAAGACACTCTCAGGCTGTATCTGTGTAAAACCGATTGAGACCTGTGTAGAACTGTTGCTGCAGAAGTGATTGGAGTAGGAAACAGGGCTGAGATTTGCAGTGGAACGTAACAGTTGCCACACGTGGACCTACTGTGTCTCTTTGTGGCCTCATTGTCAAGCAGTGGTCAGTGCAGTAATTACTCACCTTGCACTGCCTCACACATTTCTTTCTTGTTTCCCCTCCTGTTTCCTCCTCCCTCACTCTTATAGGCTTGTATCTCCATAAGAAAGTGTGAGCACTTTAGTTCTTGCCTCAGACTCTGACTTCTCAATGACTCATTATAAGGCAGTGTTTTTTTTCTTTTCTTTTCTTTTTTGAGATGTAGTCTCTCTCTCATCACCCAGGCTGGAGCACAGTGCTATGATCTCAGCTCACTGCAACCTTCACCTCCCAGTTTCAGACAACTCTCCTGCCAAAGCCTCCTGAGTAGCTGGGATTACAGGCTCCCACAACCATGTCCAGGTGATTTTTATATTTCAGTGGAGATGGAGTTTCACCATGTTGGCCAGACTGGTCTCAAACTCCTGACCTCAGGTGATTCATCTCCTTCACCCTCACGAAGTGCTGGGATTACAGGTGTGAGCTACCCAGCTGATAGGGCAATATTTTAAGAGGCTGGATAGTAGCTTCTCTTAATTGCTATGGAGATAATTATTATTAAAAATCAACGTGTAATAGTTTGATTATTTAGAACAACACAAGAGAATGGCTGGCTCAAGGCAGTCAACATACTTTTAAAGCCAGAAAGCTTCTATGGCAACTGTTATTCTTTTAAACTTTTTTCACAAGCAATATTTTTTATTGAAGTGTAACCTATAGAAAAGTGCATATGTTATAACTACAGACTTTGATGAATTTTCACAAAGCAAGCACAGCCATGTAACCAGTCCTTGGATTAATAAATTTGCAATTATCAGCATCTATGAAGCCTCTATTATACCATCTTCCAATTACTTTCTCCTCCTTTCCAACAGTAGCTTCTATGACAACTTTTAAGTAGATTGTTGTCTGGAGCAGTCACAGGTCAGATTGTGCTGAAAATCAGACCCAGAATCTGATTATGATGGCAGCACAGCAGAAAAGACTATGTGAAGTAGTCACATAGTCTTGTAAGAGCTTGAGACCTGCGTTAGGAACATTTTGGTAGCTGAATGCAACTGTCTTAAACCGTAACATTTCTTTGGACTCTACGGGTTGGCAAAAGCAATCTCTTCCCTCTGCCAGAGGAGAATAGCCTCCCCTTGCCTGGAAATCACGTCAACCTCACTTGAATTGGTGCCTCACAAAGAGGCACCAGTTCTCCTCTTGATTCTCCTCAAGTCTTGCTGCCATTATTCATCATTTCTTTCAGGCCAAAAACTAGTCAGACCTTAGCACAGCCTCGATGGAGAGGAAATAGCCTAAATGTCAAGGGAACTTTATAAAATGAGCTAGGCTGGATCTTGGACGTGCTACCTCAAGTCCCAGGAATCAAACCCTAAGGCCTCTAGAAAAGCTCTGTGGGAGGGATCCTCTCTCTCTCATGGTGTCCCCGTCTGCCCACATCTGCATGTTCTGGGTCCCACTCTGTCTGTTGTAGGTTCAAGCTTTTATGATAACATCTCTATTTTCTTTACTCATGAAAGACAAAACTGGTGCATGCCGAGTCCTTAGGTCCAGCACTTTCCTCCCAGACACTGCAGAACTGCAGATGTTCCTCTACTGCCTTCCCGGACACAGTGCTCTAAAGAAGCGGTTGGAACATTTTGTCTCTTATAACTTACTTTTTTTTTCCAGACTGGGTCTTGCCACTTTGCTCAGGCTGGTCTTGCCTCAAGTGATCCTCCCATCTTGGGCTCCCAGCGTGCTGGGATTACAGGTTTGAGCCACCACACCCAGCGGTTATTTGCTCTTGTGGCTTGAAAAGTTAGCCTTATGAATAAAATGCCTATAGTTTATCAGCCATATATTAGAATTAACCCTTGAAAGTGACCCCCATTTATTTTGTGGGGGGTGGGGTGTGCAAAGTGTTGGCTCATCTTGTTCACAAACTGCCATGTGGCATGTGCCTGTCTTCCTTTCTCTTTCCATGTGTCCCCATCTGTGCTACAAAGCTGCCTGGAATGGATCCTTAACTGGAAGGGCTGATCTTTAGTGATGTTGGAACTTGCATTTTATCCTGCTACACTGTCTTCTGGATATGTGTCACCCTTCATAAACAGACACACACAGAACTCAATTTTTGTTGTTTACGTGTGTGTGTGTGTGTGTGTGTGTGTGTGTGTGTGTAACTTGCCCAATTTTGTTTTGAAGCTGACCAATCCCCAGATTTGTTAGAAGCAGCATAACGAGCCAGAAACCACTTTGGCTGGGGCAGCTTGACATTCATGGTAAATGCATGAGCCCACAGCACGTGGCTTAATGGATAGATGAAGAGTGGAGTGAGCAAGTCTGGGGAAGCTTAGCCACAGGGGCTTGTTTCATTGCTGTCCAGGTACTTGCGGGCATCAGTTACAAAGGACTGTAGGTTGTTGGGAAGATCTCCATCCCCTGCCACTGGAAATAGTTTTCTTGTTTGATAGGCAGGGAACACAGAGAAATCCCCGTTTAGTTACAGGCATAGGGGCACGCCTTCGCATGAACTGAGTTTGGGTAATGCTTCCTTTAAAATTTTTATTTTAAAAACCTTGGATCTGTATATAATGAACATAATAAATTTTTATTACAGATATTTTGGAAAATTTTTTAAAGCATCAAAGAAAACAATGGTCTGTCTTAATTCACCATCTGAACATGACTACTCTTAGTTTTTTTGCAAATTCTTCTACTTTTAAAAATGAGTATATGCTACATGTCTTATAAAAGTGTGATTGTATTGATGTGAAGCTTTATATCTTATACGTTTCATTTCACATGCCTTGAGCACGTATCCTTCTAAACCCGACTTTTTTTTTCTGAAGTGAAAAATCCCGTCTTTGTCTTTACAATCCCTTTTTCAGAAGTAACCACTTTAGCAATTTGACACATATTCATCCAAATATTTTCTGTGTTTATACAGATACAAAAAAATCTTTAAACACATGTATCCCTTTGTGCTTGGAATTATGTTTATACATGGTTTACTTTTGTTCACTAAACAATGTATCTACTTACTTATTTAATACTTTTGTTTCAGCCTGAGCAACATAGTGAGATCTAATCTACAAAAAAATACTTAAAAGTTAGTTGGGCATGGTGAAGTGCACCTGTGGTTTTAGCTACTTGGGAGGCTGAGGCAAGGGGATCATTTGAACCCAGGACATCAAGGCTGCAGTGACCTATGATTGTGCCACTGCACTCCATCCTGGGTGACACAGTGACACTCTGTCTTTTAAATGTTTTATTTTTTTGTGATGTCTCTGTGCCAGGGACTAAGAACCCTGGATACCTTCTTAGGGCACAGCAAGGAATTCCATCTCACTTAGAAAAACAGGTACAGAGTATTTCATAAATAATTTATTTAACTATTCATCTACACTTTTAGGTTGGTTCTAATATTTATGTTTTGACTGACAATGTTCCTCTCATTTGTCTAACACCCTGCTAGCCCAGATAAGAAGGAAAGTGGTAATTAATTCAGCAAGTGGATTAATTACACTCTCATAAAACCACCACCTCTCTTCCGAATATGCTATTTAAAAATACTAATGGCTATTATATTTAATTAGCACTGCATTTGGGTTTTCTACTGTTACTGTTCTAAAAATTCAAGTAATTTTATGTTTGTGATGAAGCTTTTAATGGTTTAGATAAAATGGGAATTTACTGAGAAGTTTCTGGGACCCATCTGTGATAGTGTGATCTAAATATTTGACCCTTCCCCCATGCTCTGGCGTACAACTCCTAACAGCCTTAGAATCTCCAAAGGGAGGTGTTTTTGTATGCTATCAAGACTGGTGGCTGGCGTTCCCCAGGTAGCTTCAGGATGGGGCTGGTCATAGGAAAGACCAAGGCATTGTTAGAGGGTTGAGACTCTTCAGCCCACCCATAACTTCTTGGGAGGAGAGGGGCTGAAGGTTAAGTTCACTAATGGCCAGTTATCTAATCAAGCCTCCATAAAAGCCCAAAAGGACAGACTTTGGAGAGCTGTGGAAAGAACACCTCAACTCCATGGGGACAGATGCTCTCCTGTACTCAGGACACCTGCACACCTTTTCCAGTGGATCTCTTCATCTGCCTGTTTATTTGTGTCCTTTAAACTACCCTTTGCAACAAACTGGTAAATGCAAGTCTTACCCTGAGTTCTGTGAGCCACTCTAGCAAATTAATTGAACCTGGGGAGGGGGTTGTGGGACCCTTGACTTACAGTCAGAAGCACAGGTAAAACAGCCTGGGGTTTCAGATTAGCATCACAGCAGGGGAAGCAGTCTTGTGGGACTGAGCCTCCCCCTGTGGGATCTGACGCTATGTATGGGGCACGTCCCCCTACCCCTGCAGCACGCACGGCTGGTCACAGAAGTCTGTGTTGGTAGCTGTGGTGTGAGAGTGAAGGAAAACCCATCTGTTTTTTCTCCTCACACCTCTAGACCTCTTCACCTGCCGCTGGTGAGCCAGGGCTCCTTGTCCCTGCCCATCTCTTTCAGTCTTTAGGGTGGGAGCTGACGTACTGATTTCTATTTAAACTTCAAAAGGCTTTTAGAGGGGAAAAGTTATGGGGTCGGTCATATTATTTCACAGTAAGCCAATTTTTAATACCTTGAAATGTTTTTAGTTATGGCTTTCAGTTACTGAGTAACGGAGAAGAAACTTGCCACGTCAGCTTTACTCTGCTCCGCGTCACCTGCTCGTCAGCAAATGCGTCCCTCTTCCCAGCCCTCCTTGACACTTGCTCTGATGTGTTTGCCATGGGTAGACCCCTGGGCTTGTGCATACATCCCCCCCCCGGCCAGCCCTGTGACCACTTCAGCCTCAGGTGCCAGGTCTCCCCATGCCACCCGCCCTTCAGTTGTGTTGATGAACTGCAGGTCCCGGAGTGAGCTGTGTGTGCCAGGACCCTCTCCTTTAACGCAGACTGTTTCCTTTGCTGGGAGTGCACCCCCTTCTCCTCTCCTGAGCTAACTTCCTCTTAAGAATGTTGAAATTCACTACAGGACTGAAACACCCCAGCTGGTATACAGCAGAAAGAACAGTTCAGTTAACATGAAACAAACACGGGCGCCCTGTCTTAGGTTCTGAAGCCAGTTCATCATGGAGCAAAAGTCCCCATTTAGTTACAATATGAAATACCAATTAAATACCTAATGTTGAATACTAACAGTCACACAAAGTTATATCCCCTAGAGCATTATGATCTCTAGGAGGTTTGTCGGGTGATACTCTTAGTGTGACACTGACAGGCTATGCTGTGATTCTTTTTTACATTATCTCCAGGATTTGCATAATTTCTCTTATACTGTGTTCCCCCCTTATCCATATCCAAAACCCCCAGTGGATGCTTGAGACCACAGATAGTCCTGAACCCCATAGATGCTATTTTGTTCCTATATATGCATACTCACGGTATTTTTTAATTTATAAATCAGGCAGGAAGTAGATTAACAAGAACAATACCAAAATAGAACAATTATAACTGTAATAAAAGTTGTGTGAGTTGATATGCACGAAGTGCATAATCAGTAATGCCTCGACTAATTCACTCAACTAAGAATACTTTTTAAATTTTCGCCTTGTTGCCTAGAAGAAGACCTAAATGTTGGACATGATTTCTGCCTCAGAGAAAGAACTGCCTCAAAAGTTATAGTTTCAGTGCTGTTAGGACATTGAATAGTTTTGTGTCTGGCCTTACAATCTTTTCCATGGTAAGGTAGTAAATAAATGCTAACTCTTATCATTAATCCGCAGCGGTGATGATCATCCTGCTACGGTTGTCCCTCGTGAAACTGTTCTTCAGCTGTATTAGAGGAGGCAGCAGTGCCGTGCTCAGGAAGAAGGGCTGACGGTGCCGTGCTCTGCGGAGCAGGGAGGGGAACCGTGCCTGGCTGTGTGGTCTGGGAGTGTGGTGAGGTCCTGCAGTACTGTGAGCTGGGCTCTAACACCTGCTTTGCCCAAGTCTTCTCCACTCACAGCCCATCCTAACCACGAAATTGGTAAAGAAAACCTTAGTCTTTCAGAAGAAACCCAGAAAACAAATACCAATTGGTTCCTCCTGGAGCAGGGTCCTTGTGGGCATCGTTCCCTGAATTTTTCTGCCCGTGTTTGATGGCAGCATAACAGACTGTGTGGTTCCTCAGAATCATTTCTGACACAAGAAGTGACCCCATCTGCAGGAGGGCAGTGTTCTTTCAGCCCCAGCTTTCTTCTCCCTGGCTCTTCAGTGCAGAGCATGGCCACCAGGCCTTCGAGGTGTTTCTTTAATTCTGTTTTCCATCTGTTTGCCTCAATCAAGCCTTCTATTCTTTTGGCTCAACACACCTAGAATGCTCAATACCAGCAACATCTGAGGCTGTTTCTTATTCCTCCAAGGAAAGATTCACCGCCACCCCCAATTTCACCTAGATAGAATTAAAGTATACTAAACTGCACATCTTCATCAGTTGGACACGTGTACATCACCACAGCCAAGACAACGAACATTCCCGTCACTGCCGTGAGTTTTCTTGTGTCTGCTTTAAGCCCGTCTTCCCTGCCATCCCTGTTCCCATGCAAGCAGTGCTGACGCTATAGATGAGGTTGCATTTTCTGGAACATAAATAGTTGTATACAAAGTATTAATTGTATATCAATGGAATTGTTATCTCACCTTTTCTTATGTAATGATGATTTGGGATTCATGGATGTCATTGCCTGTATCAATAGTGTGCTCTTTCTTAATGCTGAGTAGTAGCCCACGGTATGGATAAACCACAAATTGCTTGTACCTAGTAATGGGCACTGGGGTTGCTTCATTATGTCCTGATAATAGGCACTTAGGTTGCTTCCAGGGTTTTTGTTTTTCGCCAGTACAAATAAAGACTTGCTATGAAGTATATAAGTCTTCATGTGGGTGTATATTATCCGTTTCGTGGGTAAAGAATGGCTAGACCATATGGCAGTGTATGCTTAACATTTTAAGAAACCGCCACACTCTTTTCCAAAGTGTTTCTTTCATTTCACATTCCTGGCAACATTGTAGGAGTGTTTTAGTTGCTCCACATCCTCACCAACACTTGGTATGGTCAGTCTTTCTCATTTTAGTGATTCTAGTAAGTGTACAGTGGTATCTCATGATGGTTTTAATTTTTATTTCTCTAATGACTGATTATGTTAAACATCTTTTCATGGGCTTATTGGCTATTTATGTACCTTTTTGTGTGAAGTATCAGTCTAACTTTTTCTATATTTTCGGGTTGTATTGTTTCCTTTCTTGAGTTGAAGAGCTCTTTACTTGTTTTATGTATAAGTTCTTTTTCCTATATATATATTGCAAATATTTTCTTACAATCTGTGGCTTCTATTTTTGTACTTTTTTTTTTTTTTGAGGTGGAGTCTTGCTCTGTCACCCAGGCTGCAGTGCAGTGGCGCAATCTCAGCTCACTGCAACCTCCGCCTGCTGGGTTCAAGCAAGTCTTCTGCCTCAGCCTCCCAAGTAGCTGGGACTACAGGTGCACACCATCATGCCTGCCTAACTTTTTGTATTTTTAGTAGAGATGGGGTTTCACCATGCTGGCCAGGCTGGTCTTGAACTCATGACCTCGTAATCCCCTGCCTCGGCTGCCCAAAGTGCTAGGAGTACAGGCATGAGCCACTACGCCTGACCTTGTATTTTGTCTTAAAGATACAGAGTCTCTGTTGCCCATGCTAGAATGCAGCGGCATGATCATAGTTCACTGTAGCCTCAAACTCCTGGGTTCAAGTGATCCCCCTGCCTCAGCCTCCTGAGAAGCTGAGACTACAGCTGCATGCCATCACACCTGGCCATTAATTTTTTTTTTTTTCCAGAGATAGGGGTCTTGCTATGTTGCCCAGGTTGGTCTTAAATTCCTGGCCTCCAGCAATCCTCCCACCTTGGCCTCTAGTAAATTTTTTTATAGTTCATTTTTTTTTAATATTCTAAGAAAACTTTGCCAACCATAGGTTGCAAAGACTTTTATGCGTTCATTTAGACTTTATGGTTTCAGGCTTTACATTTAGGTCTGTAATCCATTTTGAGTTAATTTTTCTGTATTGAGTTAATTTTATGTATGTTCAGTGTTTCCCACATGGATATCCAATAGGTCCAGCACCATTTATTGGAAACACAAGATAAAGTTTGCGATGTAACCACCTTCCTGGTTAATTCTGTCGGAAGGTTTTCTCGGTCACTGTCTCAGGGAACACTGCACCGAGGTCAGATCTGATCTCGGCTCTGTGAGGGGTAAGTGGACTGTCACCTTTTTTGTTTTAGATTGTGTACCTCTCCTAATGCAGCTATATGTGAGGTTACTTGTTTTTGTTGTTGCTGTTATTATTTTGTCAGCTACATTGAGCCAGTTACTCACATTAAGTTTAGAAACAATAAAATATCTGCGTCTTCCTTATATGCAGTGCTCTGTAGTCATATCCCCTCCAGCTGAATTTTACAATTCAAACCCATGACTTTATATTTTTGAGCACTGAATGTTTCCTGGCTTGCTCTGGCCTGTGCTTCCCATCTACTGATCCTAATTTTGTTGAGCAGCATAGTTTGCTCTCCTCCACAGTTTCCATCTGCAGGCCTTGCCCACCCAGGTATGTGATCCACCTGTGGCAGGTACAGAGTCCATGATGTCCCAAGGAGTTACTCATGCAATCTCTATTCATTCAGTCTGTATTTTAGGGGCTTATGGTGTACAGATGAACAAATACAGGTCCTCAGCTCAGGAGCTTCCTTTCTGTAGAAGGAAGCAGGATGAAGATGGCCAACCCAGTAGAATGGAGTCTGTGGCCACAGAAGAAAGTGTTCTGGGGGCACAGGAGAAACATCCAATCATTATAGGATGGCAGAAGGTTACAAAAGCCTACCAAGCTTTATTGCTTAGTCTCTACCACATATTTACTGCTGCCCTGACTCTCTCTGCCTCCTTTACAGTAACACTCACTGTGGAGAGCCACCCTTTCCCCATCTCTGCCTAAACCTTTGGGTAGGGCACTGACTCTCAGCTCTGGGGAGCATTATCCAATCAGTAAATTCCAAAGCCCATGTTGCCAGACTCAGCATGGAGCAGACACCATGGAAAGGTATAAAAATCAAAAGACACATGAATGTATGTGTTCTTTATTCCCTCTGTTTCCCACTTCCCTTCACCTCATTTAAGTCAGCTTGGTGGTCATTGCTTCATGGGAGGCATGAGGCAAGTCGGAAAACAGAACTACCCTAAAAGTCTCGCTGGCTTTTTACCCTTAGCAGAAGCAGATTCCTGAGAATGATCACAGTTGAAGAAACATGGAAGGAGAATAATTTTCCCCAGACTAATAATAGATTTAATAATAGACTTAATAATAAATGATTTAATAATAGACTTAATAATAGATTTAACAATAGGTTTAATAATAGATGATTTAATAATAGATGATCTAATAATATAATAATTGATTTAATAGATGATTTAATCATAGATTTAATAATGGATGATGTAATGATCAATTTAATAATAGATTTAATAATAGGTGATTTAATAATAGATTATTTGATAATAGATTTAATAATAGATTGTTCCAGGCTGGGAAGAAGAGTGCTGTGGTACCAGAAGTAGAGGGGCATTACCCTGTTTTTTCATTTGTTTTGTTCTGTTTTTGTAACCCAGTTAGGGCAAGAATCCAGAGAAAGACACATTCCAGAAAGGCTCCCAGCACAGGAATAGCTGAGACCTACCTAGCCTTGAAGGAGTCAGGAGGGCAGCATAACTGATGTCATTGTGACTTCCTACAGGCACTGATGATTAGGACCAAGGAGCTTTCCCCTACCCCCAATGCCTTAGCAATACCCTAGGCTTGTGTGGGCTTCCCAAGAAAAGCTGACATGGTTTTCCTGTAACCCAGCAGAGAAACATTTATATTTTTTGTAGAGACAGAGTTTTGCTGTGTTGCCTATCCCTCAGACCCAGGGCTTGAGTCAGAAATTAAGTAGGGTCATGGACCATAAAGCAAGTTCTAGTTGTTGGACTTCCTAGTTCATGAGCTGAAATGTACACTCATCACACACCCAAGGATACCTAAATTCCCTTCTGCCCCTACTCCATTCCACCTTCTTTCCTTGCAAACGGTTTCTAAGACAGCATAACCAAATCATCACCTTCCCACTCCATCCAGGTCATGCAGCGTCCATCCTCAAACATGCTCTGTCCTATACAGCAGTGTTCTTAGTAAATCAGCATTAGACAAATCTCAATACCATGGTAGAGAGAGGCTGACCCCACTCTACCCACCCCAAACACCACTGGACACACATCGGTAGACGGCTTTGAGGACAGACAACACAAACAGTATTCCAAACACATTTTTCTAGGTATCAAATGTCAAAATAAAGTTATTTAAGTGACTCAAATAGATATTAAAGGCTTAATTCGACAGATACACATCAGAGAGATTAAAGACTTCATCCAACTGCTACACATCAGAGAGTATCTAAAGGGCAGCTGACCCTACATTAAAGCGGGGTTGGGATTTTACAAGACAGGGAAAAGCTGAATGCATGAACTTGTGGTTTAGGCTTAGGCAGCGTAATTTTTCACTTTCATCAAAGCTCATAGTTGGAGGTCATTCTACTTTTGTGCCTCTTGCTTAAGGTCATTGGTACAATTCCAGTACTATCAAAATAGTATTTTCTAAGAAGTATTTGGCAAGCCTTGTGGCTTAAGTAAAAAAATTCCTGGGCATATTTTAAAAATAATTATACTGAGGTATCTGTGGGAGTTGCTTGTAGAGATGCCCGGGGACTTGTGGCGCCCTGGGCCTGAACAGCTGTCAACCAACCGGGCTTTCCACGGGTCTGTGACAGAGGTGAGGGAACGACAGGTGTAGAGAAGTTTAAGGCTTTGGAGTTAAGGCAGTTGCAGGTTATGCCAAGTTCTAGGTGGTCATGACTTTGTTCCTGGAGCATTAGGTTGAGGCATAAGCAATAATTGATGCCATTGGTCAAAACCAGTATAATATCAGGAGTTTTACAGGGCTCAGCCTAAACAAATATGGGCAAAGCTCAACATGGCTGAGTTGCTGAGCCTGGTTTCAGGCTGAAGAACCTTGCTTATATGTACCTGCTGTCCCTCTTACAAAACAACTAACCGGTTTTATCCTTTCATTTTTCCATGTTCGCCTCACCTGGAGACTCGTTTGCTCTTGGAAAGCTGGCTGACCTGCTGGAAAGTGGATCTAATTCAGCCTTTGCCAAGGGAAAACATACTCTGAGCTTTCTCCATCTCAGATGGGTCGAAAACCATGACCTTGCATATGTCATTCAGTCCATGTGATTGAAATTTAGGAGCTATCACTCCTACATTGAGAGACAGAAATAAAATTTTAAAACCATTTTCTTAACAAACATATTACAAATAATTAATTTTAAATGGCAGCAAAGTGTATCTCTGGTGTGTGAGCCAAAGTTAATGAGTATACTTTTGAGAGCCCCTGCTAAGCTGCCTATTGCATTTGCTGGAATATTGCACTAATAAAAGGAAAGGCATTCTCATGACCAGTTACTAAATGAACATCCTCCAGAAGAATTGCCATAATACCCTTTATATCATATAATCCTGTGAACTGACGCAAGCAGCTTCTGTCCGTCAAAGGCTTTATAAATGGCACAGAAAATAAGTACCCTGTGGCTGGCGTCTATTAACAAATTGATCATTCAAGGAGCACAATTTCATGACTCCCACTGGCTCCCAGAGGTATAATTAGGGTTCAATTTTTCATGAACATAAACAACATTTTCTTTGTCTACTATGCTGTGCTTTGTGCCTATTTCCAACACTCCACTCAGGAAAACAGAAAAGGAGAGAAGGAGGCATGTCCTCACTGACTGAAAGTGATTCTGTGGCTTGCTCTGAGTGTGCCCAGACCCCTGGCATGGAGCTGGGAGTCCTCGTTCAGGCAGAGCTCTTCCGGACCTGCTTTGCCCGCTCCTGGCTTACGTTCAGGTTGGAGGAAGACTCAGCATAATCACCTGGAGCTGAGTCTCTCTTGCAGAACTCTCAGGTTTTGGAGACATACATATGCTGTCTTCATTGTTAGTCTACTTACTCTGTAATTTTTAAGTCATTTCTTAAGAAAAATAAAAGTGCTATGGCTGTCATCACTCTTGTTCCTCCTCTTGGTTTATTTGGTTGGATGACATCTGGTCTGATTTGCAGTCATGTTTGAAATGCTTTGCCAGTGGAACTTGTCAGCCCTTGTCCCCAGAATCTTACTAAAAGGTAAGTCTGATCATGCTATGCCCCTGCTTAAAACCTTTCAATGATTTCCTGTCACCAGTGGGAGGAGGTCCAAGCTCAACAGCATAGCTGGTGGGGCCTTTGTGATCTGCCCCGAAAGGTCTCCGTCTAGCTTCCTGTCTTTCCCTTCACAGGCAATCTGCTGTCTAGCCACATTGAAAGTCTGATAATTCTCTAATGGTGCCTTTCTTTTACACAATCCTAGGACACAATCTCCCTACATTTCCACCTTGCTAAAAGTAACCCTCAAAAGTAAAATCAAGTCTTTGTGTTTTCTCTCCCTTTCCTAACATGGTGGCCTCAGAAAAGGAGAAGAAGGAAAAGACAATTTTCCTAAGAGACTTTCTGGCTGAGGATGGGGGCACTGGTGGAGGAGGCATCTATGTCCCTAGACTGGGCTGATGAAACAGACGAGCCAGAAGGAGATGTTTCAACCCCTTGACCCAGTAATGATGATGATGTGTATAGGACACCTCCAAGCCACCATTCCATCCTTCTCACTGCTCCATGGGATGCCAGGGGACCCCATATTGGTTGGAGACATCTTCCCAAATCACCACCCTTCATGCTCTTCTAGGGGACTTTCTCTAAGAGGTGACAGAAGATTCAATTAAGGAATTCTTTAGAGGATTAAATGTCAGTGCAGTGCATTTACCAAGTGAACCCAGCACTCCAGAGAGGTTGAAAAGTTTCAGTTATCCTGAGTCTGAGGACCTGTATCCCCTGTTCAGTTCCCTGGGTCTCAGGGAAGAGTCTCTAGGTAACAGGATAATTAGAATGGACATTGCTGACCAAGCACAGGATAAATACAGGGATGATTGTTCTCTTGGCCAGGATAGAGATCAGGATCCTGACAAAACAGACAGATTGGAGCCATCCTGCCACAGACAGCTTTGATGACTACCTACCTAGAAGAGGTGATAACAGCTTTGGAGGTAAGTATGGAGATCACTACAATTCACGCCAGTATCATGATGAGTATCAGGACAGGTATAGAGATGGCTCACTCCAGGATATGGATTGATGGGGGGCCAGGATTGACATGATGATCGAGGCAGTGGAGACTCTGGTAGAGGCTGTGATTCCATGACAGGCAGTGACAGAAGAGAATTTGTTAGTGGGCTCTCAGAGATGACGACTTCAGAGGAGGCACGACCGCTATGGAGACGAGTAAGACAGACAAGGCAATTGGTCCCAGAAGTGATTACGCTCGGGATGATTACAGGCATGATGACGGGGGTCCCTCCCACATTCTAGAACCGAATCTAAAGCCTCAGAGCACTCACAAGAAAGATGATTCCTCTTCTAGCACTCCCTGGCCCAGCTGAGTGGTGTCTGTCTTTGGCAGGGCAAAGTCCATTGACACAGGTGTGAGAGAAAGAGGAGCAGAAGAACAGCTACAGAAGAAACCAGAGAAACTACAGTGTCAGCTGGATGAGCCAAACCTGGAGCAATGGCTTCTGGAGGACACCCAAGCTGGCAAAATGAAGAAACTCAGGAGCGGGAATGGCGATGTCTCCTGACTAAATATCTACACTCACTGCTCCCACCTGAATGATGACACCTTTTCATCTTTTGCTTGGCATAAGAAAAGGGGCTGTTTCTCCTGCCATATTCCAACCAGAGCCTGTTCAGATATCTATACTTGCCTCTTCAAACTTGGAGCTGCCCCTAGAATACCTCCCTCTTTTTTAAGAGTTCTTCCTTTGCCTGTTTTGGGATTTGGTTTCCCCCTTCAATGTGATCTCATTTGCCTTTTGATTTTCAGGCATCTCTTGTAATTTTCACTAACAGCATCCTCTCCTGCTTCCGACATAGTTATGAATTTTAAAAAGATACATTTTCTTAATTTTCTAAGGATTTGTATGGGAGACTGCAGCAAATACATATAGTTCTCTTGATTCAAGATATGTACTTTTCAAAAAGTATAACCAGGCAATTAAGCAACATTGACAAAGGCATTCTTGAGTTCCCAGAGCAGAGATAAGAGAACGGCAAAATTAGAATCTGAACTATTTCCTATTAACAATCTAAGACTGAAAGGAAGAACTCTAGGGGATCATGGTGTTCTTGAATCCCATTACTGCCTAGGTTCATCTATTACCATCGCAGTAACAATGACTTGGTCACATTTGGTGATGCTGCTGTTGTCTCGAAAGCGTCCAGAGTCATAGTGTTCAGAAGCTAAATCAATCCCACTGATGGTAAGAGATAAATGATTCGGAGGCACAACCCATATACCTGATAATTGCCACTTTATCAAAGGAAGACATCTTCAAACAAGCTTTAATAAGAATGTTCAATGCTTTGCAGGCAAGAGCTTGAGAATAATTACAAATGGGAAGTCGTCACGACGGTGAAAAGAGGTTGAATTAATTTGCAAACTGATGGGGAGTTATGTGATACCGCGGAAACCGCACATGAAAAATAGAAGAGATAACAAGGATACTCACACAGTTCCACCCTCTCCAGCTCCTTTGAGAAGGAGCAATAGACAGCATCCCTATCAGAGTTCCTCCTGCCTGGTTCCTGATGCTACCAAAGGAAAGAGTGGAAACCTTAGCTCTAGAGAATTTTTGGCTCAGCTTCTGGTGGCAATGGGACCTGTGTGAGCCCCAGGGACCTGCATGACCCTAACCCTCTGCCACTTTGGTTTCAGCCGTGCTTCTCATGCTGGTGAGACAGGAGTTCGGTAAGATTTGATTCTTAGGACCGGTCGCAAAGACCTGGCTGATAAAACAGGATGTGGTAAAGAAGCTGTCTGGAACAAGCCAAAATCAAGACGGTGTCAAAAGCAACCTCTGGTTGCCCTCACTGCTCATGCA
The DNA here is from genome assembly GCF_001604975.1 of Cebus imitator. Classification (NCBI taxonomy): domain Eukaryota; kingdom Metazoa; phylum Chordata; class Mammalia; order Primates; family Cebidae; genus Cebus; species Cebus imitator. Next base: position 5,334,649 of record NW_016107444.1, read on the forward strand.
TTACATGTTAATGATAGTGCACTAGCATGCTAAGAGAAACTCTCACTAGTGCCATGCCGGTTTACAGATGCCAACTTTTGGAAACTACCCTATATGGCCTCAAAAGGGGAGGAGCCCTCAGTTCTGGGAATTCCCTGCTCCTTTCCCAGAAAATTGTGAATAATCCACTCCTTATTTAGCACATGATCAAGAAAGAACCATAAAAGTGGCCAAGCAGCAGCCCTTGGAGCCCCTCTCCCTGCAGGGCAGCCGCTCGTGTTGATCCCTTTATTTCCTTAACAAACTTGCTTTCACTTTTCTGTCTGTTCTCTCCCTTGAATTCTTTCCTGTGTGAAGCCAGAATTCATGTAGCCTCCTGGGCTGAGCCTCGATTTTGAGATTAGACCTGTGCCACTGGGACAGGCGGTGTTCCACAGCAAGCCAGGGGTGTGAGAAGTTGCTGCATAAAGGTGCTCCTTTTATCCAGCCTAGCCATTTTGCCAGAAAACGTCAAGGAGAAAACCCCACAATTTTATGTAAGTAAGCATAGGCATATTATGGAGTAGAAGTCAATATCAACATTAATTTTTAAGATCAAATATGAGACAAAAAAGAAACATTAGGATTGCAGAGAGTGGCTTTAGGCTTTACCTCTACACAGTTCATAGTATTTTTTTAAATTTTCCTTTTATCTTTCCTTCTTGAAAGTTTTATTGGAAGACTCTGGAAAGCCATATTTGTAGGGGCAAATACAGTATAGACAGAATCACCCCATAACCCCAGACTCACCACAGCCCTCTTCCTTCAGCTTGTGTTTCTATTGTGGGGCCAAGGCCTGTGGCCCCTTAAAGGTTCACTGAAAAATCACAAATGCAAACAAAAAATAAAATTCTATGTCCCCCTACTGACCGATGGGCTCCCCTCTCTCTGCCAAGGACATTCCAAAGTAAACCTGAAGATCTGGTTCAGGCCTGGGTGGAAGGCGGGGATGGGCATGCTTCACTCTGCACTTCTCTCTTTGGAATTCAAGCACAACTGACCAGCATTTACATGAACACAGAGATCGTACGACTGCAAAACAAAACAGACTTTCTGTAGCAACAAGACACCAAATTCCAGCCTGACTCAAGTATAGCATCACACGACAGAGAGCAGGCCCTAAAATAAAGTATTTTACCCCAAATATATTTCTTTGACATATTTTGAAATGGCCCTGCAAAGCTGTCTCTTGTGAGGAAAATCTACATTCTGTAGAGAATTTCCTTTCCTTTCCAAGTCTTTTCCTTGATGCAGGAGAAAATTAACTAAGTGTCTGGGACCTTTTTAGGTCTGATAAGAGCTCTGAACCCTGCTACCTGAAGCCTCCATCTGCAAGATAAAACCTTGGTCTCCACAGCCCCTTATCTTTTTTCTCTTTCAATTTTTATTTCTATGGATATATAACAATTATATATATGTGGCACTCGTGATATTTTGATACAAGCATATGATGTATAAAGATCAGAGGTGACGGGTATCCCAAAATACCCAAATCTGATCATTACCTTTAAAATTGCTAACATACATATTTACCTCAACAAAGTCTAAAAGTAAGGCAAAAACTCTAACCTCTACTTGAATTATATAAACCTTACCTGGTATATAATTTTGGTTAATGTTTTTTTTAATTAATTTTTTTATTTCAATAGCTTTTGGGATACACGTGGTTTTTGGTTAATAGATGAATTGCATAGTGGTGAAGTCTGAGATTTTAGTGCACCCATCACCCAAGCAGTGTACATTGTACCCAATATGTAGTTATTTTATCCCTCACTCCCCTCCCATTCTCTCCATTTTGATTCTTAAACATCCACGAAATCGCTCTGCATGCCTTTGCATACCCACAGCTTAGCTCTCAGTTATAAGTGAAAAACACGCAGTATTTGGTTTTCCATTCCTGAGTTACTTCACTTAGAATAACGGCCTCCAGCTCCATCCAGGTTGCCACAGAAGACATTATTTCATTCCTTTTTATGGTTGAGTAGCATTCCATGGTACATACACCACATTCCCTCTATCCGCTCATTGGTTGATGGGCACTTAGGCTGGTTCCACATCTTCGCAATTGTGAGTTGTGCTGTGATAAACATGCGTGTGCAGGTGTCTTTTTCATAGAATGACTTCTTTTCCTTTGGGTAGAAACAGGATTCCTGTAGTGGATATCCTGGATTGAATGGTAGATCTGCTTTTAGTTCTTTAAGAAATCTCCACACTGTTTGCCATAGAGGTTGCACTAATTTACATTCCCACCAGTAGCGTATTGTTTTTTGACCTTTTAGTAATGGCTATTCTTGCAGGAATAAGGTAGTATCTCATTGTGGTTTTTTTTGTTTGTTTTATTTTGTTTTGTTTGTTTGTTTGTTGAGATGGAGTCTCACTCCATCACCCAGGCTGGAGTGCAGTGGCATGATCACGGCACACTGCAATCTGCCTCCCTGGTTCAAGCGATTCTTTTGCTTTGTCTCCCGCCTCACCTCCCAAGCAGCTGAGATTACAGGCTCACGCCACCAAGCCAGGCTAATTTTTTATATTTTTAGTTGAGATGGGGTTTCAACATGTTGGCTAAGTTGGTCTCAAACTCCTGACCTCAAGTGATTCGCTCACCTCAGCCTCCCAAAGTGCTGGGATTACAGGCGTGAGCCACCGCACCCAGCCTTCATTGTGGTTTTAATTTTTATGAAACCCTGTCCCATTCTTGGGCTGTCTGTTTACTATGGTGATTATTTCTTTTGCTGTACAGAAGCTTTTTAGTTTAACTAGGTCCCATTTATTTATTTTTGTTTTAGTTGCACTGATTTTGGGGTCTTAGTCATAATTTTTTTGTCTCGGCCAACGTCCAGAAGAGTTTTTACTAGGTTAGCTTCTAGAATTGTCATTGTCTCAGGTCTTGGATTTAAGTCTCTGATCCACCTTCAGTTGATTTTCATATAAGGGGAGAGATGGGGACCCAGCTTCATTCTTCCACATGCGACTATCCAGCTTTCCCAGTGCTGTTTACTGAATAGGGTGTTCTTGCCCCAGTTTTTGTTTCTGTGCTTTGCTGAAGATCAGCTGGTTGTATGTATTTGTCTTTACTTCTGGACACAACCCCTTATCATATCAGACATTCCTTACCTGGGTCTTTAGATGATAATTCTTTCAACCAATTGCCAATCAGACAATTTGCGAATCCACCTATGCCTTGGAAGTGCCCAGTTTGAGTTGTCCTACCTTTTTGATCAAACCAATGTACATCTTACGTGTATTGATTGATGTCCTGTATCTCACTAAAAAGTGTGAACCCAAGCTGTAGCCTGGCCACACTGGGCACATATTCTCCAGGTCTCCTGGGGCTGTGTCATGGGCCATTAGTCACTCATATTTGGATCAGAATAAATCTCTACAAACATTTTACAGAGCTTGACTCTTTTCACTGATGCAGACATGAAGCAGATTAATTAACACAAGAGAAGGCATACAAATTTGTTTAACATGCAAACACAGGAGCTTTCAGTATGAAGACTTCACGTCCTAATGAGGTTCAGAAACCTTATAGGTAGAAGCCCTCAGAGAGAATAGATGGTGAATATTTCTTTTTTTCTTTTCTTTACTCTCTCTCTCTCTCTCTCTCTTTGAGAGTACTGCTCTGTTTCCCAGGTGGAGTTTAGTGGTGCTATCTTGGCTCACTGCAATTTCTGTAATTCTGTGTGCACCACCATGCCCGGCCACTTTTTGTATTATTTCAGCCTGTTGGCCAGGCTGGTCTCAAGCTCCTGGCTTCAGGTGACCCGCCTCAGCCTCCTGCAGTGCTGTGAGACACTGCACCTGGCCAAATGTTTCTTTTCAGACTTTAAAAGCATCAGATTCTCTATTTCTCCTCGTCTGGGAAAGGCCTAGAATGGGAAGGTCTGGTTGCATTAATGGAGATTCTCTGCAGGTGCAAATTCCCCCAGCAGGAGACAGCTTTGCAAGGGCATTCTGTCTGCTGGCCTTGCAGCAGCCGTTTCAAAATGTGTCAAAGAAATCTATTTTGGGGTAAAATATCTTTATTTCCCTTACAGTCTTAAAGCCACAGATAAAGCTAAAAACTATATTTCCCAGACTTCCTTGTAGCTAGGTCTCCTAAGTTCCACAGAGACTCACTGAAGCCAAGAACCTAGAACTTCTCCCTGAGCCACGCTTTGTCCGTGACAGCTGGAGCAGTGCCATGGTGCCCATCTGCTTGGCTAAGGACCTTCTGTCCTTCTGCAAAGGCAGTGGAAAGAGCATCGATAAAGATCCAGTTCCCAGTCTGGCACCAAAAGCTCTTTACTGCCTGGTCCCTTCCTGCCTTTCTAGGATGATTCTTTTATCATTCAAGAAATCCATTCACTCAGAACGATGCAGGCTGTGAGACTGTGGCCGAGATCCAAGAAAGAGATGACAAGGATCTTAATCAGCCATGGCCATCAGATTTGAGAGGGCAAATAGACCCGGGGGTGCTCAGGGGACAGAGTCAACTGAGCATCCGACAAAAAGGGAGGGACAGGGTGACGACACCAGGGTTTCTGGCCTGGCTAGCTCCCAAGTCAGTTGATATAGGAAGGGGAACACATTTAGAGGAAAATAATAAATTTAACATTGGAAATGCTGGATTGAATTTTGGGAAGAAAGCCTCAGAGTGGAGTGAAAAACACACTCAGACCTTGGGGAAGACACTTGGTCTTGGAAAGAGGTTTTGGGAATCCTAAGCTCATGCAGAGAGAGGTGGCAAGCTCTCTTACAAGGGTGTAAATGACCTGGTGGGCCGTTTCGTGTTGGCCTCCACGTCTGGTATGAGCGAATGGTACTCACTTTGCATCTTTGGGACTCTGAGTTGGGGTAACTGCTTTCCTGTGTAATTTTTGTTCTTTAAAGAGAATAGGACATGGTCTCAGGGTTGAGGCAGCAACAAAGCAGGGGCTTTCTTCACAAACCACTCTTTCAAATGTTATGCTGCTGAATAGTTACCAAATACTAAGGCCGGAAACTGAAAAGAGCAAAGAAAAGAAATGGAAATAGGAAAATTCCGCTTCCAGGCTTTGCTCTCTGCAGTTTTGACATGTCTGAGGGTAAATACCATGTGGGGTCAGAGAGAGAGGGCGAAGCATCCCCACCAAAGGCTATGCATGTGCTCCAAGCAAGCCTCTCAATGACCTGGCTCTTCTGGGTCCATCAGTCAATTAGTTAACTAGTCATTGAATCAATCGAATACTTGCTGAACTGAGTCAAGTGCCTGGCCGTAGAGAGCAAGACCAGCCCAGGCCCCGGAAGTGGACCCGGTGCCTCTGGAACTGGAGGAAAGGCAGCTGTGGTTCAGCTGCTCCTGTCTTCCTTTAAGCCCTGAAGCTTGCAGGAGCAGGTCGAAGGCTCCAGGTCCCTGACCTTAGAATTAGACTGTCTTTGGAGGACTTCACAAGCGCATTAGCCCCGTCACACCATCCCCATCAACCACGTAAGTAGAAAGAGTGCCCTCCTTGTGCAAACGCCCTTCACACGCGTTCCTCTGCTGCATCCTCCCTCCCTGGACCCCTCAATGCCAGCCCCAGCCCAACTCTGCTCACAGGAAATTCTCAAGCCACAGCAATGGGTGCCAGTAGTCAGCAAGTTGAGTTCATTTATGTTATTTTATTGTTTATTCTAACTTTTCATGATGGAAAATTTCTGGCATATAAAAAAGTAGAAAAAAGGTAATAGAACAAATAGTTTATCCATCGCTCATACCCATTCCTCGTTTTTTAAACAAATTCCGGGGCACTCATTACCTCATTAGTATTCAGCATATATCTCTAAAACATGTGTTTTATTAGAAGCATAACCACAAAATTATCAGTAATGATTTAGTATCATCAAATATTATTTATGTTTAGTTTACCAGTTGGTTCTTTTCTACCACAACAAGCATTTCCATCAGCTCCCCTCTCCTGGCCCAGAATTAGCTCCTTGTTGCTAAGCTGAAGCATCTCCATCCCCAGTTAGGATGGTGTCCCTTACTTGAGATTGTTTATGACGTTTAAGGGAAATTCTGAGCTGCTTTCATAGTTCTCGAGCTGGATGGAAAAAATACTTGAAACAAATGTGAAATTCCAGCCCTGACTTCAAGTTCCCTCCAGGGTATTCATTATTTTATTTTTGCTGTGGACTTGAAACGTTGGTTCCCTGACTTGAAAAGCACCCTTGGGTTTTGCTTTTACTAACAGTCCAAAAAGCAGTCCCAAATACTGAAATACAAAACCAGCGTTATTCAGGACAGCTTGTTAGCAAAAGCCTCCTGCTCTCAGGCCAAGAAGGCAGTTGAAAAGAAAACTCTCCCCAATGGTTGGACATGAAGGGCACCTGTACTTGGTGTTGTAGAGAAGCTGTGAGAACAGTGCTTGCAGGACCTTATCCTTTAGTCAAGATAAGGTATTTGCATAAATCAGGTGACTAACACAAGAAAGGAGAAGTTCAGAATGTGGCCTGAGCATCCCCCACGCCGCAGGTCAGCCTCCTGGAGAGGTGAAGAGGAGCTGAGCCAGGAAGGCAGTGGGTGTGAGGAGGATGCGGGAGGGTGAGCAGGCTGGCTTCGGGGGCAGAGGAGGCACGGGGAACGGGGGATGGCAAGGAAGGGAGAAACAAGGGCTTCAGGCTTCCAGCTTTGGGGCGAGTGTTGGTGGAGAGAGCTGCCAGGCAGAGCAGCTGTTCTGGAGGTCAGAGACTGGCACCAGGTCCAAAGCTAGAAATTCAGAGCCCAGCAAGTGGACACACGGGAGCTCAGTGTGAGGCTGGGTCAAGGCTGGAAGCAAGACTGACCCAGGAGAGGCAGGCTGGGGTGCAGGTGGGAGTTGCCCCTCACTCTCCACCAGAGGCACCTGCCTATGACTGGGGCTCTCAGCCCAGGGGCAGAGCTTTTCCAGTCCTTACTGCTACCTTTGAGCTCCATCCACCTGGCTCCAAGATGCTCTGACCCCCTCCTGACATCTGCTGGCCCAGACCTTGCCCGGATCCCTGGGTGTTGTTCTTGAGCCTGCTGCCCACTGCTCCTTGTTCCTGCTTTCTCTAAAATCCTGAACGTGAAACCTCTTACCCCACACGTACCTGACCGCGGGCTCCTCTTCTTGACACCTTTCCTTTTCTCTCTGTTCCGACCCTCCTCTCTGAGCTTGACCACTGCCTGTCTATCTGCGGCCCTACCTCCGCCTTAACTCACTTTCTGACAAGCCCAAACTGTTTAATTAAACTTAAAAATGCAACTTTAAATCTGCTCAGAAGTACATTTTGTTATTTATTTTTTTCTGTTGCTACTGCACAAATTAAGGAAGCAAATGTTAAGAAGATGATGGCATTTGGCTTGATAAGAAGGTGGGATTGTTTAGTGGTCACTGCATGGCCAAATTCATGGCATCTTCAGAGCCGGCCACGTGGCTCTGGCTTCCTGTGCCAACCTAGGCTTATTTGGAGTGAAAAAAGGACCTGGTACATTTTTCAAGTGAACAGGAAGAATAACTTTTTGCTTTTTTGAAATAAACTTGGTTTGTAGAATAGAAATCTCTAAGCTTAGATTCCCTCCAGCTTAAAAATTTATAGCTGTGGTCTTACATTTGCTAAATCTAATAGCTTGAATAAATTTCACACAGCTTTCTTAGAAACTAACTAGATTTTGTGGTACTTTTTATTCCCTAGATCAAAAGATTTGTGCTTTTAATGAGTTCACTTGCTCTACACTTTGCTTTGAATGTTTAAGACATTTTCCAGCAGGAAGTGGTGGAAATTAGAATCGCCAGCCCAGCTGCAAAATCAGCGTTGCATCAGAGAGCAACCTGTGACTGAGCCCTAGGACGCTGGGAATCCAGCCCTGCTCGGCCTTAGGTGAGGAGTGGACCCAGCAGAGACATTTCTCAGGGCCCAGCACGCCTGTGTGCAGAGTAAGGCACCTCTTACCAGGGCTTATGTAGCAGAGAACATTCTGGAAGTCTTGTTCCAAAGTTGAGTTGGATTCAAAGCCAAGGGGATGACGGTCTCCACAGCGCTGTGTCTTCTTCTCTGCTCCAACTTCAGATCTTTCTTTCTGTCATCCTGACGGGGCCTGAGAGTGGCTGTGTCTGTGTATCTCTCTTCCCTTTCCTGTCTTCTCATCTGCTACGAAATTTGTTTCCATTTAATAAAGGTATCCTGGACCTAGAATACCTGTACCCTTTGGACTAAATGCCTCAATATATCAGCACAAAGCTTGGAGATCCATGCACAAAGAGTTTTACTCCAAGCATGATGTAGAGTACCAGGAGATGACTGCAGAGCTGGGGACAGGGCACTGACATGGGGAGACGGGGAGGTGACAGGATGGACGTTTAGTTACTACCTGAGGCTGTAAGTGGAGATACAGGATGCTCCACCCCCAAGCCTTGACCCAGAGTTGCAGGGAGGCAAGACAATAGGAGCCTCAGATCTCAGGCCCAGCATGGCATGCCAGCTTTAGAGCAGCACTGGTGGAGGGAGGTGCCAGGTGGTGGGATGGGCATGGTGCCCCCGGCAGCCTCGAGCCACAGGTGCCACCAGAGAGTACATGCAAGTGTCAACAGCCCTGGAGCTGGAACAAAAAGCCTCATAATGGGAGACCCCTCTGACCAGGGGCAATGGCAGGGATCATGGCCATTGGCATGAAACCTGCTCTGTACCCAAGACAAGGCAGGATCTGCCAAAGCTCAGTGGACACCAGTGCAGGGAAACCAGCAGCCAGGGTGGGAATGGGGAGCTGCTCAGGAGAGGTTGGCAGGGCCGTGGAGGATGGCATGTGGAACCCAGACCTCCCTCCCCGCCACACCAGGAGAATCCGCGTGACTTCTGATTTGAAAGGTGCCTGGAAAGTAGGAGGGGTGAGGATACTCCTTGAGAGGTGAGTGTCATCGTTCTGGAAAGCAAACTGAACTCGGAATTAACTGAATATTTACACAAAAGAGACAGTCAAATTAGAAGAGGCAGAGTTACCTTTAGCTGGTAAATGTAAATGTTTTCTGCACTGAGAAGGAAATAACTCTAAAGCAAGATGTGGTCAAATGTGTGTGTGTGTGTGTGCACAAAATTAATGCATTTCTTAGTCTTGTAAACTTTAATGCTGCCACGTTTGACACAAATGATATACCAGACACTTGGTTACTATAATTTCATTCAAATATCTTATTTTATGGATTAAAAACAAACAACAAATAAGAAAACCCTGAAGCGCAGAGCTGGTAAGGGGAAGAATGCTGGAGACAGGCCCAGGTCTTCCGACTTCCCGGTCAGTGCTCTCCCCACCACACGGCGTGCTGGTCCTCAGAATTTTGGGTGTGCACTCTTCCTGGTTGATGAGCTTTGATCTATTTCTTTTCTTTTCTTTCTTTCTGAGTTTTGATCTTTTTCTTTCTCTGTCTCTTTCCCTTCCTCCCTTTCTCTCTCTCTCTCTCTTTCTTTCTTTCTTCTTTCTTTCTCTCTGTCTTTCTTTCAGAAAGGGCCTTACTCTGTCTTCCAGGCTGGAGTGCAGTGGTGCAGTCATGGCTCACTGCAGGCTCAATCTCCCGGGCTCAGGCAATCCTCCCACCTCGGCCTCCCAAGGAGCCAGAACTACAAACATGCGCCACCATGCCCAGCTAATTTTTTTATTTTTTATTTTGTAGTGACAGGGTCTCACTATGTTGCCCAGGCTGGTCTAGAACTCTTGAACTCAAGCGCCCCTACCACCTTGGGCTCCCAAAGTGCTGGGGGTTACAGGCATGAGGCACCACACTTGGTCTGATTTATTTCCAATCATAAAGCACTCAATAGTACAAAATTGTCTAGGAATAAAAGGCCAGGATGGTGACAGAAACAGGATGATGATAAATGCTGACTCTTGCAGGAAGAAATGTTCTTCATTTTTCCTGCGTGGATAATCAACTCCTATGGACTGTTGCAGGAATTTCGTCTGTGTCACAGGTATCCAGCCTCATGCATTATGGGTGAAGACCGTTGGTGTGCAGACCGCAGAGCCTCTGCCTCCTCCCCGGCAAATCAACACTCAGCTCCACCATCCCGTCTAAACAGCTGTTGTTCCAGGCTTGGAAGATAGTGAAAATAACTCTGTGATAAGAAGCAGCCTTATCTTCAGGGCCTCAGTCCAAGGGTAAGGTAGAGTGCCACCCTGTTATCGCTTGGCTCTCTAGAATCCCCTGGGTTTCTTAGCGAAAGATAAACCTGCTGCTAAAACAACCATCACTCAGGAGACAAGGAGCCCCGGCCAGATTTTGCCTGACACAGCAGTCGCTCAGTTTGTGCCTGTCAACACCCCTCCCTTCCCCTCAGCCCTTCCTACCCAGAGAAACACGGCTTGTGGATCGCAAGGACTCTTCAGGGATGAGCCATCTATCTCTGGAACCTTCCTTGGTGAAAGGGAACTGGGATTTTCCAAATCAGTGAATCCTAGCCACTTTGATATTTCAGATCTGCCCTGGAGGAACCATATGGGATTCCTGGAAAGCAGCCAAGTGTATTCTGAAGGGACCGTGTGCCACAGGAAAATAAGTCAGAAATATGGCAAACTGCAAACCCACATTAGGATATTAAAGGTCCTGAGAAGTCCTGCACTTAAAGACTAACACTTAAATACTTTTACGCGAAATAGCTTTTCCAGACTTATCTGAGCACAGAGCACCCTTTTCCACAGATCACTGGTGAGCCCTGCTGCTCTGGCCTCTGCTGGTGTCTGGCTGTGTCTTTTATGTGTGGGTGGTTAGCATGACGTCAGCAGGTTGCTCTCTTGTCAGTGTCAGTCAATGAACTCGGGAGAGAATTACAGCCCCAACTGCTCCCAGATGGGTCCTCAAGCAACCCGAACCAGGGAGAGTCAGACGCCTCACTGCCGAGGTGGTGGTTTGCCCATGACAGTCGGGTTTATACTCATGCTTCAAGCACAATGTATTTATTATTTATTTATTTATTTTTGAGACGAGCTCTCGCCCTGTCACCCAGGCTGGAGTGCGGTGGCGTGATCTCAGCTTACTGCAACCTCTGCCTCCCGGGTTCAAGCAATTCTCCTGCCTCAGCTTCCAGAGTAGCTGGAACTACAGGTGTGTGCCACCATGCCCAGCTAATTTTTGTATTCTTTAAGTAGAGACAGGCTTTCATCATGTTGGCCAGGCTGGTCTTGAACTCCTGGCCTCAGGTGATCTGCTCACCTCAGCCTCCCAAAATACTGGGATTACAGGTGTGAGCCACTGCGCCTGGCCCAAGCACAATTATGAATACCTCCTTCCACTCTCTAAAGTGTTTCAGTTTGGACAATGAATTACATGGCACCCCGCCGTCGGAACCTTCAGGAGCGCTCTTCCAAAGGCTGCAGACTGGTCAAGACCCTCACACTAGAGCCAAGTGAGCAAATGAGCTCCAGAAGGTGTGAGCCTAAAAACATGGGAGGCCTCCGAGGGGATCAGGTAGCTCCACGGTGGGCAAGATGTCACCCGGGAGACAGAGCCAGCAGGGAGGAGGAGGGCAGTAAGCCAGGACAGTGCCTCAGTGCTGCTCCCAGCAGGAAACCCCAGGACGCCGTACAGCGTTTACTGCTACTCGGATTTTTTGAATTAAAACATTGTACTTGAGAGCATCACACATTTTTCTCAGGTTTGTGGTTTGGAAGTTCATTCCCTTTTCCCTTTGATTTTTAGTAGAAGTTTTGAAAATGTCAATCTGCACCCCTGTGCTAAAGGGAAAACCTGGTGCCACTGACCACAGCATCTGAAGGGCAGAAGTCCTGGGCCTGGGCTGCGGAGCTGGGATGTGGGGAAAATTCCCGAGGGGTGGGCAACAGCTCAGGGGAGAGGCAGGACGAGGGGGCTTCCACCACAAGATGGAGCCCTGTAGCTGCACCTTGAAAGGTCGGGGGACTTGTGGAGATAAACGTGGGGAAAGGTAGGGGGTCCCAGGCAGAGCGAGCAGCACAAAGCAAAGATGCTGTATGAGTTTCCTGTTGCTGCTGTAACAAATTATTGCAGACTCAGCGGCTTAAAACAACCGGATTCACTATCTCACAGTTCCAGAGGTCGAAAGTCTGAAAGGGGTCTCAGTGGGCGAAATCAACGTGTCAGCAGGGCTGTGTCCCCACGTGGAAGCCCTAGAATTGATTTCTTGCCTTTTCTAGCTTCTGGAGGTGGCCCCTGTTCCCTGGCTCATGGCTCCCTTCCATCTTCAAAGCCGGCAACAGCTGGACGAGTGTTTCTCACGGTGCGTCACACGGACCCCAGCCACTCTCACCTCCCTCTCTCCTGTGAGCACCTGGCGATTACACGGGGACTGCTGCACAATCCAGGACGCCCTCCCCACCTCAGGACCCTGAACTTGATCATGTCTGCAGAGCTCCCTTTGCCATGTGGAGGACACATTCACGGGCTCCTGGGGCGACGGAGCAGATGTCTTGGGTGGGGATTCACAGGCTCCTGGGGCGACGGAACGGATGTCTTTGGTGGGGATTCACGGGCTCCTGGGGTGAGGGAACGGATGTCTTTGGTGGGGATTCACAGGCTCCTGGGGTGAGGGAACGGATGTCTTGGATGGGGATTCACAGGCTCCTGGGGTGACGGAGCAGATGTCTTTGGTGGGGATTCACGGGCTCCTGGGGTGAGGGAGTGGATGTCTTGGGTGGGGATTCACAGGCTCCTGGGGCGACGGAGCGGATGTCTTTGGTGGGGATTCACGGGCTCCTGGGGTGAGGGAGTGGATGTCTTGGGTGGGGGCATTGTTTTGTCTACCACACATGCCAAGTAAGGACAGGGTCCCCGCACAATGGGAAGAGTGAAGGGTCCATTTGCCTGGATCGGAAGGAATGTATGAGGGAAGATGTGGAACTGGAGGCCTGGACTGGAAATTCAGGAAGGGAGAGAAGTGTCTTCTCCATTCTCTGCCGAGGGCCTAAGTGGCCATGGACCACATCCTGTGCTATTGTGATATCAGGGTGGCAGCCATGGGGCAAGGCTGGCAGACACCTCCGTGAGGCCCTACGTGCCAGAAAGGCACAGGCTTGTAAGCTCAGGATCCCGGGGAGCTCAGCTCGTTCAGAGCAATTCCCTTCAGCAGTAGCAACAGAGCCCTTTTATCACATTAAATCCATATGTAAAAGAGATTAAAGCAGAGCCGTTCAGGCTGATGCAGGGTGAAGGGTCCCCAGAATCACCTAGGCCTCTGCCCATAGAGGCTCCTGGGGCACTTCCCAAGGGTGCAGAACACAGCGGGAAAACCCCGAGCAAAGTTCAGAAGGCTGGATGGCGAGCAAGGACTCAGAAGGGCTTGGAGGGGATGAACATTCTCATGTGTGATGGAATGTGGGCAGAGCTGCTCACAGCAAGGTTTACACAGGAATCTTTGAGCTCTCCCAGGAGCTGAGCCTCAGATAAGGATTTGAGTGCAAGCAGTTTATTTGGGAAGTGGAAGGAACATGGGGAGCTGAAGAAGAAAAATCTTTGAGCAAAGGAAGGCAGCTGGTGTGAGCCGTCATGCAGCCACTGCAGCGTGCAACTGGGGCTCACGCTTAAGAGGAAATTCTGGGAATTGGGGACGGGAGGTGACGAAGCTGGGGAATGCACACCTGCCAGTCATTGCGTAAGGGCTGGACTAGATGGTAATTCCCTAGTTCTTCCGACTTCCTTCCTCCTGCAGGCAACAAAGTCAGCTGATGGCAGACAGGCTGACGCCATGCCCTGAAATAGCAAAGGTCTCCTTGGGGATATGGGCGAGCACCTTCAGCTGCCCCAGGGTGGTCTTATCGGTGAGTCTGGTGACAGCAGAAGTGTCCATTCTGCCTGTTCTTCCATCGCTACCTGTGGTGACGCACCATCAGCGTCCAGGTTCATGACGAGGGCACCCTGCATCCTGCTCTGCGGTCCTCAGATCAATGCTGCCTCAGGGGACAGCTGTCATTTCTGGCTGCCTATTCCCCCAGCCCTCCCTGCAGCACTGAGTCTATCACAAAATGACTTTCCGTCATTGTGCAGGGAGAAAGAAGGCCTTCTCAGAGTCTCTGGCTCTTGGTGACCGAAGTGTCCATCTCCATGTGATCAAAAGGCATCCAAGCTCAGGCACAGAGAGAAGCAGCGTTCCTAACTCCAGAAGTTCCTGGGAGAACAGGGCCAGCATTCTGACAGAACAGAGATGCGCAGTCAGTGTCCTCTGGTAAATGAGCTTTAGTTCTGTACCAAGAGCCTGTAATTACACTGACCAGGCTGGGGTACTGGAGCTGATGAGTAAGGCACGAATGAAAAAACAAAAGATCCCTTTGTTTTTATGCTCATTATGCCTTTTTGATGACTATACAAAAAAAAATGCCTTTCAAACAATGAGCTTAATTAGCAGATTGCCCTTTCATTCCCGGCCCCAAGCCAGGTGCCCAGCAGTTGGTCATAGCTAGGTGAGGATGCGGTGGCCCTGCCTGCCTTCCTCCTCCCACCCACCTCCGTGTTCCAGAACATGGCATTTGGGGCTGGCCTTTGCCATGCCCCACATCTCCCAGCAGCCTTTGGGCTGAGCTCACTGCAGTCTGTGGGCCCAGCTCTGACTGGCAGCCCTGGCTCCTCAAGACAGGAGTCTGAGGGAGGGAAGAAGCAGGTGGAAACCAAGCTTCCTGGTCTGATCAATCCAATCCGGCCTAACCTGGCCCCAGCCTACATTCCAGGTCCACATGCCCTTCCCAGAGGCCACCCACTCTCTGCGTCCCTGTCCCTGGCCTGCTGTCCCTGCTCCACACTCCTCCAGCATCCCAGATCCTGCCTGTGCCTCAGGGCGCCTCGCCTCCTCCACGAGGCCTTTCCTGTTTCTTTTTTTTTTTTAATATCTTCATGAAATTTTATTTTTTCCCCATGTATTTATTTTATTGCATTTTAGGTTTTGGGGTACATGTGAAGAACATGCAGGATTGTTGCATAGGTACACACGTGGCAGTCTGATATAGGCAGTGTGATTTGCTGCCTTCCTCCCCATCACCTACATCTGCCATTTCTCCCCTTGCTATCTCTCCCCACCTCCCCACCCCCCACCGTCCCTCCCCTATTCCCCCCCAACTGACCCCAGTGTGTAGTGCTCCCCTCCCTTTGTCCATGTGCTCTCATCGTTCAACACCCGCCTATGAGTGAGAACATGCGGAGTTTGATCTTCTGCTCCTCTGTCCTGTTTCTTTTAAGGCCTTTCGCCTGCACTTCCCCCATTGTCCTCACTGCTTTAAAATGGGTTCAATTACAAAGGCAGGACCCGGCGTGTTCTTCACAGAGAACACTTAGAAATGCACACGTACCCAGAATGTAGTATGACGCCCTCCACCAGGGCCTATCGGCTCCCCCCCCTTCCCCCAGGTAGCCACCGGGCAGCTGGCTACACTCTGAACGTCGCACGTGCTCGCTTCTGTCCTTCAGTGGACTGCATCTTGGACACTGTCCATGTCAGGTCCTACAGGTCAGCCTAACTCTTTTGGTGGCTTCGTCACCAGCGCACTCTCATGGGGCTGCAGTGCATCTGTCACTAACGCAGTTGCAGCACGCATGTCCTCTTCCTCCTCTTCCTCCTCTTCACCCTCCTCTTCCTCATTACCTTCCTCCTCTTGTTCCTCACACCCCTCCTCCTCCTTCTCCCCCTCCTCCTTTTCATCTTTTATGCAAATTAGAGTTCTTAAGTTGATTCTTAAAATGTCGTTCTTACTCCCTTGCATTCTGACTTTCTTCCCACGCTACAATACACATGCATACAAATATTCTCATTCTGAAATATTTTTATAACATGGACAAGTATAGAGAATCATCTAAAATACCTACACGCACATTTAACAAGCAGTAATATTTTTGAAATACAGGCATATTTCATTTTATTGAGTTTTGCTTTATTTTGCTTCACTAATACTGTGGGTTTTTTGTTTTTTGATTTTTACAAATTGAAGGTTTCCAGCAACTCTGTGCCAAGCAAGTGTATTGGTCTCATTTTCCCAACCGCATGTGCTCACCTTGTGTCTGTATGTCACGGTAATTCTCCTCATATTTCAAACTTTTTTATGATCATTGTCTGTGTTGTGGTGATTCCAACCAGTGATCTCTGAAGCTACTATTGCCGTTGTTTAGGGCACCACGGACCCCACGCACAGAAGACAGTGAGCTTAATACCGCGTGTGCTCTGACTGCTCCACCAGCTGGCCAACCTTTCTCTCTCTCCTCTGGCCTCCCCATTCCCTGATTCACAACAATATTGAAATGAGACCAATTGATAACCCTACTGTGGCTTCCTAAGTGATCAAATGAAAGGAAGAGTCGCATGTCTCTCACTTTAAATTAAAAGCTAGAAACGATTAAGCTTCATGGGAAGGCAGGTCTCTCCTTATGCTGAAACAGGCTGAAAGCTAGGCCTCTTACGCCAAACGGTTAGCCAAGCTATGAAAGCAAAGGAAAATTCTTGAAGAAAGTTGGAAGTGCTACTCCAGCAAACACACAAATGTAAGCAAGGGAAACGGCTTTATTGCTGATGTGGGGAAAGTCTTAGTGGTCTGGGTAGAAATCAAACCAGCCGCTGTATTTCCTTAAGCCAAAACCTAACCCAGAGCAAGGCCGTGGCTCTCTTTGATTCTATGAAGGCTAAGAGAGGTGACGAAGCTGCGGAAGAAAAGTCTGACGTTAGCCGAAGTTGGGCCATAAGGTTTAAGGAAAAAGCCATCTCCATCACATAAACATGCAAGCTACAGCGGCAGGTGCTGATGGAGAGGCTGCAGCAAGTGACCCGGAAGAGCTGGCTAAGATCACGGATGAGGACAGATTTTCAGTGTAGACCAAACAGTCTTGTAATGGGAGAAGATGCCGTTTGGGACATTCATAGCTGGAGAGGAGAAGTCAATGTCTGTCTTCAAAACTTCAAAGGACAGGCTGACTGTCTGGTTAAGAGCCGATAGAGCTGGTTTCTTGAAGTTGAAGCTGATGCTCGTGACTATTCTGAAAATCCTAGGGCCCGTCAGAATTATGCCAAAGCTACTCTGTCTGTGCTCTGCACGTGGAGCAACAAAGCCTGACAGCACATCTGTTTGCAGCATGGTTTACCGAATATTTTAAACCAACTATGGAAAGTACTGCTCAGAAAAAAGGGATTATTTTCAAAATATTACTGCTCATTGACAAGGCACCTGGTCCTCAAGAGCTCTGATGGGGATTTACAAGATCAATGTTTTTTTTTCATGCCTGCTATCATAACACCCATTCTGAAGCTCATGAAATAGTGAAATGAGTTATTTTGACTTTCAAGTCTTATTACTTCAGAAATACATTTCATAAGGATATAGCTACCATAAATAGTAATTCCTCTGATGGGTCTGGGCAAAGTAAATTGAAAACCTTCTGGAAAACGTTCACCATTCTAGATGCCATTAAGAACATTCACAATTCAAGGGAGGAGGTCAAAATGTCAACATTAGCAGGAGTTTGGAAGAAGTTGATTTTAGCTGTCAAGGATGACTCCCAGGAGTTTGAGATTTCAGTGGAGGAAGTCACTACAGGTGTGGCAAAAATAGCACGAGAACGAGAATTACAAGTGGAGCCTGAAGATGTGACTGAATTGCCCGACTCTCACGATCAAACTTGAATGCATGAATAGTTGCTTCTTGTGGATGAGCAAAGAAAGTGGATTTTTGAGATGGAATCTGCTCCTGGTGAAGATGCTGTGAACACTATTGAAATGACAACAAAGGATTTAGAATACTACATAATGTTAGTGGATAAAGCAGTCGCAGGGTGTGAGACGGCTGACTCCAATTTTGAAAGCAGTTCTGCTATGGGTAAAAGGCTATCAAACAGCATTGCATGCTACAGAGAATCTTTTGTGAAAGAGTCCATCAGTGAGGCAAACTTCACTGTCTTATTTTAAGAAATTGCCACAGTCACCTCAACCTTTGACAACCACCATCTGATCAGTCATCAGCCATCAACGTCGGGGCCAGACCCTCCATCACCAAAAGGACGACTTGCTGAAGGCTCAGATGATCATTGGCATCTTCTCAGCAATAAAGCATTTTTAAATTAAGCTATGTCCATTTTTCAGATATACTGTCATTGCATACTTAATAGACTACAATATAGTGTGAATGTAACCTTTACATGCACTGGGAAACCAAAAAATTTGTGTAGTTCATTTTGTTCTGGTGTTTCCTTTATGGCAATGGTCTGGAGCCAAACCTGTAATATCTCTTTTGTCAAAAAGAGAAAAGAGAACAGAAACAAGCTTAGTTGCAGGTCAAGCGAAACCCTCTCACTGTTCCTCATTTCTCTCCTCCTGACATTTTTTCAGTACATCATTCTAATGCTGTGTATTTTTTTTTTCATCCTTGTTTTCACAGTTTGCTACTGTGGTGGAGGGGGACAAAATATGAAGATATTGAAGAACCTGTACGGAGCATGGCGCAACCAGAGCGATGACCAACCCTCTGCCACCCAGCTTCCTGAATGTTGACTGGCCCCTGAATGTCGATTCTGCACACAGGGAGTCTTTCGTCAAGAGATATGGGCGCTCTTTCCTTCCGCAGCTTGCCCTTCACTCAACATTATACTTTGAGATCGCTTCCTGTAAATACTTATAAGCCTAGCTCGCTCTCATTAACATCCTGCTTTCTTGATGGGGAGAGGAAGTTATGTCCAGGAACCCAGGGGTCATACAAACAGAGCCTGTCCTAACAGGGCCACAGCTCAACCTCACACGGGTATATGAGATGCTTTTACGAGGATTGGGCCAAACATGGTTGCGATGCCCATTGCTTTATTTGCTTGCAGAATTTGTTTGAAGTTTTGTAATATTTGGATATGCCTATTGTGAGAAACAAACTCACTTGTTCAAACCCAAAGAATGGACTCAGAGAACCGGGCAACAGCGAAAGCGAGACTTTCAATGACAGTGTTTCAGGATCAGGTGTCTGATGGGCAGGCACGCCCAGCACAATCACAACAAGCCGTTTATCCCCCGTGCGCACGTCCCTCCCGGTTCCCCACAGGCTGAGGACTGCGGGGTCACAGTCTTCCTGCACGTCACCTCTCGGTTGTTGGGTAGGGGCTTTAGGTGTTTTCTTTAGGACTGTCCTGCTGTGCTTTGTTGCAGCCCATGATGCATTGCAATCCTTGTCAACTCAGGGGCTCTTCAAGTGTTTGACTTATGACCTAAGTAGCTGGGCAGGCTGATAAGAACAGACAAAGGGGGCTATGTTGCAGGCTAGTAAACTTTCATCTTAGACTAAACTTCTTTGGTTTGGGTGAGGGCAACTAACAGAGGGGTGGGGGTGACACGCAGGCATTGGCTGTCCAAGCAGCAGCCTAGTATATCCTGTTTCTTCTTTCTGTAGTTTGCTGACCGAAACAAACTCAAGGCACTTTGTCTTGAAAATGGACCACTGGATACATTATTTCCTTCACTATGAGTATGTAAATGTTATATTTGCTGGGAGGAAAACAGAAAATTGGGAACAGCTAGACTAGGGAGGCATTTTGCTATTTTGTAAATAAACACAGGGTCCTCTCCTGGCTGACTGTTGACAGTCCTAAGAGAAAACACCATGTCCGGTACAGGTGGGAGGGCTGGGATGGAGAAGGGAGACCCTCTGTGCTGTCTGGGTACAAATCCAACAGCACCAACAGGCGAAGGGCCCAGGATGCCCTGGGGAAGTGAGAATGCCCCGTATTAGCTAGTAGAGGGGGTAGGGATGCCAAAGAGAATGGGTCATAGCGTTAAAGGGTTGGAATCTGCTGTCTCATTTGCTTAAGGCATCACAGGATAAGAAATTAAGGCAGAAAGCACAGGTCTAGTTCAGGGAAAAGTCGTTAGCAAGAGAAGTCTGGACTTGGCACCTCCCACAAAGATATCAATGCATCTTTTCCTCCCTCCCCCTTTCCCAATAAAATCATGATTCAGGAAAGAGGCTGATACTAGTCATAGTCCCTGCAAGTAAGTCTCTGGGGCATTTGCATCCTTCTTCCCAAGCGTGGCATGAGACATTCTGTTCCTACTGGATCAGGTCCATGCATCGGGGCACACTTCCTGTAGAGGAGAACTTGGCAACATCTAGCAGAGCTACAGACTCATTTACTCTTCAGCCAACCTAAACAATCCCACTACCAGCAATTCACCTTTAAGATACACGTCCACGATACAAAGCAAAATGTGCAGGAGGTTTGTTATAGTGACATTAGTCATAAGAGCAAAAAATAGAAATGATTCAAATGTCCATCCGTAGGGGATTTGATAGAGTGACCTACTTGTTCCAGCTTTGAAACTGGAAGTTGGGGTGCAGGGAAATTTCTCAGTCTCAGACAAACTTTGTCCCATCAGTCTTCAAGCATTTCTGGACCAACAAGACATATGAGATTCTCCTTGTATTTCCCTGGAATCAGCCATTTCCTAAAAGAGCCATCACTCATTTGAGTGGGGAAGGGTACTGCTTATTTTTATTTTTATTTTTATTTATTATTTTTTTTTTGAGATGGAGTCTTGCTCTGTCGCCCAGGCTAGAGTGCAGTGGTATGATCTTGGCTCACTGCAACCTCTGCCTCCTGAGCTCAAGCAATTCTCCTGCCTCAGCTTCCCGAGTAGCTGGGATTATAGGCACCTGCCATGATGCCCAGCTAATTTTTGTATATTTAGTAGAGACGGGGTTTCGCCATGTTGGCCAGGCTGGTCTCAAACTCCTGGCCTCAAGCGATCGCCTGCCTCAGCCTCTCAAAGTGCTCGGATTACAGGCGTGAGCCATCAGTGGCATCAGCTGGTACTGGTATTAGAAGCTAAGATTTGGGGGCTCGGTGTACTGAGGTATAATTTCTTCTAGCCCCTTCCAGTTGACAGAGAAAAAATACAAATATATATATTATATGTAATATATATGAGATTATATTTACTCCACTTCAAATGGAACATTTCAGGTTTTCCATGACACCCATTGTATTTTTGTATATAAATCAGTTTTCTCTTACCCTAAAATTTTTTTTATTCTTAATCATATTAGAATATATTTACTTATTTGCTTTATTCTCTAATATACATAGAATAGTTTCAGGAATTTACTTGCTTTAATTTTACAATATACCTATAATTTTTCCAAAGTTAAAAACCACTGTTACTAGCACTAATAAAATTACACGGTAGCCTTACATATTTGTGTGCAGTTCTTTTTACTCTTGGAATGTTTTCCACAGACGACTAGAACCAGAGAGCTGTATCGGAGATGTCTGAATTTTCTTTATCTCGGCCTACCTCTGTTACTAGTGTGGTATGCAATTAGGTTCCTTTAAGCCTGATATGTTTTCAGTTTTAAAGTTTGTCTTTCTCTCTTTTTGATTCAACTTACTTTGTGAATATGTAAAATTTGTATGCAAAGTCAAAATTACATGAAAAGCTATATTTGGAGAAGCCGCGTTTCCACTCATATTCCCTCCTTCACTTTCCCATCCCACTGCCAGGGGCAACAATTTTTATTAGTATCTAGTTTATCTTTCCAGTGTTTCTTTTTGTAAAAACCAGCAAATGTATGTGTGTGTGTAACATATGTGTGTTACATTCTTATTTCTCCACCTTTCTTTTACAGATGGTAACACACTATACACACTGTTGTGTGTCTTGATTTTTCCCATCTAACAATGTGTCTTGTGAGCACATGGAGGTCTTCCTCCTTTCTTCTCACAGCTGCATAGCACACCCTGGGTGCAGATACAGTGGCGTCTTCAGTGGCTCCCAGTGATTACATCTGGGAAGGGACTGAGAGAAAGGGAGGGAGGGAAGGACAGAGGAGAGGTGACAGACTTCTATATTTTATTATTTAATGTTTTATAATAAAAAATTATTGTACTGTTCTTCTAAAAAATAGACTTTGCCTGGGCAACATGGCGAAACCCCATCTCTTAAAAAAAATTTTTTAAGCTGGGTGTGGTGGTGCACACCTGTAGTTCCAGCTATTTGGGAGGCTGAGGTGGAGAGATGGATGGAACCTGGGAGGTCGAGGCTGTCGTGAGCTGTGACCACGTCACTACACCCTGGCCTGGATGACTGAGTGAGACCCTGTCTCTAAATCACTAAATAAATAAATAATAGACTTTATCTAGGGATGGAGGAAGATTTACCAAGCAAATGGAGAGCAAAAAAAAAGCAGGAGCTGCAATTCTCATCTCTGATAAAATAGACTTTAAACCAACAAAGATCAAAAGAGACAAAGAAGGACATTACATAATGGTAAAAGGATCAATGCAACAAGAAGAGCTAAC
>NW_016107444.1:5360447-5363256 GCF_001604975.1 Cebus imitator
ATGTAGGTGATGGGGAGGAAGGCAGCAAATCACACTGCCACATGTGTACCTATGCATCAATCTTGCATGTTCTTCACATGTACCCCAAAACCTAAAATGCAATAAAATAAATAAATGGGGAAAAAAAAAAAAGAATGCTTGTGGAGCCGTCTCCTGCTCACTTCCCTGTCTCCCTAGGAGGCAGTCACGGGAAAGTTTCTCACAGTGTCCCAGGCACTGGTGAGGTATGGGGACCTCTGCTCCACCTGCTCCCCGCCTCAGAACGTGGCTGCAGAGTAGAACTCTACTCAGCTAGTGTACACCTGGCTCCTCTGCAGTGGGGGACCCTGCAACTTGCATGGCAATCATCTGGCCCCTTTTGTTTCAGTGTCATCTTTTCTTTTCCTTTTTTTTTCCAGATGGAGTCTTGCTCTTGTTGCCCAGACTGGAGTGCAGGGGTGTGATCTTGGCCCACTGCAACCTCCGCCTCCCAGGTTCAAGCGATTCTCCTGCCTCAGCATCCCGAGTAGCTGAGATTACAGGCACTTGCCACTATGCCCAGCTAATTTTTTTGTATTTTTAGTAGAGACAGGGTTTCACCACATTGGGCGGCTGGTCTCAAACTCCTGACCTCAAGTGATCCACCCACATTGGCCTCCCAAAGTGCTGGGATTACAGGCATGAGCCACTACTCCCTCTTTTTCTTTTTTGAGACAGGGTCTTGATATGTTGGCCAGGCTGGTCTTGAACTCCTGGCCTCAAGTGGACCTCCTACCTCAGCTTCTGAAAATGCTGGGATTGCAAGTATGAGCCACCATGCCCAGCCTCAGTGTCATCTTTTTTGTGTGAGAGACAAGAGCCATGAGTAACGGGCACCTTCAGCATTCTTCCTTCCACTGTCTACATAGAAAATAAACTGCCTGAGTCTAAAAGTGTTCTATCGTGACTTCACTGGTAAAACCAGTCGAGCTTTAGCCTTGGTCTTGCCTCGTCTTGTACGTGAGCGCTTGGCAAAAGGGTCATCCAGGCATTATGGCTCCCCAGCGTGCTGTGCTGTGAAGCACGTGGCGTACTCCCGCCAAACTACGCTCAGCTTCAGCACGTCAGCGTCACACACAAGGGGATCGTGCTGGACTGAAAGGGATTTAAGGGCATAGTCAGACGCAGTGTCGGATCCTTGGTTTGAAACTGGTTTGGATAAACAAGCTGTAAAGGGTATTTTACGGTAAATTGGGGAAATCTGAATATGGCTTGAGTATTAATAAAATAAAATTTTATCTAAATATAAGATTGGAAGCAGGTGGCTTACAAAACTGCATAGCATGATTTTATTTTGGCTTAAAAAATGTGTATAGACAAATATCTCAAAGGGTGTATCAGTCACCAATTGCCACAATAATACTGTGTAACAAAATAAATTTCAGTGGCATGCAATAACAAGCATTTGTTTCATGCTCTCTCCTCTGTAGGTTCTCTGGAGTGACCCTGGCTGGCCCTGACTGGGCTGAAGGCTGAGCCCTGGTTTACTCCCCACGCCTCTCATCCTCCTTGGGCCAACTCCTACCTGAGCCACATCCTTTTCTTGGTGAGAGGCCAGAGTGCAAATTGGCAAGTCAATCACATGAGAACACGTCGAACCTCTAATTGTATCCTGTTTGCTAACATCCCGTTGGCCAAAGCAAG
Source organism: Cebus imitator (assembly GCF_001604975.1). Lineage (NCBI taxonomy): Eukaryota > Metazoa > Chordata > Mammalia > Primates > Cebidae > Cebus > Cebus imitator. The sequence goes on from NW_016107444.1 coordinate 5,362,110, forward strand.
TCACACAGCGAGGCGCAAAGTCAAGGGGAGCGTGGTCTCGCCCACCCACCACGAGGCCATGGCATGGGACGGAGAATTGGTACCAATGTTTTAATCTCCAGACCAAAGTTACAACAGAAACACTTAAGTGGTAGAAATACGATGTTTTAATTTTTAAAATTTTTGCTTACTGGCATATTTCTAGTTTTCTGTAATAAACATATACTGTGTACTGAAATAATGAAAATGTTAGTTTAAAACTTAAACAAGTAAACAGCTACTTAGAAGTTCCACCTTATTGCTCCAAGCCCTCTACCTCCAATTTCATATCAACTGAGAAGCTTTCACTCCATTTAATTAAACATACGCACTTCTGGGGAGGCTGCTGTGTTCCAGGCAACGTGGCTGAGGGTAGGGGATTGCGGAAGGGTCGGTAAGGAGACGTCTGTCTCCCCAGGCCACTAGACAAAAGGCCCCGTTTGTCCACATTGGGGGGGTGATGGGAAGGAGGGATGCCAGCCTGGCGGGCCTGTCCCTGGGGCTCGTCTCAGGACCTCCAGGAAGTGCTTCTGAACCGCGGCCCTTGAGCGTGTCTCACATTTGTCCACACGTTGACTGGATCCGTTCAGAATCCACCTTGTGAGGCCGCAGTCTCAGAAGCCACTGCCCATTGCCAGAACGCGGGGAGCAGAGCAGGGAGCCCTGAGCCGGCCTGGGGCTGCCTTTCTTCCCTGGCACACGTCCTGAGGAGGGGAGGGCGTGGGGGCACCTGGCAGAAGCTGTGCCACTGCTGCGCTGGGCCTCTCTCCCCAGAAGCCCTCACGCTTGATTTGCTCAGGCTGTTCCCACTGCCTGGGACCCTGCGTCCCCTACTCTTCCCCTCCCAGCTTGCCTCCAGGCAGGAGAGCCTTCACCGTCCTCCTCAGGCCAAACGATCCCCTCCCTTCTCTGTCTCTTCCCCGTCTCCAGCCTTGGTTTCCAGCAGCCTTTGTTCACACGTCCGTCCCAGCAGCCATGCTTGGGCTGGGACCCGCAGCTCTCTGTTCACTCATCTCATTAGACAAACATGCCGAGTACCTGCTGTGTGCCAGGCTCCGCTCTAAGGCCCTGGGTACCTGCTGTGTGCCAGGCTCCGCCCTAAGACCCTGGGTACCTGCTGTGTGCCAGG
>NW_016107444.1:5363806-5386840 GCF_001604975.1 Cebus imitator
TGGGTACCTGCTGTGTGCCAGGCTCTGCTCTAAGGCCCTGGGTACCTGCTGTGTGCCAGGCTCTGCTCTAAGGCCCTGGGTATGCAACTGCAAACACCACGTTCTGGTGGCAGAGACAGGAAACACAGAGAAATAACTGGGAAATATTAAGCCATGAACGACTCATGCTGGTGCATGTGTCTGTCTCCCCATGACCCACACCCACCTGGGTCTCGTTTCCCATTCCTGGTGCAGGGCTGTGCTTACAGCCTGTGCTTAATCACCATTTGCTGAGTGATCCCGTGAACAGAGAGCAATCAGCTGTGGAAGGCTTGTGTGGATGTCATGGCCTGCTGGCCTTAGACTAGTGCCATAAGGTCAGCTCCTTCTGGCTAGCCATTCACTCTCAGAAATAGTCAATGCTTCCCTATGCCCAGGGTTGAAGCCCTGGTTTCTTCAATGACCCTAAAAAACACCCCACACATACCCCAGGAGACAGCCACCTGCCCACTGACCCCTACCAGGAACCCTGCCCTCCTGTCAAAATTGAGTGTGCCAAGGCAAGCTTGTCCCCAAGAACTGTAACAACTACAAATATAAATCCCTGAAATGACACTGGGACCTCTCTCCAAGAAGCAAATGTTCAAATCAGCAAGTGTTTACTAAGTGCCCACTGACTGCCAGGCAGATGGAACTCACAGAGCTCCCCTCAAGGGAGCATGGAGGGGGCAGTAAGCAGACACAAGCCTGGAGTATTTCACTCTAGTAAAGATGAGGTCACCGAAGGACAGCTTCCAAGGCCTGTCGAGACTGGGCTGGAGGACTGCGTCTGCTGGACGGCTGAGACCGATCCAGGCACGGAGGGGCAGGGGTGCTTCCAGCAGAGGTGACACTGGGAGCCATGGCAAAGGCAGGGTGCCTGTGGCTGGGGAATAGGCGGCTTAGCTGTCCGGTGTTTCTAAAGAATAAGATGCCCAAAGGACACCCTGCTTTCCCAAGGCAGGACATGAGGGGCTTTCTTGAATGATTGCCAAGGTGTGTGACCTCCTCTGTCCTTGGTTCTGCTGGGTACAGTGCTCAGGACACGGTGAGCTAAGATGCTATCTTTCTCTAATTTAAACTTGAAAAATATTGATTACAGAAGACATACATGTTCATTATGTAACATTTGGAACATGCAACAAAGCATAAGGAAAAAAACAAAAGTCACCAACAGTCTTCTGAAAGAGTTCACAGTGGCTGATATTTCTTGCAGAGGGTAGAGCACCCAGCATTTCACAGATCCCACAAGAACCCTAACAGGCAGGTACTCTTAGCTGCATTTGCTAGATGGGGAAATGGAGGCATGGGAATGATAAACAATTTGCACAGGACCAGTCATCAGCAAATGAGAGACCACATTCCAAAGCAGCCTGAGTTCCAGAACCCTCTTTCTTCACCATTAGGGCCATTTTGGTTTAAGCAGCAGTTCCAAACTAGCTGTTGAGGAGCCCCAGGCCCTGAAGTAAACTTATGGCGTATTTCAAAGATTTAATAAAACTATAGCAACAGCTATCGGCCACAGATGCACTACTACTATTAAGTTGTTTGGGTCCAACTACTTAATAAATAAAACTGTTGGGTTTTTATTTGGTGGGGTGGAGGATGGTGAGGGGTGCCTAGGAGCTTCATAAGGAATTGCTGAGATGCTAAAGTTTCCATGAGCTGAGAAAGTTTTAGAACCTCCTGCTGATAGTGTTCTATGCAGGTGCATACCACGCTCTTTTTCACTTGCAAAATGAGCTCACAACGTATATGTAATTTTATAACCTGCTTTTTTCCTTTCACAATCTGAGAATGCTTTTGCACGTATTTAAGTAATTTCTTTTTCTTTAGTTAATATTTCATTGTTGGATAGATTTTGTTTTTCAAATTTCTATCCACAACGCTATGTGAACATTTTTGTAAATACAGGCACCATATTGCTCAGCCAAAATGTGTGCATACGTTTAAGACTCTCAATATGTGCCCAAAGTGCTTTCTAGAAAGGTCCTCTCTAACCACATTCTAACCAAGTGCATCAAAATATCAGTTCATCTACTCACCCATCTGTGTATTATCATTTTAAAATGCTTGCCATTTCATAGATTAAAAACAAGTTCTCGTTATTGTTGTGATGTATTTCCTCAGCTGCTAATGAGTTTGGCAATTTTTTTATTTGTTTATTGGCCACTTGCGATTCTATTGTGAATTGCCTATTAACATTCTTTGCTCATTTTTCACTTGGAACGTTCATCTACTTATTTTGATTTGCAAGCCTCCAACCAATTTTAATGAAAAGCTTAAATCCCCAGCGCAGCTGTGAGAAATGCTGATGGCTGCAGTTCTCTGCTGATCTAATTGTTTTAATAAGTTCCACTAAAGACTCAAAGCCTAATGAAAGGTAGAGATCTGATTTGTGCAGCTTAGAAAAGCTATGTAATTAGAAATTTCCTTTCCCAGTCAAAAGCCAACTATCTTTATCGGTTCAACTTCCTACTTTTTTCCTATTTTGAAAAATGTATTTAAATATAAACTACTGGTCTTGGCAGGATGGTAGGGAGGACATTAGAACCATGTCTGGTTGTTACGTAACTCTCGAATTAACTTAGGGTCTTATTTGCTCGTTTGGTTTCATATTTTGTCTTTAAAGTGAAGGCTTCAGATCTCTTTGGTTCATTTCTTCTGCCTTAGTCGCCTCTGGAGCCAGAAGTGAGGCTGTCACCTAGCAACCAGAGCTCTGCTGGTAGAAACAGAAGCCTCGGGCCTGGCCAAGAGAGGAAAATCACCAGTTGGAATAAAAAGTTTTATGTTTGAACTAGAGAGCAGCCAAAGGCACAGCAGCCAGCAGGAGGCAATGGCCAAGGGGTCCTCCCAGAGGAACCCCAGGCTCTTGAAGGCCCAGACGCAGAGCTGGGGAGGGCTGATGGCTTCAGCAGCAACCTTTGGGGCTTTGCTCCCCATCCAGAGGGGCGATGGCAAGTGGAGTGCTTTCAACTTGGATCCAGAAAAGAGGTTTTAACTCCCCCATTCCACAACTCATGCGTGATCTGATCTCTTCGCTCCCTGGTCAGTCCTGGGGGGGCCACAAGGCTGGAGGCTTCATGTGAGCATTTGGGCATGCAGCCTGCTCCCTGCAAGTTCAGCTTTAACACCTGAGTCTGAGAAGGAACCTGTAACCCACTCGAGGACTGGGCGTGGTGGCACACATCCCTCATCCCAACTGCTCTCGAGGCTGAGAACACAGGTTGCTCAAGGATTGCTTGCTCTCTCAGCCTGGGTAACACAGCGAGACCCCATCTCAAACTAAACAAAACAAAGACTCCAGAGCCCCCCACGCTGTGAAGCTGGGGGATATTAACTCCTCCGGGATGTTCTGCAGCCATCAGAAGTAGGGAAGCTGGAGTTACTGAGATTCTGAGCGGCGGAGGGACTCTGGCTGGCCAGAGGGACTCCAGTACATCCAGTCCCACTGGCAACACGGCCGTGGTTAGTAGTTGCAGGGTTTCCCTGAAACAGCAGCCCCTTCCTCCACGCTGCCCCCATGGGCCTCCACCTCCTATTTTTCCTTCTCTTTCTCCAGGACATGCCTTGGCCAAGGGAATATTACTGAGCATGATCAGAACACAGGCCTTAAACATTCTTCCGTGGTTTGGCTTGCTCTTCTGCGCTCTGTTAGGAAAAGAAAAGCCCCAGGTAGCCCCTGGTCCATGGAGAACGAAGAGACACATTGCAGACCTCAACTCAGCTGTGGCCTGAACTGGAGCCACGCCAGCCAAAATCCAGGCCTGTGACCAAGAAAAATGACATGTGTGTTGTTTTGAACCGCGAAGACTTGGGGACTATTTGTTAGGAAGCTTTAGTGCGGCAATGCCTGACTACCCGTTACTCACACTGTTTCCTTCTGCACGTGCTGGCACTTTCGTCACTTGGCCCACCTGGTCAGCTTTTCCTTCAATTCCTCAGGCTTTACTACATTCTTCTAATAAATTCCTCTCTTTGCCAAAGTTACTGGGAATGGATTTCTGTTGCTTGCAACTCAGAATGCTGACTGAGTTCATCTAGCAAATCTCTCCAGAACTGACTGCGCCTCCGTCTGAAGTCAGAGCCTTCGTCATACAATATGAACGGTTGTTTCCAGCCTTTTCCCGATCTTCTGTTTGTCTTCAGGGAGCCTCTGCCGCATCCAACTGAAACAACTTGTGTCGCAAACAGGTTTCCCTCGTCCCTCCCTGGAGGACTTTGCACTTGCCCTGCCGGCAGCATCCTCTCCATCTTCAACTCTGATGTCCTGGGAACCTTCCGAACATCTGGAAGACTTCCTGATTCTCCCCTGGAACTGCCATCTCCCCTCTCAATCCCGGAGGTAGCTGCCCTAGTCTGGATGGTGCTTATCTTCCTCTGCAGAGCTGCTGCGGTTTATTCCCTTACTAGAGGAGATGAGACCGTCACTCAGGGGAGGCGGAGAGAGCCCAGGTCTTCCGCAAGCCCGCTCACCCCCATTAATCACTTTCCAGTGGCATTTCCTGACGCTTGAATTCAAGGGTCCTGTGCTGTCTTCTTTGTATTCATGTGCCAAGCTCAGGGCCTGGAGCAAGGGTGTGCTCTAAAGGGTGATTGGCTATTTGAATGCAGAATGAACAAATGTCCATCTTTTCTAGAATCTGAGTACACAATAGAGATATGTTTCTGGCCAGTTGCATGGTTCCTTTGATCTGGAGGAAACATAGCCATGATTTTTTCACCTTGTCCGAAGATAAAGTTGGGTCCCGGACACCACCACCAAGACCTGGGGTCAACCACAGACCAAACATCACTGAAAAACATCCAAACGAACGAAGCGCCCAACACTTAAAACTCACCCACTTCTTCATGTCACAGTTGATGGGACCACACTGGCTCATGCGTGTAGACTCAGCACATGTGTCCATGACACTGAGGTTATGCTTGTAGCCTTCAGCACACGTGATCCACGATGGCTTACGCTTGCAGACTCGGTGCATGCAGTCCGTGAAACTGAGGTTCAGTGTAGGGAAGCGAGAAGCTGAAACCCATGCAGACAGTAAAGGGAGGGATGGGAACTGGACTCCGGACCTCCAGATGGTCAGTTTTCTATTTCTCACAAGAAGTAGAAGGTTCCCTGGCAAAGCAGACTAGAGAGCCTCCAAGCTGGGTTTTTCCATTGGGTCTTCCTACACAGCCTGTTAACAGGGAGGGCATCACTGTTCCTGTGCCAGCCTCCACAGTCACAAAGGCTGCTGTTCTGTGGCCAGGAGGATTCTTAAAATAACAGTGCTGCCTGCCTCTGCGGGCTGGAGCCAGCTGTCTCAGCACAGTTGGTTCCTGAACTACAGCTTCCTGCTTACGGTGATGACTGGTGTCGCCGTAACTGGTCAGCCATGTCCATTTCTGTCCTGGTAACCAGGGCTTGGTCAGGCTGGGGAGAGACCCAGAGTGAAAAGAATCAAGTGAGCATCATGTGATGGGACAGGAAAGACTTTTGGAACCAGGAAGATTTGAATTCAGGTCCTAACTCTGCCCGGCACTGCCCTGTGGCCTCCGTTTTCTCATTTGCCAAGTGGCAGTGATACTGCGCCCACCTCAGACAGCAGATGTGCCTGGCGTATCGCGATGGCTCGTGAATACTGTCTTACTGCGTAAGGTAAGGAAGCAAGCTGCCAGAGGCAGAACCTGAGACGAGGAGTTGATTTGGAGGTGATTGTAGGAGACACCCGCATGAGAGTGGGGAAGTGAGTTGCAGAAAGGAAGACAGTGACACAGGGGCTTTAATGCCCAGGTCACCCCTGACAGCAGTGAGAGTTCAGTCCCATCGGCACCTTTCAGAGTCAGGGCGCAGCACGCCTCAGCCTTGTCCCCCAGCAAAGGGTGAGGAGGTTGAGGGATTTATCCACCCGACCCCCACCCACCGCTGTTCAGGGCTGCTGGGGAGTGGGGCTTAAACGCCCAGCACAGCTTGCTCTTTGCAGCAGCTTAATGGCTGTAAGAGGCCTGAGAAAGTCTGCTTCCGGCAGCGAGTTGCAGCTGCTGGGAACTGACATGTGAGGTCCGTGAGCACGGGGCAGGTCAGTATGGGCACCCACAGCATGTATTACAAGGGTTCAAAGCTCATCAGGAGAAGCCAGGGCTGTCATATTAGGTTTGGACGGGGCTAGAATTAGGCTGCAAGGTTGGGTGCAGTGGCTGGCACCTGTAATCCCAGCACTTTAGGAGGCTGAGGAGGGCAGATCCCTTGAGGTCAAGAGTTTGAGACCAACCTGGTCAACATGGTGAGACCTCATCTCTACAAAAATAAAAAAAAATAAAAAAAATAAATTAGCTACGCATAGTGGTGGTTACCTGTAGTCCCAGCTACTCGGGAGTCTGAGGCAGAAAAATCGCTTGAACTCCAGAGGCGGAGGTTGCAGTGAGCTGAGATTGCACCACTGCACACTCCAGCCTGGGCAACAAGTGAAACTCTGTCTCAAAAGTAAAAATAATTAGGATGCAAAACCTAAAAGCCTGGAGCTGGTACAGGCAGCCTGGGGAGGTGGGAAGTGAGTCGGGAATGAGGTGAGGGTCCTGGACATTTGTCATCAGCTGTCCTGGAAACCCCAAACCCTATATTCCTGGGTGCTGGCCATATTTGTAACAGATCCGCTTTCTCTCTATTGGGATGATCTAGGGTGACATGGGACTGTGTTGAGAGACCGCCTTGCTGTTTCCAAAACACAAGGGTCACTATTTCACACACATACCCTTGCTGAGCACTTAGTACAAGCTGTTCAGCTTCAGCCCTAGCATGGGACAGGGGAGCGTGTATGCGTGTGTGTGCAGGTCCTGGGAGGGGAGGCTTGAGGACGACCACTCTTCCCATCACCCGCAATGACCGCAGATTGGGCTACGTGGAAGAGCACACTATGGGGGGCGACCAGGAAGGGATGGAGGATGGAATTAAGAAGCCCTGTGCCTGAGACAGCGGCTGAATTCTGCGGGAATCCTCCCAAAGCACACCCTCCCTCAAAGGTCAGTCGATAGAAGTTTTTTGAGATGCCTTAAACTGTTAAAGTCCAGCGTCAGAAATTCCCGCTGGGTTTGAATTTGAATGGATTACTTGAGTTCCCTGAATGCTTTGCAGATAGAAATACAAATATATATATATATATATATATATATATATATATGCGCTAGGCTTTGTGACTTCTAAATGTAAATATAACACCATGAAATGAAAAAGTAACCCCAAAGTGCCTCGTTATTGTCATGGAAAAATCACCCAGGAAAAGAACTTTCAGAAGCCGAGTTCGCAGTGGAGCGTTCCTTGAAGTTTGTAAATGTAGTGATGATAGTTGTCGTTATTACACAATGATAATTCTCATTCTTGCCATTTTAGCGAGGACCATTTTTCGAGAACCTTTCATCTGCTCCTTATCTTGCTTTTCATATCTAGCTTCTTGCATTGAAAGCATCAAGAATTCTGATGTGAGGAAACAAAGGCCCTGAGAGGTTAAGCAATTTGCTGTGGGTTGCAGAGCGGATCAGTGGCCGAGCTGATTCAGCAACAGATTTTTTTTGGTTCCAAAACCTGTTCTTTAAATTATTCACTCCAAGTGCTGGGTAACACAGTTGAAATGATTTCCTTTTCGTGGTAAAATGTGATTCTTGTAAGTACTTGTTGACCTCTTCATCTATTCTTCACTGGAGTCAGAATTTTCACCCCCCACAGCACCACGTGAAACCTGTACTTTTCACTCCACTTTGGGATTAGGGACAGTTTCATGCCAACCCACTGTCAAGGTTACCGATCTCCAGGGCCAGTATGTAACTTTGCTTAGAATGGCCCACATGGTGTTTAAAATTAATTTGAAGTCACACTTATGATGTGGAGATTTAATATAAAAATCAGGATTTCTGGCTGTTTTTGAAAAATCCACAGAACCAACAACACTGATACGCCCCGCCTTCAGCTCGCCACTGTCCCCACCTGTCGTTTCTGTGTCCTTGCCACTGTGCCAAGTGACAGGAGTGACGGAGCACCACATCTTGCGTTGCGTATTTTCTTAGAATTCCTTGGGTTTTTCTAATGACTCCTCAATTATTTTCTCTCCTTTCTGGACTTCTCAGTAATTGACTTATTTTTTGTTTTTTGTTTTTCTGAGGCAGGGTCTCACTCTGCTGCCCAGGCTGGAGCGCAGTGGCACAGTCACAGCCCACTGAAGCTTCAAGCCACCCTTCCACCTCAGCTCCCCTGAGAAGCTGGGACTCAAGGCGTGCGCCACCACGCCTGGCTAACTCTGTATTTTTAGTAGACACCGAGTTTCACCACGTTGCCCAGTCTGGTCTCGAACTCCTGGGCTCAAGCGATTCTCCCACCTCAACCTCCCACAGTACTGGGATTACAGTGCGAGGCACTGTGCCTGCCCTAGTATTTGACTTTTTGGTGCCTAAAAGTCAAGGATCCCCCCCACCCCACAAGCAGTTCTTCAGATATACCAAGAGCCATTCTGAGCTCTATCCTGCCTTCTCTCCCGCGCTCTTATCCTGCTGCATGGCACGAAGACACCAGCTCGGCCCAGACAGACCTCTTCAGAACCGTCAATCCAACACTTGTTACTGTGGCTTCCTGCCACTTCCGCAGCCTCTCTAGCTTCTGCTTTCCCTATTTGGAAAGTAAGTCCTAGTTATTCACCTAAAGACAGTTAAAAGCCAAAAACCAAATGGCTAAGTTTGGCCAACACACTGAGAGCCATCGGGCCAAATAAGCAAGCCACCAAATCATCTGATTTTTTTTTTTTTTTTTTTTTTTTTTTTTTTTTTTTTTTGAGAAGGAGTCTCACTCTGTTGCCAGGGCCGAAGTGCAGTGGTGTGATCTCAGCTCACCAAAACCTCCACCTCCCGGGTTCAAGTGATTTGCCTCAGCCTCCTGAGTAGCGGGGATTACAGGGGCACACCACTATGCCCAGCTAATTTTTGTGTTTTTAGTAGAGACAGGGTTTCACCATGTTGGGCAGGCTGGTCTCAAACTCCTGACCTCATGGTTTGCCTGCCTTGGCCTCCCAAAGTGCTGGAATTACAAGCATGTACCACCGCATGTGGCCTCATCTGATTCTTTTCAGTGCTCTGTTTTCATTAGCCAGCTTTCATCTCATCTACATAATAGGATTTTATTAAATATGCAGCTTGTGTCTGCCCTAGCGCTCTGCTCTTCGGCTGAAGACTGAAGTCCCAGAGAGAGGGAAGAGCCGGAAAGACAGGGCTGGAGAGAGGCCAGCTGGGGGCTGAGGAGAACACACTCATGAGAATATGCGCCGTAACAGGAATAAGAAAGCATGAGGAATATGCTCATCAGATTCCTTATTAAAGAATGTATTATGCTTCTCTCCAGCCCTCTGACTGCCCCTCTTTATCTTCAGGCTCCAGCAGCAGCAGGAAGTGGGAGCGGGGACACTGGATGTCTTTTAGATGTTGTTATGAAGACGGAATGACTTCAGCCCATTGGGAAACATACGAGTACTTTCCTCATAGGACTGGGGGAGGATGAGAGGAACTAACGCTCCTAAGCCGTGTAGTGGGAGCACCCCGCAGCAGTGACTCCTGTTCTAACACTACTCAGAACGGTGCCACCTGCCTCCCAAGCCCACCATCCTCCCTACCCTCGTGGGCCATCAAAACCAAGATTCTACCCACAGGAGGGTGACTAAAAGAGACCCCTCAAGGTTGTGGAAAGGAAGGAATTCAGGATGTCCTGTGAGTTGAGCCATAAAATCAGCTCATGAAGGAATGTGCAGACGTGCAGAGGCCCAGGAACAAACTCCAGGCCTGCAGCGGAATCCGCCCTGCGCAGGGAGAACAGGTCCGTCGATGGAGGCCTTGGTTGACCATGGAGGCCTGCAGGAGGGAAGCAGGGGCTGCACGCTGGTGATGCCTGCCCCCCTCCACCCTGGGAGGCCTGGGGCCGCTACCGCGTCACGTTCCATCAACACCCCGGCACTGCCAGTTCCTGGGCACCAAGCCACTGCGAGATAACTCGGCTTCCCAGGACTAATGCCCCCAGGGAGAACACGTGGTCATCTGGCTGATGTGAACTCCAGACTGCTTGGAATTCGTCCATTTTCTTTCCGGTTTATTCTCAGGTCCGTCATTGGTTGTTTATTCAAGCACCCAGGACTTGTGGAACTTAACAGATTGAATTTCTGAGCTTACATGGCTGAGGGCCAGACCCCAACGAGTGACTCGTTCTCCAAGGTCAGAGTCCTCTGGTTGGGCTCCGTGTGTATGAGCAGCACCTGGCCCTGGGGTGGGTGTGAACACTTCCCATTGGTGGCCTCAGCCACCTCCACAAGGTGCCTGCCCTGGACAAAAGGTAGGAAGCCATTCTGCCGTCCTGCTGCGAAAGAGAACCCGGCTTCAAGCTCCCTGTAGGCACCAGCTAGCTTTGTTCTTGATCAGGCCTTACGGCCTCGTCTGATAATGTTGGTGAGGAAAGGGGGAAGTTTCTTCCTATATTAGTTTTAAAATGTAATTGAAGACGGTTCTGTTGCCTAGACAATGGCATATTAAATTCGGCAAAAGCAAGGATTTATTAAAGATTGTCCCTGATCTATAGAACAAGGGAATGTAATCAATCTCCCAGAATTTTTAGCTGCGCTTACTACACGTCATGCTCTAAAATTGTGTTAGTCGTGAAAATGAGGTGGGGCGGAGGGCTGCAGGGTCCTGAAGCAGCGGGACAGGACTCTGGAACAGCCTGGCCTCTTGGTGACAAGGGAGCCTCCTGAGCATGAGTCCAGGAGAAGTGGGGGAAGAGGGAAGAGGGTGTGTGCTGAGCTTCATCTGTCCAGGAACTGGGCTAGCAGCCTTGACTGTGTGATCCCCTTTAACCCTCACTGTCTGCCCATGAAGTAGAACATTTTCTGGGTTTTAAAAATCTCCATTATAATATGTTTCCTTGGCTGGCAAAGGAGAGAAGCCAATTCCAGCAGGCTTGAAAATCAGCTGTCCCCAAGCAGCTCTTTGGGTGTCCAGGTGCCATTCTGAGTTTCATCCCATTCTCCGTGTGTGTAGACATACTCAGCAAATACCATGTTCCGCAGAGTGAAAGGGGAAAACACAAAATCCTAGGTATGAAGTGGGTTATACCGTCTAGGTTTGTGTGAGTGCCCATGTTGGGCAGGCCTGTCTCGAACTCCTGACCTCAGGTGTCTGCCTGTCTGGGCCTCCCAAAGTCCTGGGATTACAAGCGTGAGCCACTGTGCCTGGCCTAGAATTGAGATTTTTAAGGTGGTGGAGTTACTAGCAAAGGCAAGGCTGAGAGGGTGAAGTGAGGTGGAAGACAAGATCTTTGCAGGTGGGGACCTCAGGGAACCAAGATGCCAGGTGCTGGGGACTTGCTAAATACATACTGAAGCCACCAAGAAGGATGGCTGCAGTCGTGCTGGGAAAACAGTGATTTGGGAGCCAAAATCTTCAGTGAATGAGGGGCAGGAACAGGAGAATGCAGGAGGAACACTTGCTTCAAAGGAGTACGTTAGGGAGGGAGGAGGGAGCGGCAGTGGGGAGCAGAGGCTGCCTGGCTCACCTCTAGCTCAGAAGCACACAGGGTTTAAAACTCAAAGCAAAATGAGCCACCACTTAGGGACAATCATGGAAAGCAGTTCCTGGGGATGAGAGAGATACAATCTTCTTACTCCAGTAAGGGACTGGGACAGGCTTCACTGCAGGATACGCATGGCACCAGACCCAGACACACACACACGTGTGCGCACGCACACACGCACACACACACGCGCACACAGGGAAGCATGCACACGCTGACACACACATGCACACACACGCGCACACACACACACTCACGCACACACGCACACGCACGCACGCACGCACACACACACACCCCACCCCAGGCCCTCCTGTTGGCAGATCTGCAGCAGTGTCTTCACTCATAAAGTCAGCACAGTGCTGGGAAGCAGGGAAGGGATCCCAGAAGTCAGAAGACCCCCACAGCCTCACTGCCGCCCCCTCATCACCACCACAGTGCAGCCAGCGCAGCCGGGGTGCTCACTGCAGTTGCAGGTAGGAAGAATGAGGCTCAAGGAATTAACTGGCTCCATGAAAAGCGGCCGAGCCAGGAACGATCCCTGTGACTTCCGACATTTTTCCAACACTGTACTCTTTGTACTGGCCAGTGTCTCCCAAGTTTCCCAAAGATCAGAGTTATCTGGAGAAGCTTTGAAAACACAGATTCCCTGGACCACACCTCTGGAAATACAGATTCAGTAGGTCTGGCACATGGCCCAGGAATCAGTATTTTAACAGCCACCCCAGGGGATTTTTTTTTTTTTTTTTTTTTAGAAACAGAATCTTGCTCTGTCACTCAGGCTGGAGTACAACAGTGTGATCTCAGCTCACTGCAACCTGCACCTCCTGAGTTCAAGCAATTCTCATGCTTCAGCCTCCCAGGCAGATGGGACTACAGGCGTCCACCACCATACCTGACTAATTTTTTGTATTTTTAATAGAGATGTGGTTTACCCATGTTGGCCAGGCTGGCCTCAAACTCCTGGCCCCAGGTGATCCGCCCACTTCGGCCTCCCAAAGTCCTGGGATTACAGGTGTGGCCACAATGCCCCAACCACCCAAGGCGATTTTTACTATGCCAGAAGCTTAGAAATGCTGCAGATTCCCACCCTGTCTTCTCCATTTATTTTGTGCAATTGAGAAAATTCCCTCAATTTCCCAGGCTGTGGACCGGGCACCAATCCGATGACATTTTCCTGCACTAATTGCCTAATACCTCTTAAGTACGGCATTTTAATTAAAGAGCTAGGGAGATCCAATTTTCCAGCTAATGAATGGAGTAGAAAATTAATAACAATATCATGCCAGGGTTTGAAAGGGAGCTCTGTGCGGGGACACAGGTTTTGAGGAGACTCCAATCCCATCTTCCTCACTTACCAGACTAAAGCCAAATTAGTTAGCTCTAAGCCTCAGTTTCACCATCTGTAATATGGGTATGATTCATAACTACCTTAAGAGGATTTGTAAAGCTTGGAAATATTGTCTGCAAAGGCCTGTGTCATATTTACACAGTTGGAGTTAACATGATAGCTGCTGGCAACAGAAGTAATAAGAACAAGAGCTGCTGTTATTCAGATCTCCCAACCCAGCTTGGATCCTTCTGTGGACCAGACAAGGGGATCTGCCCCCAGAATGAGTGCTTACTGTAACACCCACTATCAGTGGGCGTGGCAGCCCGAGAGGCTGTTCCGATCAATACACTAACATTTGCTTTGCCCTCATGCCTCACGCCCATGTTGACACAGGTGGCCATTAGAGGATGATGAGCCCAGCAGAAGCAATGGGCTGGAAGGAGGCGGCAGCACGCTGGATTTGGCACTCAAGGAGACAGTGTTTTCATCAATTGCAGGTGATTAATTCTGGGTTGGGGTTGGGTTGAGGTTATGTGCATTATCGCTCCTGGACCCACCCTCGGAAACTGTGTGGGGTTCCCAGCTCAGTAAAAAGCTGATCAAAGCTTCACATTGATCTCAGCTACAAGTGCCGCTGTCTGTAATTTTACTGCATGATTCACGCTGTGTGGTTGGGGAATACAGAATACCTTCTTCTCTAGAGAGGAGGAAAGCCACGCAGAACCGTTTGATTAAGCTCAACGATTGTTACTGAATTTGTGTAAAAGTTCTGTCTCTGAAATTCTGACTTACACCATTTCTTCTGTCTGAAAGTGACTGAGGTGAAGACAAAAAGAAGAGCTGAATTGATTTGGATCCTGCCTGCCTTTCATGTGGCCACGCTTCGCCTAACTTCTTCCGTTTTCTCTGAATTACAAAGAGTAACAGTAAAGAGTTACATACTCATAGTTTGTCTGTATAATGGAAAGCTGTGCAGTTGTTAAAAATGGCACTAGGATCCCTGTCACAGACCTGAAACATTAGATCACAAAATATCCAGTGAAAAAAGCAAGATACAAAACTGTATGTTTAGTAGTCCATGTCTGTAAGGGGAAAAATGTGCATGCACACGTGCACACGGACACTCACACGCACACACATGCACGCACACACGTGCACACGTGCGCACACAATGCATGTGCGCACACATGCACACACACGTGTATGCACACGCACCACAAACACACATGCGTGCATGCACACACACACACACACAAAGTAGTGAGGGATACACACCAAAAGTTTAACACTGACCATCCCTAAATCAGGGTTCCCCACTTTAGCTACAAGACAATGATGGACACTTCTGTTTCCAGCGGGGGGACATTCTTAATGACTGCTTATGCTGCCCAGGTTTTCTTCATTAAATATATGTTGTTTGTGTAATTTTTAAAATGTAAGAAATAAAAGAGGGCAGACCCAAACAGGCACTTCAGCACCCTTTGTAATACTTTTTAAGATGGCAATATCTAAAGATCTAACAGGCTGGGCTTGGTGGCTCACACCCGCAATCCCAACACTTTGGGAGGCTGAGGTGGGTAGATCACTTGAAGTCAGGAGTTCGAGACCATCCTGGCCAACATGGTGAAACCCTGTCTTTACTAAAAATACAAAAATTAGCCAGGCAGTGTTGGCACGTGCTTGTAGTCCCAACTAATCAGAAGGCAGAGGCAGGAGAATCACTTGAACCTCGGGGGCAGAAGTTGCAGTGAGCTGAGATCACATCATTGCACTCTGGGCAATAGAGCAAGACTCCATCTCAAAAAAAAAAAAAAAAAAAAAAAAAAAAAAAAAAAAAAAAAAAAAAAAAAAAAAAAAGTCTAACAGTAGAGCAAAAGTTAAATTAAATATGGTATGTCATATACCGGAATATTCACTGGCACTAAGATTTCACTCTGAAGAATCTGCAATACCATGGTGAAACACCTGTGACCGACAGGCAGTCTCCCTCCACACCATCTAGTTCTTTTCTTCCTGTACTAGGACCGAAAGGAGAAGAACTATGTTCTCCAGCGCCCATGATGCTGTGGGTCCCACAGGTGACCCGACCTGCCGAGCAGACACCTGTGCTTCTGCGGCTGCTACCAGGTCTCAAGCAGATGTGTGCAGAAAGCCCGGGCTGACAGCTGTGTTCCCATTCCATGAAAGACCTTGTAAGCTGTTAAACTTCTAAAAGAAACCCTTGCTGCTTAGACATGAAATAGATGTAGGGGGAAAGTGTCCCACCTTATTTGTTTGCTTTCTTTCTGAAAAGCCAGATGCTAAACTCTCTAATTACAGCATTACCATGGCATTTTTGAAACAGAATAAAAACCCTATACAGAGAAAAATGCAATCAAAATGTAACAGCAATTGTCTGAGTATTGAGATTACAGGAAAACTTTTCTCCTTTTTAACATTTCTGTATTTTCCTGAATTTCTCTAATGCAAATCTATCTATTCATAATTTTTAGAGACTTTCTATAAGAAGTGAGCAGCTGTCACTGGATTCCCTCCATAGATGTGCAAAGAGGATTCCGTGGGCTCCTCCCGCCCCGTGTGCCCGATGTGCACCTGCCTAGGCTGGAGGCCCTGCTCTTCCCCTCTTCTTTCCTCTTTGCTTCCACTGAACCTGTCCCTGCTTTTCCTGTTTAGTGCTGATATTCATGAACACATCTTGTTTTTCAGATAATTTCCTTCCTTCAATCCCCCCATCTGAGATTAAATAACAATAAATCACAATAATGGTAAATAATGATGATTACAGGAATAATCATAATAAAAGCAGAGACCTTGGCCCCAGTTGAGACTGAGTTTGGTTTATTCTGCATCCTGCATCCCTGGATGAAGCAAACTTTTGTTCTTTTCCAACTGGAGCTGCCGAGTGGCGAGACCATGAGCAGGACTGACTGAAGCCGCAAGCAGAGAAGCGCCTTCCTTCACAAGATGCAACCGGGGGTGCTGCGGGGGCCACGCAGGCGGCCACAGCCTGCAACCGTCCAGCCACCGCGCCAGAGTGTCAGAGTACTGGCAGTACCGGGACCAGCTGGGCCTGCGGAGAGAAGTGAACAGGGCGGGCTCCTCAAGGTCAGCACTCAGGGTCTCCGGGGCTTCACGGCCTCACTCAGGCCATTTGCACCTGCCCAGCCTGTGGAGCCTTTGAGTTTGCCACCCCTGCTGTGGGCACGATTCTGAAGGCTTTTGTGCATCTCCAGTCCCGTCTCCATCATATCCTAGCATGAATGCTGGCGCTTCCTCCGTCCTAGTGCCCACATCAGCCCACACCTCATTCCCTAAACCCCACATGGTGAGATGAGGAGGTTGAACCGTGAACCAGGAAATCCTCCCACAATGCTGCTAGGGAAGTATCATCTGCTTCTCTGAAGTGAGCTTCACGGAAGTTCCGTGACTTTCCCGGAGTCACATGATGAGTCTTTGGCAGACCCTGGGCCTTTGTCCCCTGGGCCAGGGGTCCTTTCACCTTTCCATGTATCCACTTCACTCTTCAGCTTCCAAATTCCTTCCAGTTCTTTAGCCCACCTAAGTCAGCTGCACTGTTTCTCTAGCCTGTTCTCAAGGTGCCTGCAAAAGTGATTCCCTTGTTCTGGGTCCCCATGCCGACACCCAGACTTCAGGTTCTCCAGTCCCTATCCCCAGGGTGGGGCGCCACCCAGGCCAGCTGTAAGCCATTAGAGATCCTGTTTGATCATCCCACCTCTCAGGCAGGTCTCCATGGGTCGTCCAGGGTCAGAGGTCCCACCGTAGAAGGCAGGGCTGTGGACCGCTGGCCCCTCGTAGCTACAAGTGGCAGGGAAACCCCAAGGCTTTGCACAGCCCCCGGCAGACACTGCAGGAGGGACTCCGTGAGGACACGTGGGGTCTGGGTCTCCTCCCTTCCTGTCTTTCCCAACCCCACAGAGCTGGCCAACTGAGCTTTGGGGAACACGTGACTGCCTGTTAGCTTAGGAAGAGCTCACTTCACTGGGAACCTGAGCAAGTGAGAAGGCCTCGATCTGCCTGGCTTAGCTCTACTTAGTGCTGTACAGTAAAGATGATTTAGTTCATTAGGGCTTCCTCTGGAGAATCAGCCAAGCTTCCACATTAACTAGAAACTCAGACCATATATGAAAGGCATTTTGAACACTCCAAAGACAATTACCATTAATACAGGGACTTTCACTTTAAAACTGCAATCTATTAAATTAGTGGTGAAAATGGGTTAATGAGTAAGTAGCATTGAAATAAATGACTGGCCACGTAAAAAATATAAACCTGGGTCCCTGCACCTCATTCTTTATGCCAAAATAAAATCCAAGGAGGCCAAAATTTTAAGCATTAAAACCATAAAATCATATTCTGTTTTCAACTGATTTGACAAAAAGCAGAGGGCTTCATTTGTGTGTGTGCCAGCACTGCCGTAGCACGATTCTGGAGTACAAAAGGCCTTCCTAAGGAAGAGATTTCACGTAAATCCAGAAGCCGCAAAAGAAAACCAAGGGATTTGAGTCTGTGAACCTGTGAAACTCTTGCAGGACAGAAATACCACAAAATCAAAATACAAATAGCAAACCTAAAAAAATAGTTCAGACAAATAAAATGAATAAAGGCCTAATAAGCCTAGTTTATGAAGGACACATGAAATACCAACATGAAGAAAAAGCCATGACCAGCCCAATAAAAAATGGACTAAGAATATAAGTAAACAGTTCACAGAAAAACAGCCAATAAACACTTGAAAACATGTTCGACTTTCTTTGTAATTTAAACATGCAAAGCAAAACAGAATGGTATTATTTTATACATCTCAGTTTCCCAAGACTACACAGGATTTTAACACCGCAGGCTGGTGAGCTGAGGGGAAACAGGCCCCTTCGTCCGGTGTGTGGAGGGGCCTCTTCTCCAAATGGCAACTTAGCGACTGGTCCCTCCAACATCTAAATGAACCAAACAGTCTCAATAAACCCCTATTCAGGGATTTCTCTAAGGATACAATGGAAAGAACATAAAAGTTCTAAAAGCAAGATGCTTACGACAGAATTTTGAAACAGCAACAGCAGCCACAAAAATGGAATGAACTAAATTTTCATCATTAGAGAACTGGCAGATGAATTGCCTGCGACCTCTACAGAGCGGGGCAGTAGAGAACTGGCAGATGAATTACCTGCGACCCCTACAGAGCGGGGCAGTAGAGAACTGGCAGAGATGACTTGCCTGCGACCCCTACAGAGTGGGGCAGTAGAGAACTGGCAGATGACTTGCCTGCAACCCCTACAGAGCGGGGCAGTGGAGGCTGTTACAGCGACGGCAGAGACCTTTCAGTGGTGACGATGCCAAGATTCATGAGTCTATTAATAAGTGAAAAAAGCACAGTGCAGCTCAATGTGGACGCTGGGATTCCACGTGTGTTTAAAAATATCTGCAGTCTGTGTGCACATTGCTCTCTGATTTCTGAGAATATTAACCAGAGGAGACCTTGAGGAGGCTGCTGATAAGAGGGAAAAGTGTTCTTTTTCTTTTTTTTTTTTTTTTTTTTTTCGAGACAGAGTCTCGCTCTGTTGCCCAGGCTGGAGTGCAGTGGCGCGATCTCAGTTCACTGAAATCTCCACCTCCTGGGTTCAAGGATTCTCCCGCCTCAGCCTCCCAAGTAGTTGGGACTACAGGTGCATGCCACCTTAAAGAAAATAAATTTAAAAAGAAAAATGAGTGGTTTCTGGGTAGTGGGTAGTGGCCCCAAATGCAGCCTCAGTTTTTAACAAGCGCTCAGGGGCATCCATTATGTGCCAGGTGCAGAGCTGAGGCTAACGAGATGAAGCGGGAAAACAATCTCTGACTGAATTGATTAGGTTGGCGCAAAAGTCGTTTGCCATTATTCTTAATGGCAAAAAGCACGATGACTTTTGCAAAGAAAACTAACAGTTTCAAAGTACCTTGAAGACACAGAAAAAACAAAACAAAAAAGGCAACAACAAAAATTCTTGGCCTCTGAGACAGACGCACCCTCTGGGCCAGATCCTGGACAGTCTCTGCTGCCCACGGGGCCCATGATTTAGAGTCAGGAACACCACTTACACTTCCACGAGTGAAATCTGTCCACCTGCAGGCCCGTCCTTTCTTCCCCCACCACCCCACACTGACTCTGCTCAGAAACCCTGAGGGTGGACTCACTGGAGTACTGGACAACTGCCTTCGGTTGCCTTCGACATGACTAAAGCATAGATGTTCTGTGTCACCCAACCCCATCTCTCTGAGTAGCCTGGAGTGACCTGAGGCTTGGAATAGCTCACACTGCTGTGGCCATGAGTAAGTTATTCTATTTCTCTATGCCTTGGTTTTCTCATTTTCAAAATGAAGCTAAGCATGCTCACTGCAGAGGGGCTTGTGAGGATTCACTGATGCTGTGCATATAAATGCAACCAGTCAAGAAATTGCAGCTATTATAGGATTTCCTCTATTGAAAGATATCTTCTGAGATTCATCAATGATTTATTAACAACTTTGAGGGGATAATACATTGATTACAAAACAAAGCCTAATTTCAGAAATATTAAGATCTGAAAAACTGTGCCATCTGGAACTTAGGAAATATGACACTATTTCTAGATCTAGCCAGAGATTATAATGTCCAGAATCTACCAGGCAGGAAATTGCAAAATGTGGGTCAGAGGGAGAAAAGGTAGGGAAGAAGGAAGCTTGCGGTGGTGCAGGGTTCACTGGGTGGTGTAGGGCTGTCACCATAAACAGCGTGGACAGAGACGGCAGCAGCGTGTGCTGGAAATGGAAGGTTTTTATGCATTAATCTACCCCCGGATGAACGTTGGAGAAAAGAGTCTGTCCATAACCCAAGTAACAGTGAACAGAGACAAGGAAAAGTCACACAGCCTTTCTATTCAGCAAATACTGAACACGGGTGACTCTGTCCTTATTCTAGGAAGGGTAAAGAGGGTGCTAACATGGCACCTACGAGGGAATGTCACAAAAAGAAAAGGAGGCATCATAATAAAATTTCTTTTTTGTTGTTGTTAGACTAGCATGTATTGAAAAAAGCAACGTTAACAGAGCACATAGCTTTCAAAAAAGACTAAAGACTAACAAATACAAGTCCATGCCCATATTTTAAACTAGTGTAATTTTTTCTACATTGAATAAATGTTGTTTTGTATGCTGGACATTGCAGTGTTGTTTATTTCCACTTCATCATGCAAATGCGCCAATTTTGTCATTAAGAAGCCTTTATTAGGTTATGTTCACTTTGACCCTCCTACCAAATTAAGGGGGAAAAAACAAAACACAAAAATAAGAAATCCCAGTAAAAGATCCCCTCAGATTTCATAAACTACGAGCTAAAGCTGCTAGTCAATAAAGAAATGGAAGAATTTTCAGAATTGTATAATACAAAAATTCCTGTAATTTAGGCAGATGTTTTCCTTACCGATGACAAATCTTACAACACAATGTGAAGTTACGCTTCTCAGATATTTGTAGCAAAACCGTTTTTTTGTACAAAAACAAAAGCAAGGGACCGTGAAGAAAACAGCATATGTTCCTCACTGCCTGTGAGCAGACAAATCTTTTAGCAATTTACAAGGGTAACTATGAGAGCCTCGCATTCTTCCGTACCCCACGTAGTCCGCCTCTCCGTTTGTAGGATTTGTAAATCAAAGTCACATCTCACTAGCAGAGGTCTCATCTAACTCCCGCTCTCTCCAACTAACCCTAATAATTTTCTCTCATTTTTCTGAGCATTCTCCAGGAATAGCATTGCAAGTGGGTTGTAAAAATAGAAGAGGAAAAAAGAAAGGAAGTTTTACAAGGGTGTTGTTGGTTAATTACCACCAGTAGTGTGGTTTCGTTGGTAGCAGGTGGTTCGTGTTGAACAGGCCCCCGGGAGCTTGGTGAGCAGCTCTCCCTCTGTGCTTTCAGGGTGGCTGTCAACGGAGCTGGGACTTACACTCGCGTTGTCAACAGCAGCGCTGCCTGGGAGACCCAGCTCTGGCTCATTATTCTCGCTGGCCGTGGACACCATGGAGAGTAGGGACATACACGGGTGAGCCAGCCCGAGGGTAGAAGGAGGCGGCTGGTCTGCTGTGATAACCGGCTACATGGACATGACGAGCCTTATCCAAGGTGATGAAACCTACATTTGCACTGGCCTCACAGACACAGAAGGAGCCATCATCTTTCATCAGCAGGTCAACACCACACACATCCAACCCTGGCGCTAGACACCTGCCTAGCTGGCTGCCTCTCTTTCCACTCAGAGAGCACATCATCCCCGCACCACTTACTCAGCAGTTGCTTTGCAGTCTCTCATCTGCTGAACAACGTAACAAGGTGCCAACCTCACACCCCCCCCCGTCCATGAGACTCCTAAGTGCATGTCTGGAACAGGTATGGCGCTTCATGGTGAATAAGATGGCGCAGATCAGCTACTCAGGAGGCTGAGGCAGGAGGATCACTTGAGCCTGGGAGTTCCAGGCTACAGTGAGCTGTGATCTCACCACTGCACTCCAGCCAGAGTGACACAGCAACACCCCGTTTCTTTTTCTTTTCTTATTTTTTGAGATGTCTCTTTAAACAAAAGATAAAAAGGCAACCCACAGAATGAAAGATAGTTGTAATACATATACACAACAAAAAAACTTTATCCAGAATATATAAATATCTCCTACAGATTAATAAGAAAAAGACAGCACAATAGAAAAATTGACAAAAGATTTGAAGAGGCGCTTCACCCAAGGGCATATACAAATGGCCAATAAACACTTGAACCTCATCAGGGAAATGCAAAGTAAACCCTAATGCAGGACCACAACACAGTCACGAGAACACACTGGAAGTCACCAAGCGTGGTTGAGAACCTGAAGCAACCGAAAAGCACAATTCCTGAGGGCGGCGTATGTGGATAGAAATCTCTTTAGAAAACTGTTTGACACAATATGCCAAATCTGCAAATATACTTATCCTATAACTAGCAATTTTATTCCTCAGTAAAAACAATACAAATCCATTCACATTTTCACCAAAAGATAAGTATAGACTGTCCTCCCAAAGTGCTGGATTACAGGCATGAGCCACCACACCCTGCCAGTCATTCACCTTTAAATCACAAAAGCTTTGTGACTGGTGAAGGTGCAGTAAATCTACACTTTAAACTCCTTGTAGAAATATAAACAAATATGGGCCTGCTGGATTTCACATGCATCAAGAACACTAAAGGTATTCAAAAACCTTGTAGGAACGTATAGGAAAAAAACAATCAGAGATTATCATAGTAAGCACAGATTTAGTTTGAAGATGCTCATCGTAGCATTCTACGTAACCCTAAACAAGATGTGGGGGGGATGTACAATTCAAGGCAATTTCTCTGATAATGATTTCCTTCCCTCTGTGGCCTTGCCACTGTGGAGCTCAACAGCCTTCTGCTACTCACGGTGGTGAGTCAGAGCCTTTTAGCTTAGGACTGCAGACATGCAACAGCCAAAATCTGGCCAAGATTCAGATTAGAGATAACAAGTGAAAGTCGTCAATACAGGCTGCATACAAGTGTGTGACTGGCCGGGCATGGTGGCTCACGCCTGTAATCTCAGCACTTGGGAGGCTGAGGAGGGCGGATCACCTGAGGTCGGGAGTTCAAGACCAGCCTGACCAACATGGAGAAACCCCGTTTCTATAAATAAATAAATAAATAAAAATTAAAATTTAAAAAATAAATAAATAAAAATTTAAAAAGGGGAAAAAATGTATGACTTACCATGCTCCCATCCCTTTTTTTCCTTTTACAATGGTCTTGGCGCATTCAATTGTCTTCTCTAAATTAGGATTCAGTAAAGCTGTGGAGAAAATAAAACGGAAGATAACATGCCCGCAGGTGACGGCGGAGTTAGAGTGACGTCAGGAAGGCACAGGGTGTTCACATCAGAGGCTTCCAGTGAATTCCAAGGATAAATCTATCCTTAGATTTTTAATTAGACAACCCTAAGGAGGTAGCAGGAGGTAGTCCAGATCCACTGATTTTTTTTACCTTGTAATTCTTATAAATGTTTTCCCATTAAAATATATATGTATGTTTATTTTCCATGACGGAAAATATGTA
>NW_016107444.1:5388590-5393380 GCF_001604975.1 Cebus imitator
CTGCTTCTGTTAATGGAACACACTCGTTCTCCATCAGGCCTTGTTCCGTTGCTGATGAGAAACTATGATCCCCTGTAGAGGGAGAGGAGCTCTGATTTTGGGTATTCTCAGCCTTTTTAGGCTGGTTTCTTCCATTCTTCATAGATCCATCCATCTGTGGTCTTTATAATTACCATCTTTATAGTTGGGTTTCTGAGTGGACGTCCAACTTGTTGATTCCCAGCGCTAAAATCTGAGCAACCCACTGCACCAGCCAAAACAGTGGCGCTATGATTGATGGTGCTTTTCTGACTCTGCACCAAGAACCGCCGCACCAAGGCAGCGGCAAAACCACCTCGCCAGCCACAAGTGTCACGCTGGCGACCCGTGGGGCTCCTCCACTGGGAATCTCCTGGTGCATGAGCAACAAAAATTCGTCTGAAAGTGTGGCATCCTCTTGTTCTCTGCGCTTTCACTGGGAGCTACAATCCTGAGCTGCTAGTGATCAGCCATCTTGGATCTCTCTCCTTAACATAATTCTTATAAAATTTTTTCATTAAAATATATATGAATATTGACTCTTCTGCCCTAGGCAACATAAGCAGCAATGGAGACAGAATGAAAAACACAATAAACTCATCCCTGCCCACGTGGTGCCTCCAAGTGAGTGAAATCATAGGCAATTAAACTAATGGGGATACCTGCAATGATGGGGGAATGCCATGATGGGGGAACACCCAATGATGGGGGAAGGAGCATTTAGTAGGAGCACCTGACTCAGGCTAGAAGGGTCAGGGAAGAGTTACGGGGCAAGTGACTTCTAAAGGAGCAGGTGAAGAAAGGGGATGGAGGGAGTCACAAGAGGAAGGTCGTCCCGGGCACAGGGAACAGCACGTGAGGCGGCCCAGAGGAGCACCTGAGGAACCAACATGTCCGCATTCACCATTCCATTCTGTCCTTGGAATGTGGAATCCAAGCCCTCTCACTTGGGACTACTGCAATACTCCCCTTGACGACATTCATATCAGCTTTCCTTAATCTAGTCTCATCGCTTTTCCTTAAAACATCACTTCACTGCTCGTAAAACATCACCCCAAACTGCTCGTAAAACAGCCCCCCAGATCCCTGACTACGTTCAATCCCTGACGTGCCTTTCTGCTTCTAATCCTCACTTCCCATAGCCTTCCTCTTCCACCCTGACATTCGATGCATGTCAAGGGCAGGAGACAAAGACAGTGTCCACCCTGAAGGTGGGTGCTCTCCCCACGAGACCCACAGCTTAGGGATCATAGAGGAGGGAGCCCTAAGGGGCCTGCTCACAGTTCTAAGGCCATAGCCCTCGAGGTAATCCAGGCCTCCATCACGGAGCTTCTTGGCCACTGTGCAGCGCCCCAGGATGTAACCAGGAACCACCAGTCAGCCAAGGAGGGAGAGAACCACGCATGCCTTCATCTTCTCCAGGCTCCTGGCAGCTGGGCAGCCATGGCCAGGTGAATGGATGGAGTCACAGGGACACTGGTCCTCGGAAGGGAAAGAAGGGCACTGTGGGGTGCAGGGGGAGCACAGCTCAGCATCTCACCTGGTACACCAGGACACTTCTTCCCACCCTAATCCTCGGCTTCATGTCACTGCAAATCTGGGACACCTGAGACTCCGCCCCTTCGCCGCCTCACCCATCAGTGCGGAGGGAGGTTTGCTCGTCAGGGAGGATTCGGTTCTGAGGCAAAGGCCCAGCTGAGCATCCTCTGGTTTAGCCCAAACTCAGGAGCCACACTGCTTAGGTTTCCCTTCCAGCACTACCACCCCCAGCTGTGTGGTCTTGGGCATATACTTACCCTCTCTGGGCCTCAGTTTTTCCATTTATAGAATGGGGATAACAGTACCCACCTCATGGGTATTTAATTAGATTGATTAGATGAATTAATTAGATGATTACCTACAAAAGGCTTAAAAGAGTACCTGGCAGTTAACAAGCACAGAGTGGCAACTGTGTAAGGCCTGGCACTTATTGGGTGCTCAGTCAATGCTCACAGAATGAGTGAACCCTGGCACCCACCTCTCCTTGGTCACAGGTACTTGGGACCACCTAAGAGCAGTGGGCAAGCTCCCCTTGGGATGCCCGGCTCCCGGCTCCTCGCAGTAACCAGTTCCGCCTTTCACAGTGGCAGCATCTGCCCCTCAACAAAGGGAGTGGTGGCCGCGTGGGTGAAATCAGGCCAGCTGGAGCCCTCTGCTCTGACGCCTGCAGCCTCCTCTCCAAGCCGCGGCGCCTTCTCTGCCCATCTGGACAGGGGTCTCCATCACGCTTTCCTAGGTCAGCCTGCCTGGCACACTGCAGCCTGATCTCACTGCGTCCCCAGGACTGGAATGCTCAGCTTCCCAGGGACCCACCCTGGATATGGCTCCTGCCACAGCCCCTCCTCTGTAAATTTTGTAAACTCTGGTGGTGGTTGGGAAGGCAGGCCTCGGACACAGCACCATAGCCTCCAGTGGCCTCGAATGGAATGAAAAGAGGGACTTACCAGAGCATGACATGTGGCAGCGGTTCCTGCCACGGTCGCCGCACCACTCACTGCCACGAATCTGAAAGAGGCCGAAGCCAGTGTAGCCATCACGCGTGTTCTCGTAGATGGCTGTGGGGTTGAACTTGCTCTCGAAGTAGGCCAGGCACACCCCTAAGGTGGAACAGAAGGTGTGCGGCTCTGAGGACAGCTGGAGTTGGGGAGGCCTGGCCAGGGAAGGGAGGGCAAGAAGGTGCGAGGAGGGAGCTGAGGGGCCTGCTCACAGTTCGCAAGGCTGTAGCCCTCGAAGTAATCCAGGCCTCCATCGTGGAGCTTCTTGGCCACTGTGCAGCGCCCCAGGATGTAAGCACCAGTTGGAACCACCAGGCAGCCAAGGAGGGAGAGAACCATGCATGCCTTCATCTTCTCCAGGCTCCTGGCAGCTGGGCGGCTGTGGCCAGGTGAGTGGGCGGAGTCACAGGGACACTGGTCCTCGGAAGGGAAAGAAGGGCACTGTGCGGGGGTGGGGGGCACAGCTCAGCGTCTCACCTGGTACACCAGGACACTTCTTCCCATCCTAATCCTCGGCTTCGTGTCACTGCAAATCTGGGACACCTGAGACTCCGCCCCTTCGCCACCTCTTGACCTCCTATTTTCGAAGAAAACTGCACCCTTGAAGGCCCCCTCCCCAACCCCAACTCTTTCCATCCAGCAAAACCCGTTGGCTCCTTCTGGGTTCGTATCTCTCATTTCACTCTGATATTAGGTATAGATGCTCAAGACCTTTCTTTCCTTTATTGTAAAAGTAGACTCCAGTGATTAAATACATCTTGTAAAACAGAAAAGGGAAAAAAAAAAGCATCATGGCCCCAGCACTCCAGCAGAACCTCTGCTGAACCGTGGGACTGTGTCCATGACTGTCTCGTGTGTCTTATTCCCAGTTGTATTCTTGTCCTTTACACAGTCTTGTCCCCAGGTTTTCTACAAACCAAACTCCACTGAGTTTTTCCCTTGCTGTCCGCGCAAGAAGGCAAGCCCAGACCTGCCACTCAGTGACAACAGACAAGTCACTTAGCCTCTCAGTGCCTCTGCTTCCTTGTCTTTAAAAGCGGGGTCACTGGGGGGAGAGCATCAGAGAATGGACTCTTGAATTTAGGCCTCTCCATTCCACGTCAGGGGGCTGCCACGCCCTAAACCCACCACCTCCTCACTGCAAGCTGAGTCACAGCCCAGCCTTCTCACCTCCAACCCTCCCGGCCAACCCATGCAGGTGGTATTTTCCACCATGACTGAGGAATGTCCCCAGAGCAGGTACAAGAAGTCACTTGGAGAACACTACTAGTCCCCTGTTCTCACCGCAGTAAGCCCTCCATGATCTGGCTTACCCCACCCACCCTTTATGGGACAAATCTATTCCATCAAGATGGCACACCCTCTCTGGGCGCCTCGCACCTCCCACTCCATTCCCCCGGCACCCGTGCTCCTGTGAAATCCACCTGGTACCCTCACACACGTTTCCTCCCAATGCCCAGGGCCCTACCATGCCTTTCCTCATTCAAATGTCACTCCATCTTGAGGCCTCACCCCAGGTGCCAGCCTCATGCATCCTGATGGACCCTCCATGAAAGTTCCATTTTCCTCTGAGCCCTTATTGATCTCAGAGTCTCTTTCATGACACCCTGCAGGTGACTGTCCTGTTTTGTGTTCTGTCCCATTGCTCAGACTAGAATATGCAGTTGGAAATTGGAACTCATCTTCCTCCTGGAAAACCCCATGACCCCAGCACTCCATCATTATCGATCAGCTGGATAGTTCGTGGCCCCTTCTGCTTGCCACCTGCCTGTCCTGACTGTATACACCCCCAGGGGTTCTCAGCCTTGGCACTTGGGCTGGAATACGCTTTGTTCTGGGAACACCCTGGACATTGGAACTGTTTAGGAGTACCCTTGGCCTCTAGATGTCAGTAGCTCTGCCCCCAATTTATGTTAGACAAAAATGTTCCCAAGGGACAAAACTGCCCCCTGTTGAGAAATGTCTAACTTGAGCAAAAGTTAGAAATAAGTATATTCATGAATTAGAAGAATCACACTTTCAAACGTTTGTTCAAACTCTCAAGCTGTATGGTCAGTTGCAGAAATGACCATTACACCAAATACAGCATCTAGGAGGACCTTGCTTTTTGGAACTCACACTTGGAAATCAGATTGCCTGGGTCCAAGTCCCAGCCTCCCCATCAGCATCCGAACAGAGATCTCAGACAAATCGCCGAACCTCTCGAGTCCTAGGTTTCCTGCTGTATAGCACAGATTA
>NW_016107444.1:5395656-5398678 GCF_001604975.1 Cebus imitator
TTCCTCGGTTTCCTCCTCCATAGCACAGATTAGAACAGTACTTCATCAACTGCGTTGATCTGAAGAGTAAGTGAATGACACGCGCACGGCACTGGATTCATCCCTGAGGATGCTTTGCTGAGCTCTGGCGGCACCCTTCCCTTAGCTGAGGAGGTGAATCTCGGTGCATGTTTCCTTCCCCAAGGAGCAAACATTTTCCACTAATGTCTGTCTTCCAAAGGGCAGGCCTCACCTCAGCTCGAGGAAGGCAGGCCAAGTCCTCCCCTCCACTCTCCCGCAGCAGGCAATTCACCAGGGCATGCCAGCTACAGTCTTCCAGAACCCACTCACCTCCCACCTGCTTCTCTGCCATCCTCCTAATCCAGACCACCGTCATGTCTAAGGTGGAGGTTTTCTACCTACCCTCCTCCACAATCCTCTCTGTTCCCCTAAAACTGCTGTCCACACAGCAGCTGGAAATGCAGTTTATAAAGCATGTGTCCAGTCACATCATTCACCTCCAGTAGGTTCATTCCCCTTGCACTCTGAGCAAGACCCCAGCTCCTCAGCCTGGCTGAGCCCCTCTCCCGTCTGAATGCACATCACTCTCTCCTGGCCCACCTTCACTCTGCCACAGTCACCTTGCATGTTCCCCTTCCTTGAATTTGCCAGTTGCATTCTCACCGCAGGTCCTTTGTGGAATGGCACCAGCCTTTCCCCCTGCCTGGAACATGAATGCCCTGATCACCACATATGAGCTCGCTGCCTCAAAGGAAAGTCCTTCATCACTGCCCCATCGAAGAAGTCCTTCATCACTGCCTCAAAGGAAAGTCCTTCATCACTGCCNAAGTCCTTCATCACTGCCTCAAAGGAAAGTCCTTCATCACTGCCTCAAAGGAAAGTCCTTCATCACTGCCCCATCGAAGAAGACGGATTTTATTTTCTTCACAGCATCAGTCAATATCAGGAACTCCGTTGTTCTTTTGTTCACTTGCTTATTTCCTCTCTCCCATACCTGAGTGTAAGCACTGGGAATGCAGAAACCTGGTGTGTTTATTCTCTTCTTTATCCCCACAACTTAGAACAGAACCTAATGCATAGTAGGTGCTTAATGAACCTTTGTTGAATGAATGAATGAACAAAAACCTACTCTTCCGAACTGAACTGTCACCAAATGAGCAATAAGTGAACTTGCTGATGAGCATCTCCTGCAGCTAGGAATTGCCATGACCATCACCCTCCTGCCCGCCATGTACCCACCTACCAGTCCAAGGCCGGCTCTCAGTGCCTTTCCAAGGGGAGGGGAGGAGCAGCCACCGCAGCAGCTCTGATGTGTTACGGGGACGCTGCTCCGCCTACACTTGGTTCCCTGGATTTTTCTGGTGCCGCTTCATTCATTGTCCACGTGTCTGCACCCAAGAGTTCCTCTCCATGTTCTGCTCTTCTAGAACCCTTTCTATGACATCAGTGGCTATGCACCAGGACAGTCTGAAAAGGGGTGGGTGCCTCACTGTCACATTTGTATTTGTTTTCTGTTGCTGCTGAAATACGTTACCACAAATTTAGTGGCTTAAACAACACAGTTTATTCTCTTGAAGTTCTGAAGTCGGAAATGGGTCTCACAGGGCTAAAATTCAGGTGTCAGCAGGGCCGTGCTCCCTTCCGAAGGCTGTAGAAGATGAGTTCTTCCCTTGCTCACTCAGGTTGTTGGCAGAATAGTTTCTGCAGTTCCAGGGCCAAGTTCCCTGTTGCCTTGCTGGCTGTCAGCTCAGGGCCATTCCCAGCTGTCTGCATTTCTTAGCTCTGTCTCCTTGAGCTAAGGAGGGGAATGATAGATTCCTCCATCTTCCGAGCCAGCAAGGGTGAGCCAAACTCTCTCACACTTTGAATCTCTCTTGCCTCTTCTTCTGTCTTTGTATCTTTCTGGCCCACTTTTCTTCCTCCCCTTCCACGTCTAAGGACTCAGGATTAGATCTGTCCAGTCAGACAATCCAGGATCATCTCTGCTTCTGGAAGTCCTTGACCTCCATCGCACCTGCAGAGTCTCTTTCGCCACAAATACTAACACATCAGAGGCTCCCGAGGCTACCATTACTGAACAAAAGGGATTCAACACATTAGAAACCAACACTGTGACACCAGGTTTTTGAGAAAAGCCTTTTTATTGAAATACAAATATTTAATTTTTAATACATTATCAATATGTTGTCGATTTCCAAGGAGACAGCAGTGTCAAGCTTGAACCTGTCGCCCTGTGAGGGCTTTAATGCAGGATTTTTATTAGAAAAAGTTCAGGGGGTGGATTCTAAGAGTAGCATGTGACTGGGGGAAGCAAAGGGAAGGGCTGGGAAGTCCTTTGTGGGGTGCAGGTGCCTCTTCATGCAATTTTGTGGGTCGCCCGTGCAGTCTCAGGGGAAGTTAGTTGAAGCATGCAGGGGGAACTCAGGCTGTGTCTTCTGCAGGCTCGCTCTGCCTGGACGTCCGTTGGCCGTCTTGGTGGCAGCTGGCTTCAGCCAGTTCTTCTCTCTCACGAGCTGACGGAGCTTCGGTATTTCAGGAAGTTGTTTCTTTTCTTATCTGCCATCCTGCAAACTCAAGAATTTCTGTTAGTCATCGGTTTCTTTAACTCTGTGGGGCATGGCTTCATTAGGACGCCTTTGGGAGACCAGTATTCTGCCTGGCACAGCACTCTCCTGGGCCCTGGCAGGACAGCCTTCTAGGTGGAGCAGTGGGAGGTGCCTTTATTCAGCTTTTCTCATCACCACAGGGCCACGGTCAAGGACATCCTGTCTTGGAGCCTGGGCAACTTCATCTGTGACTTGAGGGCATCGGAATGGGTTAGTGTTAAGATCTTCTTCAGCTCCAAAAGTTAAGAGATATTGAGATGATTGAGAGCAAATTGGCCTTTTGAAAACACAGTAGTCTTTCCTGCTGGCCCAATTAGAACTGGTAATTAGTTGATTAATTGAAAATTATTTTCCCTATCCAGTCTATCGTCGATGGGCATTTGGGTTGGTTCCAGGTCCTTGCTATTGTAAACAGT
>NW_016107444.1:5399185-5407968 GCF_001604975.1 Cebus imitator
AAAAAAAAAAAAAAAAAGAAAATTATTAATGTGGAGAATCATAAAAGAAAAAAAATAAAACCAGGCCGCAAACACCGAGGCTTAAATCCATGCATGGATCTTTTCTCAGCCATGTTCAGTGTTGGCTCAGCAGGAGACTGGCTGGCAGAGAACCAAGGTGTTTTCGCAGAAATCGGTTAATCAAGAAACATTCATCTGCAGAAACTCCCACCTCTGAAGGCATCATAGCAGAAATGTTCCCCTCACCCACAGTGGTAGACAGTTTGGGAAGAAAGGGGGGTCCGCCATTCTACAGCCCTCCCTGCACCCATGCCCCTTGGCTGTGTAACTCAGCTGCTCCCATCAAGGCCATCCACTCCCCACCCCAGGGGTTGGGTTGGCCCATCTTGCTCGGACAGTAGATCACAGTGGATCCAGGTGGTGCTGATCCTAGGCCTCAGGAAGCCTGGTGGCCTCTGCTCGCCTTGAGCTCTGCCACGCCACACAAACATGCCTGCCTCATCTTGCAAGAGATGAGTGGCAGCTGTCACCCCTACTGCCACAGTGGATGGCCATTAACTGCCACATATGCAAGACGAGCCTAGGCTGGCCAGTCCCTCGCTGACCACAGATACGTGAACGATGACAGGCAAGGTCAATCAAGTCCAGTCGTGATAAGCAGAAGTGTCCAGCTAACCCGCAGCCTGGTGAGCAATCATGGGCATTTCTTGCTTTTAGCCGCCGTTGTAAGTCTGGGGCGAGGAGGCTGTTACATGGCAATTGATAACAGACACATCCCCGCAGCTCTGTACTCCTGCCTTGGCCTGCACCTCCAGACAACCACCGTCGGGGCCCTGAGCACACGGGCCGTCTGCTCTGGAGCCCAGAGATAAGCACCAGCTGCTGTGTTGCAATCACACAACTTCCAGCAAAGGTCGTATTCCTAGAGGAATGTCCTGCTTTCCTGATAGGACATTTACCTTTCCCAGAAAAACTGACGTAGGAGCTCTCGTGGTGCAGGGGCCTCCTCAGGCAAAAGCCCAAGAGTTTGCTGCCCTGTCATTTGCCCTTTCGAGCACTGGACGTGACTGGATGGAATAGGCTTTGTGTGGCCAGTGGGGTTCAGTGCACCGGCTGTATACTCTGAGCAAACTGGGCAGAACCCTCTCTTTCTTAGAGCCATGGCTGATGATTGGCCACATCCAAGCTCCTGAAAATCCTTCTTAACCCTAAAAAACGTGCTAGAAACTGTGACAAGTGTTGGGCACATCAAAGTGAGCTCCCAGCACGGTGGGGAACTTACGCAGGTTAAAAAATCAGCAGCAGCAGCCCTGCGAGAAACACCCTAACAGAAGTCCATCCACAGTTCTGTGGGGGCAGAGAAGAGAGTCCCGCCTGCCTAGGGTGCAGCAGGGTGGGGACGAGGAAGCCGGCGCTGAGCAAGAGACGTGGAACGGCGTCGGGGGACAGGGGCAGCAGCCAGGCAGGTGGAGGGTGCTCGAGGCGCCCCGCCCGCTCCGGTTGCATCTGCCCCCTGCTCACCAGCACCCCCACCCTCCAGTGCCTTTGGAGACACTGAAAACTTCACCTCCTGGAGAAGAGAGAGCAGAGGCTGGCATTTGTTGAGTCTTGCTAATCTGTCCGGCGAGGGGCTGGGGGAATCATTCGAATTCGGCCATTTAACCCTCACAATCCTCCCAACGCTAACTGCTATGACTGTCACGCACTTTTCCTGAGGAAACAGCAAAGGCTCAGGAATGGCTCGCCCAATCAGGGCAGGTGGCGGGTCAGGGCTCCTCCAGGAGCCGCGCTCTCAGCCCTGCCCTCAGGAGCCCCCACACCGCTCCCCGCGATGCTCTGCACACACTGCATCTTCCTCCCCTGTTCTTCGCTCAGCACATTTATCCTGAACGTCCCCTGCACCTGTCGATCAGGTATGCTCCTCATTTCTGAGACACTCTCGGGCGCTGCCACCTCCCGCCACCCTCTGTGCCTCCGTGTCTCAGACCTCTCACGTCTGTCCCTGAACTGCCGCAGCGCAGGAATTCCCTCTTCAGGAGTACTGAATCCGCTGTTAGATCCACGAATTGAGTTTTCTGTGTTGTTAATTTGTGGGGTTTTTTGTTTTTTGTTTTGGGGGGATTTTTGTTTTTGTTTTTGAGACAGGGTCTCACTCTGTCACCCAGGCTGGAGTGTGCAGTGGTGCAATCTTGGCTCACTGCAACCCCCACCTCCTGGGCTCAAGTGATGCTTCCACCTCAACCTCCCGAGTAGCTGGAACTACAGGTGCGAACCACCATGCCTGGCTAATTTTTGTATTTTTTGTAGCGACAGGGTTTTGCCATGTTGCCCAGGCTGGTCCCAAACTCCTGGGCTCAAGTGATCCACCCAACTCGGCCTCCCAAAATGTTGGGATGGCGTGAGCCACCACGCCCAGCCTTTGTTCCATTAATTTGAGTTCATTTTCATACGTTCCATTTAGCTCTCTTTCCAATCTGCTTTTTCTTTGCTCTGGTTTTCAACCTTGCTTTATTTTCTAGAAGCCATAGTAAACATGCATCTTTTCTCCTGCAACTCATTGTGCTAATATCTGAGGTCTGCCGTGGGTATGGTCTGATGGTCTATTTGTTCAGGCTAGCTGGTGGTAAAGACTTCTTAGAAGAAACAAAAATTCTTTATCTCCTGTCACTCAGTGCCCAGGTTTAAGACAAGCAATCGTCTTTGCAGTCCTCAGGGCAGGCATCAGCTCACCTTGCATGAGTGTGGAGCACTTTGGAGCCCCAGATTTATAGGGGGTCTCCAGCTGGGTTCCACTCTGCTCCCCAAAGCTCCACAAGGCTATGCCTTCAAGGCAAAAGCCAGCTGCCGCATTCCACTTAAACCTCTCTGGATTCCACCGTCACTGGATTTTAGGCTGGAGTGTTTTGCTTTTTTCTCATAAAATTTTTATGCGGCATTTTTAGTTTTGTTCCATAGAATGATCTACTTGGTGACCCAGCCTACCATACTATGAGACACAGATGTAGCATCTTACTTCCCTGCATGAAAGAAACACCTTACAAAAATAATAGCCAGCATCTATTAAACACTTACTGCATGGTGGACTCTGGGCTGAGTCTTTCATGTATGATCTTATGTAATCCTCACAGTAACCTTCTCAGCCTCAGTTTATAGGTAAATAAATTGAGGTCAGGGAGATTATGTGACTTCTCTAAGGTCACAAGCTGTAAGAAACCAGCTGCATTACTGCAGAGGTTGCTGTCCCCAACCACCCTGCTGCCTTGCCTGAGTGATGCTTTATATATGCTATTTTGCAAAGAGAATTGCCTCTTTTAGATAACTGAAAATGTTTCTCCTTTTGTGTTGCATTTTTATTCTTAAAATACTTTCCAAATGCAAATTTAAGCTAAAATATTAACATACACATGTTAAAACTATGTACCCTGAGATTCTTTTATGTTCACAAGATTGGATCATTATGAGGAGGAAGAAGAAGAAGAGGAGGAAGAGGAAGAAGAAGAAAGAGAAGGAGAAGAGAAGGAGGAAGAGGAAGAAGGAGGAGGAGGGGGAGGGAGAGGAAGGAGGAGGAGGGGGAGGGAGAGGAAGAAGGAGAAAGAAGGTGTATGTGAGTGGCACTCCAAATTGGGAGTTATGGATTCTATCATTTGGGGGATATTTTTGTTCCATCTGGGATCAAAATATAACCAGTGCATTAGGATTTTCCATTGCAAATAATAGGAAACCCAACATGAACTAACCATATATATAGAGAGAGATATATATATACACATATATATACACACACACATACATATATATACATATATATATACACACACATGCATATATATAATATATAAACCCAACACGAACTAACCATACACACACACACACACATATATACACACACATGTATATATATATAGATATGTATAAACCCAGTTCAAAACAGATTTAACAGGGCTGGATCCAAGAACTCAAAGTTTTGAGCAACCTGCTCTCCCTTTCTCTCTGTTTTCCCTCATGCTAGCTTTATCCTCATGCAGGCTCTTCCTGTGTCAGGGCAAGCCTGGACCAGAGGACCCAGGACGGCACGCCGTCTGTAGGCCAGCCTCAGTCTCCTGCCCACCCCCTGCCTGCTGCACGTGATCAGCACCGTGCCTTGCTTTAATTGGCCAAGTATTTTTCAAATGATGTCTACCGTAACTAACAAGCAATAATTCCTTAACTGGCCTGATTAGTTAACAAGTAAAAACCGCAGCCTTGAAAATCTCCAACATAACTTAATGGATTCCTTCCAACCAGAGTGACACATTGAAGAATGTGATTTATACTTCCAATTGAGAAATGAAATTGAGAACTCATTCTGTGAGGCGCACAGTGGTGGGTCTGTCTCCTATGCTCTCGCTTCCTCGCCTGATGCAGCAGAGTGCCACCCACCTTTCTTTAAGCCCCCAGATTGCTACCTGACCTGAAGGGGGCTGACTATGGTTATTATGGGGAGACAGTGAAGGATTTCTGGAAACACACTGGTGAAGACACCAATGCACAGGCTCTCTGTGGAATGAAGGGCCATATCCCTGGAGACCTTTACGTTTACAAAGTATCACATGCCCACAATTTCTTTGGGTCCTTACAACAGTGGACCTGGAGAAAAGCACAACAGATGCTCTTAGATCCACTTGACAGGCGAGGAGAGTTGGCACAAGCAGGTCCACAGAGCTGTAGTCGGGGAGCCAGGCCTAGAACCCACAGCCCCAGCCCTGCACCTGCAATCGTTGGGGCCCCCCTGCTGATGGGCCCACACCCTTGGTGTCCCCTTGCTGCCACCACACACACAGACGTCCCCAGGCCCTGCTGCCCTAGGCTTCAGACCAGCAGGTTCAGGTGCAGAACTACCCAAGGCTGGGATTATCTCCCTGCGACCTGCACGTCCAGCCACACAAGCAGTGGCCTTCATTCACACTCCTACCCCCTTCGTGGTGAGACACAGACAAGACGAAGTAATTGGGCTGCATGTGCTAATTCCGGCTCTAAGGATAAGAAGTGACACAGGTCTGACCAATCAGTGACAGAGACGGGATAAGACCCCAGCCAGGCGCAGGCCAGGGCCTTGGAGGCTGGAACCATTTGTAAAAGGAGCTGTCTCTTCCTTTCATGGCTAAGTGTAAGGACCTGTGCGCCTGGAGCTGTGGTCACCTTTTCCATCATGGAGAAAGGGCCTCCCAGGATGTGAGGCCAATGGAAAGAAGAACAGCAAGAAATGGAGGGAAAAGACTGACACCTG
Source organism: Cebus imitator (assembly GCF_001604975.1). Lineage (NCBI taxonomy): Eukaryota > Metazoa > Chordata > Mammalia > Primates > Cebidae > Cebus > Cebus imitator. The sequence continues at coordinate 5,404,452 of NW_016107444.1, forward strand.
ATAACATGATGCTGAACCTTGCGACCCCACAAACTGAAGCCAGAAAACTCCTTGTGCTTGCCAGTGTTTGGGACGATAAATTCCCATTTTGTGTGGAAGCAGGTTTGAATGAGTTTTCTGTCACTCACAACCCAAGACCCCCCGATAACAGTGTCGTCCCCTCCCCAGCCTGTATTAACTCCCAAGGGAGAGCTGTGCTTCCCATGGAGAAATCTGGAGGACACCCTCTGACCCGGACGCCAGGCCATGGGAGAGCCTGGCCTGATGTGTCTGTGATGTCACGCGGGGGGCACACAACATCACCTTGGGGCATTCCTACCAGAAACGTTTCAGCTGAGTAGTCCTGAAGGGACGAACTGCAGAACTGAAGATCAGCTGGATGTTCTAGAGACTCACTGTCCACAGGACTCAGGGTCACGAAGAACGGAGGGCGGTAGGGATGATGCTTCGCTAGGGGAAGCCAGAGTTTTGTAATAGCCAAAGACAGTCCATAAACCTTGACGGAATTACAGATTCAACTTTTGAAAATAGCTATCAAGGACGTCGGGGGAACCCTGAGGGCATCCGACTATGGAGTGTGCATTGCATGGTGCAACTGAAATAAAATTGATATTCTTGGGTTGATATTGGTGTTGAGGTTAGGAAGGCAAATTGTCCTTATTTTGGGGAGACCGACTAAAGCGCTTAGGGTAAAATTTTGTCTGCAAACAACTGTTCCAGGTGGCTTGGCCAAAAGGAAGTGTCTGTATCTATTGAAAAGAAGAAATGCCTGGAACGGGGGTGCCAAGATGTCCCGCCAGTAAACGGCCGAGGGCAGAGAGGCCTCATCACACCACCCTTTTAACACGGAAGACACGTGAGCTTTTGAGAGGTTAAATAAAAGAACTGCGGCTCTAAAGACCTGGCTGTGCGACCCCAGGCACGTGATTTGCCTTCGCTAGCTTCAACTCTTCCACTGCAAAATGGGGATAATAATGGAATCTATCGCAGAAGCTTGGGGAAATTAATTGAGATAAATATATGTAAAATGCCTAACATAGTGTCCGACACATATTAAATGTTTAATACATCGTGTTTTAAAAATAAGAAGGAGAAGGGAGGAGGGGGAAGCGGGAACGGCAGAAGGAGGAGAAAAAGGAGAGTGAGGAGGAGAAGGAGGTGGAAAAGGGGAAGAGGGAGAGGGAGGAAAGGGAGGAACAGAATTTGCTGCCCCTTCTCTTCCACGACCGGTAGCATTTGGCCACCTCAATTCATGGGACACGGTTTGGTTATGAAAAGGACAAAAAGGAAAGGAGGGTGCTGCCAGGAAAGGTGGGCCAGTTTCTTCCAGACGGGACAATCAAGATCAGGGGAAAGGGTTTGTCTCAAAGCTCCCAGGGTGACTACGTTATAAAGGCCAAACATTTAACGAAGCCTTAAACAAAAGCTGCTTGGTGACCGCCACGCTGACCTCCTAACTCCAAGCTTTCCTGGGAAATGCCAGAGGGCAGATTACCATCAGCTGCAGAACCCCTGGCTGCTCAGCTTCCACTCCCCACGCCTGACATCCCAGAGAAAGATGTAATCATTAACCTTTGTCCTAAGACCACCAGCAAAGCTCAGGGGCCCCCTCCTCCTGTAAGCAGAGAGCACCTGAATGTACACTAAGTCTGCCATTAGCTCCAGAATGTGGAAATGCATGCACAGGGAGGACCCCACCAGCTGTTCCAGCACAGCTTCGTTTTGTTTTCAAAAGGATCTTTTGTCAGCTGTAATTCAACAGTGAGATAGAGTCAGCTGATTCAAGTCCCAGGTTTCTTACAGAAGTCAGGAGCCCTGAACTGGGGCTCTGCTCAGCCACCTTTGACTTGGGGTTGCCGGCCAGCCCTGAACCCTTGAGGCTTGCTTGCCGTCATGGGGCTGGGGCCATCCCCCAACAGATCGGTCTGCATCTGTTCTGCAGACATCATCCCATGCTGGAGTCTGTAATTACATTTGTATCTGCATCTATAACTGTGCAGTGTCTACAAAGAAACACCTGGAGACAAGAGAAGATGCTGGCCGTCCAACCCCACAGACACTCAGAAACGTCTGAGGTAGAAGGTCCCCTTTAAAACAACCTTGTTTACATGTTTTGAAATCATTTCTTGCTGTGGAGCCACTGATAAAAAAGCTATCTCACATGGAATCGTTCATGACGTGCCCATCCTCCTTGCTTCCTTTCCAAGTGGCCCAGAGAGGCCACATCAGGATGGGGCATCCGTCCAGCTCGTCGTTCACACATGAGCAAGGCAGTCACAGGACCAGGACCAGAGCCCAAGGCTTCTGGGTCCCAAAGACAGAGGGCTGAAAATAAATTTTGTTCACGCAGCCAAAGCCACGCCCCCCTAAAAGAACCCCAAAATTGTGTAAGAACAGAGACAGAGACTCCTAATCACAAAGAAAGCAGGACCTGCCCCAGGCCCATGGGTGGACAGATGACCCAGGTCTGGCCAGCAGGCTGGAAGGAGAATCGTGCTGGGGAGGGGAGCGCCTGGCAATCGTTCCCTCTTTGGTAAGAGAGAGACAAGAAAGAAGTTCCTGTTCTAGGCAACCCTGCTTCATCTCGTAACTCAGCAGCCTGGGGCATGATGCTTAGAACTGCTGCTACCATTTTTGACATAAGGAGTGTCAGGACGGCATTGATACCAACTCAGAGACTGCCATCTCTGAGCCCCTGAGCCAAGTCAGCAGCTGCCCACCTCCAGACCCTCTCTTATGCAAGATAAGCAAGACTCTGTTGTGTCGATCCCCTCTGGCCACTATGGTTCCTTGCTGCTGAGAGCATTGCTGACTGACTCCAAGGATTTGTGTAAATCTGCAACATGTTTATTTTCTAATCTAAACATTTTTAGCTGTGGTGTTGCTTGCTTAATATAAAATATTCCACTGGCATCCAAAAGAAAACAGCCCTGCTTCTGTGTACTCATTGGGTGCTTGTCAGAGGCAAAGCCTGTTGCAGCCTTCAGAAAGACCAGCTAAAGGAAGGAAGTGGAGGTTTATGAACACTCTCTTTGTCACCCATGTCACGACAAAGCCACCTGCAGCGGCCCATAGTGCACTGAAATGGAGAACGACGTCAGGCCATGCCAAGAGAAGCACTGTGAGGCAGCAGGCAGGGACCCATCGCCACCCGGAGGTCCCAGCCTGGGGGAGGCAGAAACACCAAGCCCAGCCATGAGGGGCTTGTGAACCCACATCACAAAAAGGATGAGAAAAGCCAGCAGGAGCTACCTCACCCCACAGAGACCTCCACGAGGAAGGAACGCTAAAAGGCACTAAGGAGTCAGGGTCAGGAGAAGAAGGGGCCTGGGCCTGGACCTATGTGGCTGGGGCAGGGTGACCAACAGCCCCTGTTTACCAGGGACCAAGGGGTTCCCAGGATGTGCACTTTAAAAATGGGAATGTCTTGATCGTGGAGCCTCTAAAAGGAGTTATATGAATACATGAGATGCATCTGAGATAGAGCGCCCCCCACCACCACTCACAGAGATAGAGC
>NW_016107444.1:5409230-5468396 GCF_001604975.1 Cebus imitator
CCACCACCACTCACAGAGATAGAGCGCCCCCCCACCACCACTCACAGAGATAGAGCGCCACCCCCACCACCACTCACACCACTGCGATGGGGAAAATAAGCAGCTGAGCAAGCCTGGCCCGTGGTTTGTGGGACTCGGGCTGAGTGGCCTTCAGTCACTCATAGGGTCTAAGCAAACAGAAGGCAATGAATAAATGAATGAATGACTCCAACTGAATAATTACTTATTTGTATACAACACTTCTGCTTCTGATATGATTATCTTCTGGTGACCAAAGTGTAAATTCTATCACTGACCCACCCTGGGGAGTCCACCACCTCCCACTGCAAGGCCCCATGGGGCAAAGGCAGCACATTTGAAAGCATGAATCAAAAAAGAAAGAAAAACACCTGTCTTGTACTAGTACCCTTCTCCGCAGCACCAAAGAAGACGCACCCGTAGGACGTACCACGGAGAAGCCATGTGGTGTTGAGACAGCACAACCTGTCCTGCGGGCCAGGTCCTGGGCCATGGTTTACAGCGGCCATTTAATTGTATGCTCCTGATAGTCCTGAGAAGTGGATGCTTATAACACCCCTCATTTTACAGAGGAAGACCCAAGGTCACACAACTAGTGAATAGGGGCTCCTTCAGAGGTCATCGTCTTAAACACATGCTCTGCTGCTTTTATGCTCCAGAGACAGAGATCTGGCTGCGTCCTGATGCTGCTTCTTAATTGCTGTGTGACCTGGGACAAGAAGCTCTCCAAACCTCAGTGTCCCCATATGCAAAATGGGGCTGAAGGTGGGGCTAAGCTCATCAGGTTGTATGGGAAGTATGGAAAGTCTGATCTGCCACAAGCTCTCCATGAACGCCAAGGACAAGGAAGAAGAGCACCCAGGGGTGCAGCGCAGAGGGGGTGTGAGCAGGCCGCACTGCCAAGCTGAGGAGGAGCCGCAAGCAAAGGCTGAAGGCTGAGCAGATAAGCCCAGCAGTTCTCAACCCTGAGTGTGTATCAGAGTCACCTGGGGAGTCACGCCCTGAACCAGCTAGATCTGAATGAACATCTGGGAGTGGGACCCAGACATCAGTATTTCCACAACCCCCAGATAACTGCAGTGTGCAGCCAGGGTGGAAAGCCATCAACCTAGCACTTCGCTAGAGGACATGCCAACCTGGAGGAGCACTGGCATCACCTGGGAGCTCATTAGAAATGTGGAGTCTCAGGCCCCATCTCAGATTTACTGAATCGGAATCTGCATTTAACAAGATCCCTGGGTGATTGGCACACACACTAAAGCCTCAGCTTCCCTGGGCTAGCCTTTCAGTCGTACAGATAAGGACAATAAGCAAAATGCCAGGCAGGCTTTGAACATGATTAAAATCCAAAGTGCAGGTTGGAGGGGAAATAAGGGTTGGTTATTTACAATGATCGCTCATGGATAACCTTATCTCCTGGCAAACGCAAAGGGCAACGGGGGTAGGTCTCCGTGCGTTTAAACGTCAATGAACGAATCTGTGATTGCAGACATTCAGGAAGTCGGGATTCTGCCGGCCGCCCAGTGTTTGCTCATCCGCCACCGCATCGGCCAGAAGACGGCATTATCTGGTGTCAACAGTGCACAAGCTGGGCCCCAGCCTGGGATTAGCAGAAAAGCATCAGCCTGTGTGAGGCTTTGGAATTAACACAAGGAAATAATTCCCAAAGGGCCTCTGCTCATCCTGAATGAGCAGATCTCCATCCCTGGGCAAACAGGGCCACTGAGGCAGGCTCTGAGGAGAGCAGGTGGCAGCCGGCTCCCCAGCGAGGGCATGAGTTTGCCTCTGTGGATAAAGCAAAAGCCTAAATAACACTGGAAGAGACATACCACACTTTATGGACTCTTAGAGCAGTAGTTATCAAACTGGGGTGCCAAATACGGTTAGGAGAGGGCTTGTGAGAACACGGATTTCTGGGTTCCACCCCCAGAGTTTCTGACTTCACAAATCTGTCCCAGAGCCAACCACTGCAGCCAGGGGCGGGGGCTGAGCTGATCCACCAGCCTTGGGTCGCAAGCTCCAACCTTGACAAGGCCTGTCATGTTCCTTAGATACTGTTTCATCGGAAGAGTTGGCCACCTGCGTCACACTACAGCCCAGCCATAAGGGCTTTCTTGGGAGACAACAGAAATTTCTAGAACCTGAAGAAGTAACATAAAATTCTTATCAGTATTTTTTCTCTCTGACAATCCCCATGGGTCCATCCTTATTTGATGAAAGTCAGCTAAAGAGCAAATACTGCATCTTCCATGGAAAGAATTCCAACAGGTGGTTCAAACATGAAGTCTCAGTTTTATAAAGCAATCCACCTGGGTCATTATCCACCACTATCTCAGAAGAGCTAACTCTTTTGGGTCATGGATGCTTGTGACAATCTAATCAATGCACGGTTCCGCTCCCTGGAAAATGGACATTAACACAAACTTGTACCTCCAGTTTCAGGGAACCCACAGACCCCTGGATCCCTGAACCCACCTGAGAATTTCCTAGGTAAGGCTGAAACGGAATGGGCCGGTTCTGCTCCCAGCTTTCATTCACACTCCTGGTAGCCCCGCCCTTTTTCCCTCCGGGCCTGCTCACCGGACCCACGGTTGGAGCATGTGATCTAGGGCTGGGCCAATCAGTGCAGCCCATTTCCCCGGCTGCAGCCATTGGCTCAGGGACAAGCACGTGGCCCGTGGCCCATTCGGGACCAATAAGCCTCAATGAAAATTAAACTAAGGCCCTTTACCTTTTATGAATATCAACCAAGAAGTCACAAAATCTAGAAGCTGGCAGTTGCCATCCTGGGACCACAGAGGGGAGTCTTTGTGAAAACGGATTCAACACAAAGTAAGCAGGAGCCGGAAATGAAGAGAGAAAGCAGGTCCTGAACACAGCTTTGGAGCCCTGGAGTCCAGCCAGATCTACGCTGGACATTTAGCAAGTGGAACCTGTGAGCCCAAACCAGCCCGAGTCCCTTGTAACAGAAACCACCCTGATAGATAGTTTTAATGCATTCATTTGCTGGACGTTTTGATAGTTCTTCATGCGGCTGCCAATTAAACACGTGGTGTTGCTATAAAAATGTTCTTTATGACCTGAAATTAGCCTTCCACTTTCAGCAAATCCTTTCATTCCTATGGCTAATCCCCAAACTGCATTATAAATAAGTCTCTTTCAATACAAGCGTCCTTCACTCACATGTGCCAATTACATTTATTATGCACCACAGGATTGCAAATCATGATGCCATTGTATCATACCGCAATAAGTGACTCATATAAATCTGATTAAAATAGCCTAGCTGGAGGTTTAACTCTCAGAAATTACTTAACAATGAGAGTATTCTGAAATCAAACAATTCAATGTTATAATTGTGATTAAAAATGCAATTTTAATTAAGAGTATTCTTAGGCCTCAGGGATACCCATGTCATTTTTCAGACTACAGATTATGAATTTCTGGGAAGCCAGAGAAGGAAGAAGCTTCTGCCAGCCAGATCTCAGGATTTGGGGGACTCCCTCCAGCCCCAAGAAAAGCCCTGTGCCACACAGTGTCGTGTGGTCTCTGCAGCGAGGCAGACCTGAAATAAAATCCAGGCTCCTCCACTTACTAACTCATGCCACCTCTAGGTCTTCATTTTCCCATTTAGAAACAAAAGGGTGCTAGCCTGGCCAATATGGTGAGGCTGAGGTGGGAGAACTGCTTGAATCCAGGAGGTGAAGGTTGCAGTGAGCCAAGATTGTGCCAGTGCACTCCAGCCCGGGTGACAGGGTGAGACCCTGTCTCAAAAAAAAAAAAATAGAAAAGAAAAATGGGCTCACTAGCACCTCTCCTACAAAGGTATTAAGGGAATTTGAGAGCCCCACCCTCCGTCCTCCTGCCGAGGTCAGGCTCAGCTCTTTGACATTCACGAACACAACTCCCAAAGTCCTGGGGAATCGACTTCTTGCTTTGAATGTCAGCACAGGAAAAGATGAGAACATGCATCATGCTTACCCTGTACACGCTGTTACTCAGGTAACTAAAAAGTTGAGGGGAAGTTTCCCTTTATAGAAGAATGTTTGCAAATAAATGAAGAAGCAATGATGGAATGAGAACATCACCAGTTTGCAACTCCTAATGAACAAGTGGATTTGGGCACTAAGCATCAGTGGCTGCTCACGTCCCCAAAACAGAGAGTGCGGGACAGCGTGTGCCTCTGATGGAAGCACGCCCATGAGTGGTTCTGCCGAAAACCACTGAACTAGAATCTGGTCAAGCCTCTATCAAACCACCATTTTTCAAAAGCAATGCAGGGGGCAGAGGAACTTGTTTTATTTCACCATGGAGATGCAACCGACAACATCCAGACCATGGAGGATTCTATAGGTGAACAGCCTAGTTTCTTCAGCATGTGAAATTTTTTAAAAGAGAGAGAAAAAGAGATTGAGTGGCACGGCTTACAATAGCGAAGACTCGGAACCAACCCAAGTGCCCATCAGTGATAGATAAAGAAGATGTGGCACATAGACACCGTGGAATACTATGCAGCCAGAAAAAGGATGAGTTCACGTCCTTTGCAGGCACATGGATGAAGCTGGAAACCATCATTCTCAGCAAACTGACACAAGAACAGAAAACCAAACACCGCATGTTCTCACTCATAAGTGGGTGTTGAACAATGAGAACATATGGATACAGGGAGGGAAACATCACACACTGGGGTCTGTTGGGCGGGGGTGGGGGCCAAGGTAGTGATAGCAGGCAGTGGGGAGGTTGGGGAGGGATAGCATTAGGAGAAATACCTAACGTAGGTGAAGGGGGATTGGAGGCAGCAAACCACCATGGCAGGTATATACCTGTGTAACGATCCTGCACAATCTGCACATGTACCCCAGAACTTAAAGTATAATAAAGAAGAATTAAAGAGAGAGATTGAAAGGGAACATTTAAAATCTAATTTTACATTTTAATCAGTTGATATAAAAGTAGTATGTCAACTAATTAAAATTTAGGGACCTTATTTGGATCTTAATTGAAATGAACCAACTATAAAATAAATTTGAGGTAATCTGAGAAATATGAATATTGACTGTATATAATAAGGGATTATTATATTTAAATGAAGTAATGGCTGGTGAGTTGTGATGGCTCATGCCTGTCACCCCAGCACTTTGGGAGGCTGAGGCAGGAGGATAACTTAAAGTCAGGAGTTTGAGACCAGCCTGGCCAACATGGTGAAACCCCGTCTCTACTAAAAATACAAAAATTAGCTGGACATGGTGGTAATACCAGATATTCAGAAGGCTGAGATGGGAGAATCACTTGAATCCGGGAGGTGGAGGTTGCAGTGAGTGGAGTCGGGCCCTTGCCCTCCAGCTTGAGACACAGAGTAAGACTTCGTCTCAAAAAATAAATAAATAAATTGCAGTGATGGTATTGTGTTTACGTTTTTAAAGAGAAATATTTATCCTTTTAGATACACACTGAAATGTTTACGAATAAAATTAAACACTTTCTGGGATTTACTGCAGAATACCCTGGGAGGGCACTGGGGGAGCGCATTGACATGAACTGCCACTGAACATAGTGTATAATACATGTAGGTATACAATTTTTTTCCCCAAATTTTGTATGTGTTTGAAATACTACCTAATTAAAAGTTGGAAAAACTCCCAAGCACTAGTGACTAAAGTAGGTTCTATTGAAGATTTGGGAACAGGATCAAGAGCCGGGTTAGAAAGCCAAATGTATTCAGATGCTCCCACTGGACACCCTGACCCTCCCCACACCTACCTCCTGACCTCCCCGACAGTGCAGGGTACTCCACTCCCCCAGCTTCCCGTCCCACTGAGCAAAACCAGAGTCCTCCATGGAGCCCACCCGCAGCCCACTAGGGTGCCTCAGGCTTGCCCTCTGTGGCCTCCATTCATCCTGCCGCAGTGTCAAAGGGCTGGCCACAGTGGGTATTCAATAAGTATCCACTCTTCTTCCAGACAGCAAAACCCGTCTAGGTTTCATGACTCAGCCACGAGCACATGGGTTGAGGCTGCTTAGACTCTAAAAGAAATGAGAGTGGAATTACCAGGAGTGTGAAACAACCCAGCTCTTCCGGGTCTGGTCCTATGGCTGCAGAATCATTTGGGAGCTTCTTACAAACAAATATTCCAGTGCATGAGCTCAAGTGTGCGCACACACACACACACACACACCCCACCCTAATAACTTAGTATTGCTGAGGGAGGGCAGGGTTACCCGTATTGTCTCAAAGTCCCTCCAGTTTCAGCCCAGGGCTTGGAAACTATTGGCAGGGCCTATACAATGTAGCAATACATATGGGGAGAGAGAGAAGAGAAATGACCAATTATCTATTACTCAGAATCTACAAGGCATAGATCCAAATCAGGGCCCAGAAAATGAGTTCACGGAATGATCCATTTCCCCCAAACTGTGGATCAAAGTATTTGCACGGGGTCTAGGACACACAGTGGCACCGGTCTGCCTGCCAGCCTGTGGGGAACAGGAATGAGAGAGGAAATGTCCTGTCCCTGCCATCTGCCCATCAGTCCTGCCCACAGTGCCCCTGCCCCAGTCCCATCGACACTCCTCCCTACAGAATGGTTTGCTCTTCCTGACCCTGTCCGCCAGCTCCCACCGAGCTCCAGACCACAAACATCACCTGGAGAATGCAGAGTGCTGTAGCCACGTAGCTTCTTCCTGTCTTCAGGTTGAGGGGTTGAGGAGCAGGGGCAGGGTTCACATCCCACTCCTCCTCTCTTGTGAAGACGTCCCCCTCCACTGAGCTCCCCGGCTCCCGCTTCTGTGTGGCATCAGCCTGGAGGTATTGCAATTAATTGTGAGCTTTTAGGGGCCCAGACGGTGGCTCCGCCTTCTTTGTGGCCCCCAGCAGGCACACGAGGACTGCATGTTGAATACATGAGGGGATGCTTGCTGAACACATGGGGTGGAATTGACTGCCTCATTCACAGCCCTTGCTGAGCAGCCCTGCTCTATACACTGTGTGGCTTCCCCTGGAGAAGGGAAAGCACTTCCAGCTTGAGCAGCAGGAAGTCTTGCTGTTTTGCTAACAGAGAGGTCCTGGAGAGATAAGACATATTCACAAACTTTTCTTCCAAAACTCTGTGGCAGCCTTGAAGAAAACACTAGAGCCCGGGGATGTCGGCATTTCTTCTGCTGTGGGCAAGTGTGATTGCCTGGGATGGCATGGCTCTTACACATGAATAAGAATGGAGGAAAGTGAAAATGACGGCCATGTGTAGAGAGAAACCGGCATGCAGCCCCAAGGGAAAGAATGAAGGCACGGAAAGCTCGTTTAACAAGACAGACATCAAACCTAGTGGGGAACGTGGGGGCAGGCGGAAATCACGGTACCTCTGGGTTTTCTCAAGAAACTGATGTAGCAATTAAAACAAGTAGGAATGGGCTCAAGTAACAGCCTTGACAGCCAGAACTAAAGTAGACACAGGGTGGAGGATGGGGAGAGGAAAAAGGAAAAGGATCCATCTGAGACACAAAAGATGAAATAAAATGTATTTGGCCCCAGAGAAGAGCACGACAGACGTTTTCCAATCGGTTAGGAGGATTCTGAATTTGACAAGATGGGGGGCAGAGAGGGGGTGGTTTTTCAGGCTTTCTCCACCATCTCAAAGGGCTGGAGGGCAGTCACCCAGGAGGATCCTGAGCAGAGCCCGGCGTCCGTAGAGCAAGCAGGGCAAGGTCTTCCCAGCAGACCCCGCTGTTCTCCTGGGTTGGCACGAGCAGAGGCTGCTCTCACCGTGCCCCTCCACAGGGCATTCCTCCACCTCACTGAGTCTGACTCAGTTCTCTCCTCTGAAATCTAGAATCCTGACATTCCTTTTCCAGCCTCTGTTCACTCTCCTCCATAATGGATAGTAGGATGAAAGAACGTAAGGCTTTTTGGGGGGAGGGAGCCTTAAAATTCATCTTTAGTTAGACACAAATCCCCTGGGGACTCTTGCTAAGCTGCAGACACTAAGTCACAGCTCTGAAGGGGGACCTGAGCGTCTGCATTTTTCTCAGGCTCCACAGACCAGGCTTAGAGAGCAAGACCCCTCGACCCAGCTGTCCACGACAGTCAACCAGCCAAATTAAACGAAATTGAAGATTCAGCACTTCACACTTCAGGTGTCCGGCGGCCACCACATGGGACAGAACAGAATAGCGTCATCATCACAGAAAGCTCTACCGAGCAGCACAGACAGACCAACGGCCCCTCTCCCACATTTAGATGTTGAATCCTAACTCCCAGTGATGATATTAAAAGCTGGGGCTTTGGGAGGTGATTAGCTCATGAGGATGGAGCCTCCGTGAATGGAATTAGTGCCCTTATGGAAAGAGCCTTCGCGGACACTCTGCCCTCTTTTCACCAAGTGAGGACACAATGAGAAGCTGCCCATCTGCAACTGGGAAGAGTCACCGCGGAACCGACCGCGTGGCCCCCCATCTCAGACTTACAATGCCCAGAACCGTGAGGAATACATTTCTGTTATTTATTAGCCAGCCCGTCTATGTTACAGCAGCCCAAACAAATGAAGACACCCCCTCAGGAGGACATCCTTCCTTTGCATTGTGGGGTAGGGATCCCCAAGGTTTCTGCCTGAGGGACCTGGGAGTTTCCACTTCCACAATGTTACCGCCTGGTTCAGCTTTCTGACCTGCTTATTTTCTGTCTTTTCTGCTCACAACCAGTCAGCCCCGTTTTGAAGATGTAAAGGGGTCGAAGACGCAACACATTATTTAATTTTAAGTAGCCACTAGCATCAGATAAACATCTTGTGTCTCAGAGACATGAAACCTGACAAAAGGGCTCATGTACAGCCTAAGGCAGTTGTGTTCCAAGCCTCCTCATCCCTCTCCTATTTGATTCCTGGCTCTAGGAAAACCAAGAAATAAGGAGTTCTTGTCTTGTGGTCCTCTCTAGCCTTTCACTGGAGAAAACAGAAAATCCCCAGCTTGCACATGACACTTGGTAGTTTACAGACAAACAGAGATTCACCTGCTGGCTGTTTGTTAGGAGTGCTCTTGGGATCCACTCCCCTGGAGGGGAGGAAGCAGGAGTGAGCAGAGGGGGAAACTGGGCTGCCGTGCATTCTCAAAGACCTCAGCCAACCCCACAGGCAGCTCTGGAGCTGAGACGGATATGGGGAAGGAGCAGGAGGAGCAGGGGCTTCCCTCTTTCTAAAAGGTGCAGAGAAGATCACCAGTCTTGCTATGTCAGAATAACAGCTCATATGGTTCTTGTTCTGGAACTTACGGAATTCACATGTTGGAGGCATGAATCACAGTTCACAAATGTAGGTGGCAAGAAATGTAACTTTCTTCATCATTTTATGGCTCATTATAATTTTTATAAGTCCTGTGGTAGATGCTGGAATGTGCTTCTAGATCTCCCCTTAAGAATAAAGAAACTTTTTCCCTGACTGCTGGGAGTGCTATTGGCGTCAGCCCTCAGCTGTCAGCCCCTTTCTGGGGATTGGGTAAGCTGATGGAAGCCTCCTCACTTAAGGTCATGCTCCCTTTCCCTGTGGCTGCAACCAAGTCCTGAGCAAGGAAGGGGTGTTGTCGTCCTCCAGTTCAGGACAACTCTGAAGCTCCCTCCCAGCTCCACAGCTGCCTGTGGGGCTGGCTGAGTGCTCCACTGAGAAAGCACTGCAGCCCAGCTTCTCCCTCTGCAGTCCTGCTTCTGTCTCCTTCCCACCACAGGAGTTAATCCCAAGAGCACATCCGAACAAACCTCCTGCAGCCTAATCTCTATCTCAGAACCTGCTGCCCAGGGAACCCAACCTGCAGAAGGTTCCGTTCTGCTCTCCTGGGCTCTGCCAATTTCCCAGGCCCTTCATAAACCCAAGGCATCAAAGTGGGTTTGATGAAATCCAAAGGCTGTGCCGGTGGGCGGTGAGGGGCGTAATGATGCCGTTTCTCACTGTCATCCACCTACAAGGGCGTGGCTGAGACGCCAGCCTCCCATCTGGTGCTCTCGGCCAGCCTTTTGAGACCAAGTGTTCATGTGTGTCTTCCATGGTCCTGGACGTCTGGGAGCAGCTCTTTTGTTCCCACACCATGCTGAGACTCAAAGTACTCTGTCTAAAGCCCCATTTTTCTGTGCACATTGCACAGCCGTCTCTTCTCAGAGTCTATTTCCCCAGGAACAACCCCAGAAGTGGCACCCATCTGCTCTTATACCTTACAAGCCAATTCAGGGAGTCCTGTGTTCTTCCTCCTCACCAGCGCTTGGTCTAGGGAAGGGGGAAGGGAAGAGAGCTTCTACCCCTTGTGGTAGATTATCACGGCTACAATCCTTTTTATAAATACATTTTATTGTGCATACTTGAGCTACACAACATGATGTCATTAGATACATAGGTAGTCTAATGATTGTTATACTGGAAGAAATTAACACGTGCACCATCTCACATAGCCAAATGATTGTTATACTGGAAGAAATTAGCACGTGCATCATCTCACATAGCCAAATGATTGTTATACTGGAAGAAATTAACACGTGCACCATCTCACATAGCCAAATGATTGTTATACTGGAAGAAATTAACACGTGCATCATCTCACATAGCCAAATGATTGTTATACTGGAAGAAATTAACACGTGCATCATCTCACATAGCCATTCTCCCCTGCAGCAAGAGCGGCTATTACCTACGTTTTTTTATATTCCTCCTCTCAAGAGGTATGATTGATGTCTCCTCCTCTTGAATGTAGGTGGACTTTATGACTGCTGTGAACAGTAGAGCACAGCAAAAGTAACACTGTAACTATGACCTTGCATCTACTGCCAGACTCAGGCCTTAAGAATCCAGCAGTTTGCTGACTCCTGAAACAGTCTCTGTGGAAGCACCGAGCCACAATAAGAAGCCAACCACCCTGAGCTCCCCACTACTGGGGAAGCCACGTGTAGGGACACCAGTCATGAGTCCCCAGCTGAGCCTTCCGGCCACACTGCTATGTGAGAGAGAAGCCACCTTGGATGAGCCATCCTTCAGCTGAATACCACTGAGTAGCCTCAGTTAATGCCACATGGAACAGAAGAATCGCCCAGCTGAGCCCTGCCTGAATTCCTAGCCCACAAAACCCTGAAACACAACAAAATGGTGGTTGTTTTCAGCTGCTGCCACCCTTTCTCAGGGACATCACTGGCTCCTTTCTTCCTCTCATCTCGATTCATACCCCATTCAGTGAATCTTTTCAGGTTGAAGGGCAAGGCTGGACAGAGCAGGAAAATGAAAACTTTACTTTTATTCATTCTGTAGTCTTTCAAATTACTCAGCCCTGAGTTCTTCCCACTCCCTGACAAAGGTTTGGCTTGTGGAAATCAAAACCAGGAGCCCATCTTACCTACTTTTTGTTGTGTCTTCCCTTCCCTGAGGCAAGGAATGATGTGGGGTCTTGCTGGCCAAGCTGGGTGTGAGAATCAGAGATCATGAAAGGAAATACAGAGGAAACCTGAGACGACTTTCAACTATCATACTGCCACCCACAGGATTTTGCTAACTTTAGAGATCAGATCCAAACCACTTACATTAGAGACAAACCAGGACATGGAAAAATGAGGTGATCAGCACAACATTCAGGGCTGGGAGGCAGGGCTTAACCTTTAGGCTCAGGGATTCTGACTTTTAGCCCTATGCTCATTTAGTAAGTCTCCCAAAAATGCAAGCGTCCAGGCATACTTACTTGATGTTGAATTATTATTCTTAAAAATAGAATTCACTCTCATACACTGCCAGTGGAAGCATAAGCTGGTACAATGATTTTAGTCTGACACTCCACTGCCTTAAGTATCTTAGGCAGACATGTAAGAGAAATGAGTGCATGTCCAAAAAATATATAAAAATATTCATAACAAACTTATTCACAATAGCCGAAAACCATAAACAACCATCAACAGGAGAACAGTTAAACAGACTGTGGTATATTTATACCGTGGAATACTATACAGCAATAAAAAAGGCCAAACTACTGAGTATGCAAAAAGATAGGTGAGTCTCACAAGTGTGCTGAGCAAAAGAATAAACACACAAAATAACACATATTGAATAATTCCATTTGTAGGGAGTTGAAGAACAGGCAAAAGTAATCTATAGGGGATAGAAGTCAGAATGGTGGTTAACTCTGGACTAGGAGAATTGCCTGGAAAGGGGCACAAGGAAGCATTCTCACATGATGGAAATGTTCTGTGTCTTGGTGTATGCATATGTGAGAATTCGTCAAGCTTCAGATTTATAAATTTTACTGTACGTGACTTATACATCCATTTTAAAAACACAAACTAGTGTGTGTGTGTGTGTGTGTGTGCATATATATAATATATAAACATATATACACATATATATACATTTTCCAAGACAAAAGAAACTATTATTTTGCCTACTTTTCTTTTACTGTCTAATAAAATTCATTCATTTGTTTGTTTTAAGAGATGAGGTCTTGCTATGTGGCTCAGGCTGGACTCAAACTCCTGGGTTCCTGAGCAGCTGGGACTACAGGTACACCCAGCATGACAAAGTTTTCTTTTTTGTTTTCCTAAAAATAATCTCCTTTTCTTCTCTCTAAATTTTTATTTTATTAATGTCATTCTATAATTTGCAAAAACGTATTTTAAGGTTTTTGTGTTTTCTAAATGGCAGACACCCCAGGGATTGCATATTTCTACTCTCAAAACAGCAGGGAGTGAGCCTGTTCTGCCGGGGCACACTGCACAGCCTCCTCTCTCTGAGATCCAGCAGTCGTGAGGACCATCCTCTTTGCTCTCAACCCTCCGTGCTGATTCAGACCTGCATGCCACCACACACCCTGTTCCCTCTGCCTGAAAGAACCTGCCTTCTTCCTTCATTTGTCCAATTGCTGTACCTCTTCCAAACCCAGCTGTCTTTCCTTTTTATCTGCCTTTCATGGCCTCTGTGACGGCGTTCTGCCCTTGAGCTCTGTTTCTACCTCTGTGAACTTCTCCAGCTCAGAGACAGGTCTGCATGGATTTCACCTCCTCTTTCTAAACAAACAGTGGGGGCTCATTTCATTAGGAGAGGATGCCAGAATGGATAGATAAATCCTTAGATTCAGTTGCAACACTGCTGTTTTACAGGATTTTCATAAATTTTTAAATAATCCGACATTGCAAACATTAATCTGGAGACTGAGAAGATCAAAGATTAATAAAAAATAAAAGTGCTACGCATGCAACTCTGTGCACAGGAAGCCTCTTCTTTCTGTGAAAGCTAATTGCCACCAATGGGCCGATGGCAAATGGTGAGTAATGAAGGATGCCAGCATTATTTATAAAGATTTGGCTCCTGTGGCTTTGATGAATTTATCATGAAATGCCCTTCAGAACCTCAGCCTCAGCAGGAGCTCACTGCTTCTGTGATCACAACTTGAGATGCATTCAAGGTTGTGCCTGGAGCTGGTTTTCAGAAACATCAAATGCTTGAATTTTATTTTACTGTTTGGACAACAAAAGTCATAAAATCTTCCAAAAAGCGAAGGACTATTTGGAAAAACAACTTACCAGAGTCTGCAAATCTTTGAAGCTTTCCTGCTAAATGCTCACTTATTTTTCCTCCCTTCGACTGCTCAGTGGCTAGGAGGGCACAGGGCGACCTGCCATTGTGAAATTAAACCCAGGCTTCCAGTCTAGGCTAATCAGATGGGTATTAGTGATTCTTGTGGATACACAGATAAAATCCCAGGTTAATAAATTCAGTTCACCCGGGAATTCTGATCCCAGAGACCCCTCCAAACCACCTGCCCTTCACCGCGCCACCACCTCCGGCCCCTGGGGCTTTCCTTAAATGTATAAGGTATTTTCAGTAAATAACTTGAGGGAGAAGGAAGTCAGTGGAGGCAGTCACCATATGAGAAGCTCTGGGCCCCTCCAGGTAGCTCTGGATGGGCAAAAGTGTTAACGTGGAAATGAACACCTTCCCATAAATTCACGGAAAACATTATCTTGCTAGTGTATGAATCTATTCTACTCTGAAAAGGGGACCTCAGCTCTGTGAACCATGAAGCCCCTAACATCCAGGCCACAGGAAAAGAGGCAGGCCTGAGCAGGTGCATGATCGCAGTGCCTGTTCAGCAGGGTGTCAAAACACCTCCTCAGGCCTCGGTTTCAGAGGATGCTTCGCCATCATGACCTTTAGGGAGCCAAGTCGGTGTGACCCACAGCTTCTCCTACACAGACCTACTAAGGAAGCATCGACCCTCAGCTAGATCCGATGTAGAACTGGAGTGGAGTGGGGAATGAGGTAGGACTCGAGGGGAGAGCCTTGGGAGGAAGCTGTGCTGAAGCCTCAGAAGCCTGGATGGGGTGTACCTCCCCCCTGCTTCCAGTCTGGAGAGAGTGGGCCTCCATGCGAGCAGGCAGAGAGCTGCTTCAGGTTCTGAGGTGGGGGGCACCACGGCCTAGAGCTTCACTCTTACCCGGGATTCAGGGGCATGTTCGTGTCTCTTGTGACCAGATGTGGGCCACACTCAGTTCTGCTCATGGAGACAGCTAGGAGAGTAAGGGTCATAAAAAGTGGGTCGCCAGGGCCAGACCAGGATTGTGGGGCACACTGATAGCACCCTACTGCTACAGATACCACACAGGCCTGCACCATTATCCTGCCTGCATCCACTTAACCCTGGGGGGGGGGTCTCCAGCAACAGCTTGCAAGTGGGGGAGAGGTGGGGAGGGAAGAAGCAGCAATCAACCCTCCTTCCTTGAGGAAGATGGCTGCCAACTATAGGCCTGCGTATGGAGAGCATTCTTACCTCCGAGTGATAGACTGATCATGTCACTTTAATCCGTATTTTTGGTGCTTTGACTTCTTGGGGTCTTGCTGACCTTGAAGAGGCTGTCCCTCCCAAAGATAGCCAATTCTTGATAGTTAAAAAATAAAGAAAGAAAGAAATTTTTTTAAAAAGCCCAAGTGGGGTGGCTCACACCTGTAATCTCAGCACTTTAGGAGGCAGAGATGGGCGGATCACTTGAGGCCAGAAGTTCAAGACCAGCCTGGCCAACACAGCAAAACCCCATCTCTACTAAAAATACAAAAACTAACTGGGTGTGGTGGCCCACACCTGTAATCCCAGCTACTCGGGAGGCCGAGGTCGCAGTGAGCCAAGATCATGCCACTGGCACTCCAACCTTGGCAACAGAGCGAGAGCAAGACTCCATCTCAAAAAAGAAAAAAAGATTCCGCTCACCTTTGAGTATGTATTTTATATGCAAACCAACCAATCCACAACCCATTTCCCTAGCCAGCTCCTTTATCGGGCTTTATACTGTAGGCCACTAATGCCCCAAGGTCCAGGTAGCAGGAAACCAGGGATGACCCCTGTCCCCAGGACCCCCTGAAATTGCTCAAACCAGCCAACCCTAGACCTGCTTACCTGGCTTCGTCCGTTCCTTCCAGCAGAAACTGCACTAAAGCCTCTTGCCCACACTCCCCTCTGCTGGCTCTGCCTCCCAGCTCACCTTGGTGCTCCCCGCGTGGCCCTGCGTGGCAGTGGGACACTCCCTCCTCCTGCGAACTGTGCATAACCAACTCTCTTCTCAGTGTCAGTCATGTGATCTGTCGGCCTCACCCTACCCCAGTAATAATAAACCTGCATTTTAAAACAAGACTGAAGTGTTGATTCATACCCTCATTTGGATGCATTCTCATTACTAATTCAAAATGACCATAAGACATAGACTGCAAGGGAAACAAATCATTCATGTTTCTGTTCAGGAGCTGGGGAAATTTTCTGACCTGAGAAGAACGTAAAGGGACCATCTGAGACCAGAAACATTCTGTTCAATGGAATGTTATTCAGCAATACGAAGGAAGAATGCACTGACACATACTGCACGGATGAGCCCTCAAAACATGCTGAGGAAAAAAGCCAGTCATAAAAGACTATACATTATATGTTTCCATCTGTAGAAATTGTCCAGACTATACCAGCCTGGGCAACATGGCAAAATTTCATTGCTACAAAAAACGCAAAAATTAGCCAAGTGTGGTGGAAGACACCTGTAGTCCCAGCTACTCAGGAGGCTGAGGTGGGAGGATTGCTTGAGCTGGGGAGGCAGAGGCTGCAATGCGCAGAGAAAGTGCCACTGTATTCCAGCCACCTGGATGATAGAGCAAGAACCTGTCTTTAAAAAAAAAAAAAAAACTGGCCTGTAATCCTAGCACTTTGGGAGGCCAAGGCAGGTGAATCACTTGAGGTCAGGAGTTCTAGATCAGCCTGGCCAACGTGGTAAAACCGTCTCTACTAAAAATACAAAAATTAGCCAGGTGTGGTGATGGACACCTGTAATCCCAGCTACTTGGGAGGCTGAAGCAGGAAGATTGCTTGAACCGGGGAGGCAGAGGTTGCGGTGGGCCGAGATCACACCCCTGCACTTAAGCCCGGGCAACAAGAGTGAAGCTGCATCTCAAAAAACAAAGTCCAGACTCAGCAAATCTATAGAGACAGAAAGTAGATTAGTTTAGTGAGCACCCAGGGACTGGGAATGAGGAGTGACTGATCATGGGAAGGGGGTTTGTGGGGGGTGAAGAAAAGGTTCTGAAATTGCGATGAAGATTGTACAACTCTATGGCTATGCTAAAACCACTGAATTGTATGGTATGTGAATTATATATCAGATAAGTTGCAACTGAGAGAGAGACAGGGAGAGGGAAGCAGGTTCCCAGTCTCTGAGCCATGCAGGCCGGCATGGAATTCCAGCTTGGCCGCCCCCTGGCCCTGAGGTCCGGGCCGCTGTCAAACCTCTCAAAGGCTCAATGTCCTTACCTATAAACAGGGATGTACATACCTACTATACTGGGTTGCTGAATAAGACGATGTGTGTGCAGTGCTTAATCAGAGACAGGAAAGGCTCAGCCTTAACAGCAGATGTGTCTTGCAGTCTCAGAAGGCTTCTCGTTAACTCATTTCACTCACTCATTCAGTACGTACCCCGTGTCTGACGTGGCTCAAAGTGCTGGGGCTGTGTCCGTGAACAAGTCAACGGCTTGCTGGTACGAAGCTGACACTCTGGCAGCAGGAGGATTAACAGACACGCAAATAGCAGATGGGGACAGGGGCCACCTCCAGACCTCCTCCTCAGAGCAGCTCACTTTCAGATTGTGCATATTTGGCTTTTAAATAAGGTTTTGTTTTAACCTACAATCCTCAAGCCTTAAATAATGTGTTTCAAAACCTCTGCCCACCCTATTCCCAAGACATTGCAAGCTGCAAACTGGGACATACGCAGCATCTGAGGCTGTTCCTCTCTAGTTGATCCTAATGATGTAACTTCAAACAGATACCCTCCCAAATCCTACGAAATTGAATTTTCTGTCACCTTCAGTGAAAATTATGCTGCCTAGCAAAAGCGATTCCAACTACTCGTCGAGATCTGTGCCGCTAATGGGGCCTCATGTCTTCCTGACTCAGTTTGAATCTCTTGAAAACGCCTTGATTAAATTTGGATCTTCCAAAAATGTCAGTGACTTTGATTCAGAAAGTGTGAATTCTCAGCGAGTTTGCCACGTGTAGGATGCGCCTCTTCGTCACACATTCACTTTCTTCTGTGACTAAGGCCTGTGTCTTACACAAATGTGTGCATTTTTAGCCTGATGGCTGAGGAGGACATGCGCCAGAATTAGCGGCCCATGTCCCTCCGTCTCTCAGGTTCACCGTACCGTGGAGGTGACGTCACGCCCAGGTCCCTCAGTCTCCTCAACACATCTGCAGAGACCAGGCTGCATGTTCTAAGCTTACGGGGCAGATGCTCCGTTAGAAAGAGGCAGGGACACTGCAGCAGCGTCTGCCAGGGCTGTGCTTGGCTGCGAGGAAGCACCTCTCCATCTCCAGCAGCCCCTGCGGCTCCCTGTCTCTTCTCATCTCAGTCCGATCACACGGCAGATGGACGGGCTGGGATTCTGCTCCGGGAAGCAACAGAAAGAGCTGATTGCTGATTTTCTGACAGATAATAGGGGAGAAAGATGTATAAACCAGGTGCGCTTGTCTTTAACAGACTGATAATGGTGACAGAAAACCCAAGTGGTCATGGAAACAAAGGATTGGGACGGGAACAAGAATGGAACTGTGGGAGGTTTCAGAGAGACCCCTGTGTGTTGCCAGAAGACACTTGGAAATGTTTGCTGCATTTCCTCATGCATTCCGGTTCTTCTTCAGCCCCGACAGCAAAGACCTCCAGCAGGGAAGGGCTGACACAGCAGGGATGGGAGAAGAAGGGAGTCAAAATCTTGGCTTGGCTTTTGAATTCGGAAAGTCGACTTTGAGTTGTAAGAACCCAAAGGAAATTTACAGGTAACCTAGAGACGTCCAGTGCCTGAGATATAGATCAGGGCTAGTTCTGCCTCCTTCAGAGGAGAGGAAGTTTCCCAGGGCAGAGGTGGGGAGAGAATGACAAGGGACAGCAAGAGAGGAAGACAACAGGAGCTTCCCTGAAAACGGCCCTGCTCCCCAGCGCACCCACGTGTTAGCTGTAGAGGATGAAGCATGCAACAGAGACCTCAGATGGGTGCGGAGGGTGCGGGGACCTAGGGACCATGCCCTGAGATGCCAGATAAAATGCAATGTTTGGGTCTGGGCACGGTGGCTCACACCTGTAATCCCAGCAGTTTGGGAGGCCGAGGCAGGAGGATCACTTGAGGTGAGGAGTTCGAGACCAGCCTGGCCAACATGGTGAAACCCCAGCTCTGACTGAAAATACAAACCTTAGCTGGGCATTGTGGTGCATGCTTGTAATCCCAGCTACTTGGGAGGCTGAGGCAGGAGGGTCGCTTGAACCCGGGAGGCAAAGGTTTCAGTTTGCCAAGATTTTGCCACCACACTCCAGCACTCCAACCTGGGTGACAGAGTGAAACGCTGTCTCAAAAAAAAAATAAATAAATAAAAGCAATATTTAAGACATACTTACAATAAAAAAAGACTCATCATTTACCTGAAATTCAAATTGAACTGGGTGAACCTGTATTTTTATCTGCTAAATCTGGCATCCCCATTTGTACCTCCTTTCTAGGGGAAACCTAAAGGGCCTCCTCACCCCAGCACGTGAGGGAGACAAAGGCAAAGAAGAGGTGCTGGGAAGAGGGGGCCTGGGGTGCCTGGCGGAGCCTGCAGCAGGAGCAAGAAAATGCTCTGCCCCACACAAGCCCGAGGCTCTGCCCCTGGGTGAGGGCTCAGAGGTCAAAATGAGGAGGACGCAGCTGCCACCTGCAGAGAGCGTTCCCTGAAGGTCGGAGGGGTGACAGTCTCCTCAGACAACACCAGTGGGGATTGACAGGGTCACGCAGACCAGACCGTACATGTGTGCACACACACACATGCCTCCACACAAAGAAAATGAAAGTCCGCACTTCCTGAGACCGGCCACCCCAGGACTGTGCACAGGACCCAATGCTCACTGCTGGATGCATTGCATTTTCTCCTGTCAGCTCCTCCAGTCCTTGCCGCATGCCTACGAGGAGGGCATTCTTATCTCCATTTTCCTCACGAGGGAACAGAAATAAAAAAGTCATGTGAGGATCCCAGACTCACCTCGTTGGCAGGCAGCAAAACTGGGGTGTGAGCCCGGCTATTTGGTTTCTGAATTTGTACCATTAACTTCCACACTCTGCGTTCTGTATCACGTGGGGCTGAGTGTGACCGAACGTAACCAAAAACCCCAATTCGCAGTGGCTGAAACGCAGGGTTGTATTTTATTTTGTTACCAACAGTAACAACAAAACTCTGGAGGCGGGCAGGTCAGGACTGTTGTAACAGCTCTACAAAGCTCCTTCCAGAATTCCCTCTGCCTTCCCTACAGGTGGCTTTCAAACTTGTGGTCCAAGAGGGCTGCTGGAGCCTCAGCCATTACAGATGTGTTCCAAGCAGCAAGGAGGAAGGCGGAAAAAGAGTGGCTCTCTCCCTCTTCCAGAAAGTCACATACGCCGTCTCTTAGCCGCATGGCCTCATCTTGCTGCAGAAGCTGGAGAACATAATCACTGGCAGGTTGGCAGTGTGCCCAGCTACAATCAGGAATAAGAGGAGAAAATGACTGATGGGAATTGATAGCAGGCCCTGTTATGCTGCCTCAGGGATTTTAAAGTCCCTGGAATTCCAGGCCTGTAGTAGACTCTAGTGCTGCCCACATCTCCCCCCAGCTCATCATGGAGCAGTGAGTGCAGCTTCTCAAGGTATCTGCAAAGAGCTGAGGAGGCTGGACTCCGAGATGCAGAAGTTCGCGGGAATCTGCTCCCATTCCTCCGCTTCCCACTTGGAAGGAAATCACTGCTCTGCTTTGTATCACAATAGGTTGCTTTGCATATCTAGAGCTTCACGTAAGTGGAATCAGAACACAGCCTCTCTTGTGTCTGGGCTCTGACATCCAGCATCACGTCTGTGAGATTCATTCCTGGGGGGTGCCTCAGTCTTTCATCATCCAGCATCACGTCTGTGAGATTCAATCCTGGGGGGTGCCTCAGTCTTTCATCATCCAGCATCACGTCTGTGAGATTCAATCCTGGGGGGGTGCCTCAGTCTTTCATTTCTTCTTACGGACTTGAGGTGCTCCATTACAGGAATGCACTAGGATTGGTCCGTTCATCTGTTGAAGGACACCTAGCATGTTTCCAGTCGTGAGCTCTTATGAGTAAAACCGTCATGAACATTTTTGCACGATGCTTGATGCAGACATTGCTTTTCACTGCTGTCGATTAAATGCCCAGGAAGAGAATTATAGACAATAGACCTGAGTTTACTATAAGGCAGGTAGACACTTAATTTTTTATGTAACTGTCAAGCAATTTTCTGAGGTGGTTGTATATTTCACACTCCCCCAGGTGGTCTGTGAGTCTTCCAGCTGCTCCACACGATGAGTTCTAGGGAGGAGTCCCGAGGGCTGGCACCGTGTCCTCACCTGGGCCTTGAGGGCCTGGCCCTGGCTAGGTCAGCACGCAGAGCTCCGGCCTGGGCGGCTCTGGCAGGGTCTCCGGCAGACCAAGCACAGCAACGCCTGGGCCAAGGGATTCCAGAGCAGGAGGCTGCTCAGCAGCCCTGTGATGCGAGGGCAGCGCGGGGCAAGGACGCTGCCAGGACTGTGGAGATGGCAAGCCCAGCACGGGGGGTGCTCAGGAGTCTCTTGCCATCCTTCACATCAGCCATAGTCGGCCAGGAATGCAGGGACACACCACGATGTGTGAAGGGGGATTAGAGATTCATTTTGGACACTCAGGATGGGCACCAGGGAAAGGAATGGCCCCAGAAGAGGGCCAGTAATGCCTCCCTCGAAACCCCCACGTGCTGTAAGCAGCCAGGCCGTAGGGATCCTTCTCATCTGGAGCGGAAGTAATTTGCAAGAGTGGTGGAAGTGGTCTCTCCCAGACGCAGAAAACACTAATGTCCCGTGGAAGACTCTCTCAGCAGAGTAGGTTCACATGTCACAAAGTCTGGAAAGTTGACAAAGTTTTGGGGTGATGAGGAAGCATCTCCCTTTGTATTTCTTCTGATTTTGCTGTCTTTCTTTCTCATCAGAAAACACGTACTCTGGCATGGGCTGTAGCTAGTGACAGCAACATGAGAGCCAACCAAAACACCCACGGGTGTTAGGTGTGGTATAGCCAAGCAGCTGAACAAGAGGGCACTGAAGCAGTGTTCCTGGGTTCAAATCCCAGCTCTGCCTTACATTACCTGCACAACGTTGGACAGGTTACTGAGCCTCTTGTGTCTCAGTTTCCCCACCTAGAAAATGAGGACGATAACAGGATGTGCTTCACAGGCTTTTCTGAGGAATAAATGAATTGACAGATGCAAAGATCTTAGGGCAAGCCTAAGCCCAAACATCATAAGCCTCAGTAAATTATGATTCTGGAAGATTGAAGCTTAGCTTGAAAGCTGCGGCAATGACACAGTTCTGACAACACAAATTTATCAGTACAGAGGAAGAGTCTGCCGCACAAAGCCAGGGATCCGACGCCTACAGCACGAAATGACAAAGCAGTAATTCCCGTTTTACTGGGTAGCTCCAAAGCTCCACTCCTCACGCCCGGCTCCTTTTCTGAGGTGGCGTTCCCAAAGCCTTGGGAACGTGGCACCACTGCCACCTGCTGGTGGCGCTGCCACATGGCCCGCAGCTGGGGCTCACGCGAGCCGACGGGAGGGCCACGGAGGTGGGTGCTCAGAACAGGGGACCGACACATGGCAGCCTGATCAGCGAAACGCCACAGGGTCCCAAAGGCTCTCCAGAAACCCTGTCCTCAGAGCCCTGTCCTAATCCGAATCTGATTGTGGGATCTATCTCTCATTCAAAGAAAGGCACTTTGAGATCAGTGTTGGCCAAGTTTTGTACGTGTTGCTAACACACCGTAAACCAACAAATATCTGATATACTTTGGCTCTGTACCCTCACCCAAATCTCTAACTGTAATCCCCACACATCAAGGGAGGGACCTGGTGGGAAGTGACTGGGTCATGGGAATAGATTTTCCCCATGCAGTTCTTGTGATAGTGAGTTCTCAGGAGATCTGACAGTTTAAAAGTATGGCACGTCCTCTCTCTCTCTCTCTCTCTCTCTCTCTCTCTCTCTCTCTCTCTCTCTCTCTCTCTCCGCCTTGTGAAGAAAGTGCCTGCTTCTCCTTCTTCTACCATGATTGTAAGGCCTCCTCAGCCATGAGGAACTGTGAGTCAATTAAACCTCTTTTTATTTATAAATTACCCAGTCTCCGGTAGTTCTTTATAGCAGTGTGAAAACAGACTAATACAGAAAACGGGTACCAGAAGTGGGGTTGGAGCCCCCAAAGTCCTCACTGCGGCACTGCCCAGTGGAGCTGTGAGAAGGAAGCCACTGTCCTCCTGTCCCCAAAATGGGAGATCCACCAACTGCTTGCACCATGCCCTGGGAAAAGCCACAGACACTCAACACCAGCCTATGACAGCAGCCACAGGGCTGTACCTGCAGAGCCACAGGGGCAGAGCTGTCCAAAACCTTGGGAGCCCACCCCTTGCATCAGCTCGTCCTGGATGTGGAACATGGAGTCAAAGGAGATTGTTTTGGAGTGCTAAGAATTAATGAGATTGATGCAGTGGCTCACACCTGTAATCCCAGCACTTTGGGAGGCTGAGGTGGGCAGATCACTTAAGGCCAGGCGTTCAAAGCCAGCCTGGCCAACATGGAGATACCCGTCTCTACTAAAAATACAAAAATTAGCTGGGTGTGGTGGTGCACACCTGTAATCCCAACTACTCGAGTGTGTGGCTGAGGCATGAGAATCTGGGAGGCAGAGGTTGCAGTGACCCAAGATCATGTTACTGCACTCCAGCCTGGGTGACAGTATGAGACTACACACACACACACACACACACACACACACACACACGCATATTTAATGAGTACCTTGCCAGGTTTCAGACTTATAAGGGGTCCATGGCCCCCTAGTTTTGGCCAGTTTCTTCCATTTGGAACAGGAACATTTACCCAATGCCTGTACCCCCATTGTATCTTGGAAGTAACTAGTTTTTTTTATTTTATAGGTTCATAGGCAGAAGGACTTACTGTGTCTCAGATGAGACTTTGGGACTTGCATTTTTGAGTTAGTGTTGAAATGAGTTAAGGCTTTCGGAGGCTATTGGGAAGGCATGATTGGTTTTGAAATGTAAGAGGAATGTGAGACTGGGGAGGGCCAGGGGAGGAGTGATATGGTTTGGTTCTGTGTCCACACCCAAATCATCTCAAATTGTAAACCCCACGTGTCAGGGGAGGGACCTGGTGGAGGTGATGGGATCACGGGGACAGGTTTTCTCCATGTTGTTCTGGTGTTAGTCACAAGATCTGATGGCTTAAAAGTGTGCCACCTCCCCCTTCTCCCTCCCTCCTGCCACCATGTGAAGAAGGTGCCTGCTTCTCCTTTGCCTTCTGCCATGATTGTAAGTTTCCTGAGGCCTCCCCAGACACGTGGAACTGTGAGTCCATTAAACCTCTTTTATTTACCCAGCCTCAGGCAGTGTGAAAATGGACTAATACAGTATCTGAGACAGGTCTCAATCCGTTTAGAGGTTGACTTTGCCAAGGTTAAGGACCATGGACCATGACACAGCCTCAGGAGGTCCTGAGAACACGTGCCCAAGGCAGTTGGGTTACAGTTTGGTTTTATTACATTTTAGGAAGACAGAAGTTACAGGCATAAATCAAATCAGGGCCATTTTAAAACATTGGGCCAGCCCAGAAAAGCCAGACATCTTGAAGAAGGGGCTTCAGGTCATAAGTGGATTTGAAGATTTCTTGAGTTTAGATTAAGAGAGGTTGTGAAAACCAAGATTCTTGTCATGTAGGTGATGCCATCAGGTAGAAAGCTTCAGAGACAATAGATGGCAAGGGTCTCTTATCGGACCTTAAAAGGCATTAGACTCTGGAAAAGACCTGGCAAGGGAAAGAGATTCTCTACAGAATGCAAATTTCCCCAAGAGACTGCTCAGCAGGGCCATTTTGAAACATACCAAAGAAATGTATCTGGGGTAAAACACTTGGCCTACTCTCTGTCATGTGATACTATACCAGAGTCACATTGGAATTCGATATCTTCCTGCTACAAAGCGTCTGTTTTGCTGTGATTAAGATCTCTGCTTTCATGTTCATTCTGGTCGGTTGTACCTAAATTCCAAGGGAGGAGGGTGTAACTAATCATGTTCAACCCTGCATCCCTCATGACCTGAATGACATCTTCAGGTTTCTTTGAGATCCCCTTGGCCAAGAAGGGGTCCACTGAGTCCATTGTGGGGTTTAGAATTTTAATTTTGGTTTATGACATGTGTTAGCTATTTACCAGATTAGCCAGCTCTTGCGCAAGAGAAAGCTCAAGGAAATGGGACATGGGACAGCTAAGTTTTGATGAGGATGACACAGTTCCACAGGGCTCCAAGTGCAGGCCCCACTCAGGAAGTGGCTTTGGGAGGGGCTCTGAAGTGAAAGCCCCTTTTACAATTTTGCCTTTCTTGGCCAGCTTCCCCACTCGAGTGGAAGGATGGGTAAAAACCCTTAATGGGTAAAAACAGGCAAAGCCCTCTGTGCTCCGGGTCCTGCTGACGTGTCCAGCCTCATTTCTCCCCCATTCCACCTCAGGTCCTGCTGACGTGTCCAGCCTCATTTCTCCCCCATTCCACCTCAGTTCCACACTTTGGGTGGATACTTATGACCTGGACTGCTTTTCACAAACTCATTTTCTGGGAAATGCCTTTCACCCCCGCTGCCAAGGCCCCTACAGTACCTACACCAAAAGAACCTTACACATTGTATCCCAAGTGAACGACATCTGATGTGAGTGGCATCCCTGGGTCACAGCCCCTTAGACTGTAACAGGAATGGCGCCTCTGGGGCCTGTGTGACTTGACAAAATGCCTGCCACTACCACTCCCGTTCACATGAGTGGACGTGTGGACCTGGCCTCCAGACTGTGACATGGTAAAAGCTCCATAAACCTGCATACCTCGACCATACCTCGGCTTCCCGATTAAAACTGCCCTCTGTAACCCTGATGTGACAGGCAAGCAGTCCAAACCCATGCCATCTTGGCCCCTGCGACTTGTAATAAGTAACTAAGGCCTGTAATTTCCACCCTACCCAGACAACGTGTAAACTAACGCTTATCTTGACTTCTGTGAACCACTTAAGTAACAATCGGAATATCCAAAGTCCCCGGCCCTCGGAATGTCTGGAGCCCCTCACACTCACCCCCACCCAGGAGATGATTTACGGAATCCACTGGCCCTCAGAATGTCTGAAACCCCTCAGCCCCACCCCTCACCCTCACCCCTGAGGTGGTTTGTGGGTATAAAAGGTCTTGACATATTCCTTTGGAGCCACGGGTTGGAGAGACGTGAGTCCTCCATGGCCACCGGCAATGAAGACCCTGCAATTTGGCATACTTTTGTCTTGGAGTTAACTTTCTACACTCGCTCCAGTATAACAGACCATACAAAGATGACTGGTTCTGTGTGAGCTTCAAAATCAAGTGTGCTTATCGGAGTGCTCTCACCCTCGAAACGGGAAACTGATATAAGAGATTCCAAGCTCAGATTGGCTGGTATCTCAAATAAAGGAGGTGTTGGTGGCAGCCCCAAACTGATCCCCTTTTCAGGGTGGTATTGGCTGCTAACCCATCCCCCAGGTGCTGTGTTGGCTGCTAACATCAAAGCTGCCCTGCTCTGAAAAGTCTCCCACTGCACAGAGCCTGCCCCGCCCCAGGCCAACAGCGTCAGGGGCTCACAGGGGCAGCCCTCCAGGCAGGACAACTCTGCAGTGAATTTACATCCCAAAGGCCCCTCCACCTGGGCCATGCCACACCCTTGCTCAACCCCTCTCCTTCCCTAATCCATGTCTTCCCTCCATTACAGGCTTCAACAGATAACCCAAATCCCTGTACCAGGCTCTAGCTTTAGGGAATTCACCCAAGGCAGCCATGGTCTATTGAAGAAGGAGACTCAGGCATCTCAGATCAACTTCTCCTTTTCATTCCTAAGACTGTAAGCTGAAACCCTTTTCATAGGTAATTCCTAAGACTGTAAACTGAGACCCTTTTCACATGTTAAGCTATAAACCTAAGATTCTTCCACGTGTAACATCTAAATATAAGCCTATATAAAGAAGGAACCTTCCTTTGTTAGGGGAGCTTGGCTATTAGGCAAATACGCCACCTGGCTCCCGGCCGAATAAACTCCTTCCTCCTGTATTCAGTGTCCGAGAGATCCGCTTCCCACGGCCGCTCCTGCTACACTATCGCATGAACCAGAAGACAAAAGAAGCCAGCCTGTGGGGGAGAGTGACAAGGTCTCTTTTCTTTTTTCTTTTCTTTTCTTTTTTTGAGACAATTTCTTGCTCTGTCCCCAGACTGGGCTTCAGTGGCGAGATCCAGCTCACTGCAACCTCAACTTCCTGGGGTTAAGCAGTGCTCCTGTTTCAGCCTCCCAGGTAGCTGGGAGCACAGGTGCACACCACCACGCCTGGCTAACTTTTCATATTTTTTTATTTTGTAGAGACAGGGAGTCACTCTGTTGCTCAGGTTGGTCTCAAACCCCTGAAATCAAGTAGGTCCTCCCACGCAGCCTCCCAAAGTGCTGGGATTACAGGCGTGAGCCACCATGCTGGTCAGGAGTCTCTTCCTAACCAAACTTTAGACAAGCCTCTCTGAGCCCTCTTTCCAACAAGACCTCAACTTTGGCCTATGAAAAACTGCACACTCAGCACAAATGCTTTCATCCACCTCCACACTCTAAGGTGTGCAAAAACACTAACATAGTTTCTAGTAGGTCAAGGCCACATCCACAGGATGACCCTAGACTTCTTACTGTGTTCACCTCAGAAACCTCAGTGCTGCCAGGAGAATTTACTGTTTGTTCCAGACAAAAACTAGTAATAGGCCCCTGAACCTCTCGCCACCTCCTTTGAGCAGTTACTTTAGAAAGCTGCTTACAGTTGCAAATCCTTTCTCTTCCCCTTTAAAATGTAAATCTTTCCAGATCTGTCTTCCTAAAGACAAAAGAGCTATCGCTTTGAAATTCAAATCTCAAGGCTCTCCCTCTCCCAACTCCCAGGCACCTGGCTGTACCTGCACTGTTCCACAGGAGTTCACCGGATACTAACAAACCAGCCTCTCTCTGCTCCACCCCTGCTTGCTTCCCCTCTACCCCCTCATTCTCCCTTTAAAATGCCCAGGGGTCCTGCACAAGTCAAAACTGAGTTCCATTCACTTGGACCCTCTTCCCTATCGCAATGGTTACTGCTGAATAAAGTCTATCCTTATCACTCTGGCTATGTTCTGCTTTGAGAGAAAGAAACCACTATGCAGGGAAGAGTGAAGGTGGCAAATAGGGAACATTTCCCTGCTTCTACGCCACTCCAAGGCACTCCTGCATCCCTGCCTTTAAGCCCCATGAGACACTTTGTGATCACGTAATAAATCCCCCGTTTGTTGCTTAAGCAAACTCATGTCCGTTTCTATGACTTCTCACTCATTCAGACTGTGTTAATACCTCTCCTCCTCCTGGTGTCCCCCTGCTCCCTGCTGTCTGCCTGGCTTACACTTAAGGTCTTTCAGCACGATGCAGCCTCAACCCCGCTCTGCAGCTCCTGGCGTGTGCCTCCAGCGCACCAGAGCCCCACCAGCACTGCCGCACACTCTTTGGTGTGTAATTAGAGAAGTTCTTTGAGAGGATACAGAAAATCCAGTCGGCCAATAGAAATGGAAAACGTGTGCTTTGATGAAAAGCTGGTCTGGGTTATCTGATTCTGATTCTGTGGGAGATATTTTGCAACTGTATCTTGTACATAACTGATAGCAATGCAAAATTGTTCTTTCCCAGAGACATGTAGATAAATTCTAATGATCCACCCTTCTATGGAAAAGCCAGTTTTGCATCCATCTGTTCTCCTTTAACTGGGTATGACATTTTTACAGTTTTCTCATTAATTAGCTAAGTAAAATCTTTTTTTTTTTTTTATACAAACTTAGGGCTCTTTATTCAGGCAGTAAAGTAAGGAACAGCAAAGTAGGAGGGCTACACCATCACCATGGCAACAGAAAGCCGCAAAAACATAAAGTCCCTCGACTTCTGTCGGGTAGACTCTTCCTAGCTCAGGAGAAACACATTTGAACTGGCTGAGAACAAGGCTGGGCAGCCTGGCCACACCGTGGAAGGGCGGCTGGGTGTGCGGCCTCCGGTCAGTCCTGGAAGGGCTTGGTGAGGGCTTCCAGCAGCTCCTGCTTTTCAGCCCACTCTTCAGCCCGTACGCCCGGCAAGCCTCTTTCAGCACGGGCACAGTGAACTTGCCCAGCACGCCCTTGCTGACGTGGGTCTTCAGCTCCTCTTCTGAATACTCCACCTCGGGCCTTTTGCTTCCGGAACCTTCATTATCGTGTTTTCTCTTGGTAACTTTCCCTTCAGGATTGTAATCTGGAGGGTAAACAAGCTCCTTAAATTCATCCACCAGGGATCCCAGTCTTTTATTCATTGCTCTAACCTTGGGCAATGTCAGGTCCACTACTTGTTCAGGTGCATCAAATCCAAGGCCAAGGCCTCCAGGTTCCTGAAGTGCTGCTGCAGCACGGGGTTCTCAAAGCTGTCACTTCTGTATGTGAAGCAGAGCTTCTCAACGATAGCCTTCGTCTTGTCCACCTGCTCTGGAGTTGCCATGATTTTTTCAGTAAAGGGCACCTTCCTTTTGTCATCAGCAAATGGTAAAAAGACCAGCTGAAAGCCTGGAGGAGTCACCTGAATTTTCTGGTCATCCAACTCCTCATCCTGTGGCACCAAAGCCACAAAATAAGGGGGGATGTTCCTCCGGGGTGTGGTCGCACAATGCTGCGACCTCCTTCTTCAGACACTTGATGAGCAGAGAACTGAACAGGATTGAGCCCCCAATCACCAGCGACTCCTCTGGGTACACGAACAGGGAGGGTCTCAGGTAATGGCGCTTATTCAACATTACCAAGGGCTTGAAGCCCCTGAGCATCAAACCTGGATCATCAAATCATTTTAGCCCTTCTGTTTCCTCTTTCTCCAGTATAATCTGACGACTCCCATAGATCTGCGACCTCTTGGTACCGCTAGGCAGAAGCAAACCGCCTGTGCTTGTATTAAATGTCCGGGTCTTGGTTTTCACTGGTTCGTTTGTTTCCCGATAGAGCTTTATTGGAGGAGGCTTGAGAGCCTTCCGGACCAGGTTTAAATGCCCGCAGAGATCACTGTATCTTTGCTGAGCTTTAGCTTTAACCTGCTGAGTGCTCGCCTCCTGGTCTCCTTGGCACAAACCTTCCGCAACAGGTCTTCCAGCTTGCTGGATTCCTCAAAGTGAACCCTGAGGTCCTCATCGTCTGCTGTGCTGATATCTCTGTAGAACAAGGACATGTCAGAGCCCCCAGGTTTCTCTGAGGTCCTCATCCTCTGCTGTGCTGATATCTCTGTAGAACAAGGATGTGTCAGAGGCTCCAGGTTTCTCTGAGGTCCTCATCCTCTGCTGTGCTGATATCTCTGTAGAACAAGGATGTGTGAGAGCCCCCAGGTTTCTTCAGGTGCATCCAGTCAAGGAAGATGCGTGTCTCTCAGAAATCACCGGCTTTGGTCCTGGCCCGGCCAGCTTTGGCACTGTCATTGTCTTCATTGGTGAACAGCATGACCCTCTTATGACTCATCTTGAACTGGACGTCACTAAAGAGGCTGGCACAGACCCACGGCACTTCGCTGAGTGAGCAGTCAGATCCGTGCCCATCAGCTCGTGGAAACGTTTCTGTCCCTGCTGCCCCTTAAACCGGTCAAGCTCTAGAATTTGTTCTGCATCTGGATTATCCAACTCCTGTAAGACATAAATATTTTTTAAATTCACGGAATTTTTGTCTTCCTCGGTACCACAGAACACCACTGCCAAGACGTCTCGATCACTGCTTATGATCTTACTGATGTACACGCTTCTGATACACTGGATGCTCGTGTCAAAAGGAGTCCACTCATCTTCACCCTGAGATTCAAACACAGCCCTGGAGCCATCACCACAAAAATCACACTGTCTCTTCCTGAATGTTCATAGTCTCCTCTTGCTTCAAGGTTCTCTCCTTGCTCTTCTTCTGCTTCTTCATCGCCCTCGGTTCTGTAATCCTTTTATCTGACATGTTGGCTACTGCTGACTTTGGCACAGGGAAGCGATCAACTTGGACGGAAGACGAGAATGCCATAAAATATTTAAGATGTGTTCATTTTTATACCTGTATAAGACTTAAGGTTTTACCGGTCTTTGAAAATTACCCTTTCACAGAATATTGGGGCCCCTGGCCCCAATATTCAACTGTCATAATAAAAGCTACTGTGAACAGGACGCTGAGCGATGGGCTTTACTTTCCTCATCTCATTTATAGTGGAGACATCGTCGATTTTGTTCACTAGTATATTCTTCAGCCCCCGGAACTGTCCCTGGCATAGCGCAAGTGCTCAAAAACTTACTGGTAACTCAGTGAGGAAATCCTCTCAACCACACCGAGCAAAGCTGCCATGGTCACCCCCATTTTAAAGATGAGGAAGCTGAGACATAGCTGGGAGATGACAGAGTGAGCATTTGAACTCTGGGGGTCCTCAGACTGAGACAGAAAAAGAATCTCATTTAATTTTCTCTTACAGAAGTTTGCACATTGCCCCAAGAGGAATGCCCAGCACACTCCTCATTCTTCTCTGGTGTCTTTCTGCGAACAAATCACCAGCAGGAGAATGATACAATGTTTAGACCACTAGGGTCATGCCTGGAGTCGGTGCTGGGTCACACCCTTGGAAGGAGTCTGAACAAACAGCTGGGTTCACAACCTGCAGTGTCTACATTAGGCACTTTGCAGAATGAGAATCTGCCCAGGTCCCACTGGGTTCACCAGCTTAGATTTCATTTTATTTTTGCCTTGTTAAATTATCTTTTATTTTGTCATAACTTTTTACAGAAATGTCAATTACCTCAACAAGATGAACCATTTTAGGTGCATAATTCAAAAAGTTTTGACCAATATGCACATCCATATAACCACCAGGCCAATTGCAACATGGAGCATTCACATCCCTCCAGGAAGTGGCCTGACGACTTCCCTGCCAATCTTCACACCCCACCACCAAGCAGTTGCCCGCTAGGTCTGTCTGTTCACTTCACATAAATGAAATCATGGAGTGTGTGTTTTTTAAATGCCTGGATTCTTTCCCTTAAATAATGCTTTTGAAATTTGTCCATGTTCTCGTATGTGTCAGTAGTTTGTTCTTTTTTTTTGAATCTCCAAGTAGGATCCCATTGTATGAATATATACCACAAATTGTTTATCCATTTTCCTGTTATGCATATTTGTTATTTCCAGTTTGGGGTTCACAAATAAAGATGCTAAGAACATTCGAATACAAGCCTTCTCAGAATCAGCTTTTAAATTGGCTTCATGGCTCAGGGATCCCAGCCCATTGGTGAAACTGGTCATTTGGACCCAATACGCACCAGCAGCCCTGGCCCAGTGACTTGTGGAAGACTCAGTTTCCACCCAGGGACCATTTCTGGGCCGGATGCTAGGCTGTCCGGCTGAGATTCCATTCTGTTGAGGGCATCTCAGGCAGACAGCAGCACACCGGCTGTAAGTCTGACTCCCTGCATCCTGTTGTAGGACTCTTTCCTTCGCTCAGCTAAAGGCGAGGGTCCTTATCACACGGCCATGGAAAATCAGGCTCACAGATCATTTGAAGGGTGAGGAGGGTGAAAACGAAAAAAAAGGAAAACAGGGACTTTCTGCAAAGCCAGAGTACTGTTGGCATGGTTGCTGTCTGGCACGTTGAACCCCAGGTTCCATCCAGGAAGAGGAGGGACCAGGCTCCTCTCCACTGCAAACAGCACAAGCTTCCGCCCAGGGCACGCCCCTCCCAGTGCTCAGGCTGGCTGCGGTTTTTCCAGGAACCCCTTTGCCCTCGGCTGTCTCATTCCCCTATCTAAAGAAATACATCTAACTGCCCTTAAGATACGGATGAGAACAAAGAACAATCTTAACTGCCTCCTAATGACAGGGGCACTGTTTGGCAGGGAAATGGCAGTCAGGTCTCCCTCAGAGGCCAGTCTAAGGATCCCTGGCAGAGCGTTTGGAATTCGATGCCCTCAAGGCAAGAAGAGACAAACCTGGTTATTAGAAAACATGCATCAAAGTAAAACAAGGGGAGGGTAAGGACAGCTCAAAATTCCTGAGGCCTTTTACAAGTTTGCATGGGGAGAGGGAGGCCAAAACCCTGACTGGTAAAAGTAACTTTACCCTTTGGCTGGCAAGTTGCGTGTCTGGGTTCCCTTCCCCTGAGCCCAGTCCTGAGCCAACCAGTTCAGGTTTGGGAAATTAACTCTTTCCAGTTTGGAGGATGCTTCTGAGAGCAGTGTCCTGTATTACGAAGACACAATTACCTATTTGTGAAGAGAGGACAGAGGGAGAAAAAGGAAAAAGAAGGTGTTTTTTCAAAGGAGTCCCAGGGGTTCAGCATGCATTCAAAAGGGGTCCAGACTGAAGATGATGGCTACCCACCTAGCAAGAGGGCAGCAGGTGTCCTGGGTCCCTTCTTTTCCTAGCAGATACCCAGGGTGAGTGAGTGCGAGAGGGAAGAGCGTCCTGTTGCCCTCATCCACCCTTGCGTTCCTCACGCACTAGCCATATGCCTAGTTCTAATTAAATACGAATAGTGTGAAATATGAACAGAAATGCCGTGAGATGTTTCCCAGCTGAGACAATTAAGTTCCATGCACAAATTTCCAGTCTCTCTTTTCTCAGCCATTGACCCCCAGGCCCAGATACAGGGACTAAAAAGATGTCGGTGCCTCAGTTAGTCTCGGTTCCTGGGTGACCGTGTGGTAGTCACTGCCAATCCTGCACCTGCCACTGCATATCGGCAGGTGGGATGCCAGTTGGCAGTAGGCTTTTGTTGGGTTAAATCACGGATATTTGAGGGATTTCTGTTACCACTGCATAGCCCCCCTGCCAGTCTGAATGTAGAAAATTAGTACCAGAAAAGGGTCCTGCTGCCATGTGCTGGGTGCCCCGCCTCTATCATGGTGGACAGCGTCTTCTTGTCAGTGCTGCCATCCGACTTAAGCCAAGCCCTCCCTCCATGTCCCTCATTATGACTCCCCTGTCTTTCATTTGGTCAGCCTGAGTCCCCTACAAAAACAACAAAGCCACAAAAATGTTTCCTTCTTTTTTTTGTTTTTTTGAAACAAGGTCTCTCTCTGTCACCCAGCACCCAGGCTGGAGTGCAGTGGCACGATCTTGGCTCACTGCGGCCTCAACCTCCCAGGCTCAAGCAGTTCTCCACCTCAGTCTCCCAAATAGCTGGGATCACAGGTGCGCACAACCATGCCTGGCTAATTGTTTTTTTCTTTTTGTAGAGATGGGGTTTTACAGTGTTGCTCAGGCTGGTCTCAAACTCTTAGACTCAAGTGATCTTGCCTCCGCCTCTCAAAGTGCTAGAATTACAGGTGAGAGCCACCACACCTGGCCAAAGGTTTCCTTTTGACATGGTGCCATCAGCTGGATGTCAGTTTGAGATAAGAGCTACATAAAAACATTTAAGCCCTAAGAGATTAAACAGCAAAGTAAGGCAAAGAAAAAAAATGCATACTTGTAAATGCCATGAGAAAACAGGAACACCCACTTCATATTCGGTTCCTCTTCGGAGCTACTCCCACCAAAAGAATAAATCCCACAGACCAGCTAAGCCAAAAGGACACTTCAATAACCAGTGTCTTTTTCTTTCAATTGACTGGTTGTTTTCCCCTTTTTGGTGATCACCCAAGAATTACCAGTTATATTAGCTATTGTAAACACTTTCCTTTGGCTGGCTAGAGAACAGTCTAGAGAATAGCTCTATTACTAGGACTGTTTTAGACAATGACTTTTTTTTTTTTTTTTTTTTTGAGACAGGGTATTGCTCTATCACCCAGGCTGGAGGGCAGCAGTATGAACACAAGTCATCTCAGCCTTGGCTTCATGGACTTAAGCAATCCTCTTACCTCAGCCTCATGAGTAGCTGGGACTACAGGCATGCACCACCACTCCTGGCTAATGTTTGTTTTTTTTTGTAGAGCTGGGGTTTCACCACGTTGCCTAGTCTGGTCTCGAACTCCTGACCTCAAGCCATCTGCCCACCTTGGCCTCCCAAAGTGCTGGAATTACAGGCAAGAGCCACATGCCCACTCTCACCAGTGAATATGGATCATCTGTTATATCACCTGCTGAGGCTCTGCAGCCTGGGTGCTTCCTTTGTTGTTTGGGTTATAGTGAGGAATAAATGGCAGATATAAATAATCGTGTATCAGTATCAATTAACTTAAATTTAAGAGACTTCATAATCTCACTTATTGATTCCGTCTGGAAGGAGATAAGGATCTACCCCTTCATTTGCTCAGAAAGGTTTTCACATTCAACAGAAAAGAGAGGGGAAAAATCATGTATTTAGAACGTTAGTATTTGGAGGGCAACCACGAAGTTCTAGACAAGCCAAATGCAATGATCTATTTTTTTGCATTTCTATTCTAGCTGGGATTTGAACTTTTAAATACATACTCTAGGCTCATTTATAAAGTTCTGATACAGATCAGTTAAGATTGCTTAGAAGCTGCAGACTGCTGTTCTCTACACCTTATAAAACCAATTTCTGTTTTTAACTCTTTGTCTATGTTTCCTCCCTTTGGTGGTAGGCTGGCTTTATGAATCAGGCACACCTGTGCTGCAAACAAATGACAAATTCCCATGACAAATTAATCGCTAAAGTATTCCTTCACAAGAGAGGTGGCCACAGATACAACGTCTACACTCACACACAGAGGAAGGAGGAGAAGTTGTTCTCTTTTACAGACGCAGAGAACTGAAGTCTGTCTTTTAAAACATCGGTCAAAAGCAAGTGCTGACACCTGTAAGTCAATTACTCTATTTACCTTGTCAGGTCTTCTGAACTTCATGTACAAACAGATAACACAGCCAGAACAGTGATCTAGGCCTCAAGGCTCTAGACTGAAAGACTGATATTCAGATCTTGCTGGGTTCTCAGCCAGCAGACAACCTCTGGCGCCCCAACAAGAGAGATTTAGACTCACTCTCAAAGTGCAGCACTCGCCAGTCCTTAGCGGGTCAACAATTGTGACCTACAGGACCAAAATGTCTCCATTTCCAAAATTTAAAAGACAGAGACATGTAATTTATATTACAGAACGGTAAATGGCCGTCAGATCTGAAAATGGTGATCAGCTATGAAAACAAGCACAATTTGTTGGATCTTAGCACAAACTCACCATTGAGTTAGGGCAGCTCCACAAAGAAAGGTCAGGGTGACACCAAGTTTCTCACAGGTTCTCCACCATTTTTAGCTTGATTTAAACTGGCTACAACTCGTTTGGACAGGTTGTGACTAGCCACAACCATTTACGCCAGTTCTGAGCAGTTACGGCCAGTTCCAACTGGTTTAGACATGTCTCAGTAGGGCACACCTATTTGGACTGGCGATGACTTTCCTGTACTGGCTTAACTGTTTTTGATTAGCTACAATTGATTTAATCTGATTTTGATTGGTCATGGCCAGTTTTGACCAGTTTGAACCCTTTTACAATAGCATAAGTGGTTTTGTCCTGGTATGGCTGCTCTCAGCCTGTTTTGATCACTTCTTAAATAGAATCTACCTTCTCATTTAAGCTTCTCAGATTTTTTTTCTTGAGAAACTTTTTTCCAAACGAGGCACATCAGTAGGCTTAGAACCTGAACACAAACAGGAAACATTCAGAATTCTCTGGAGGAAGGGTCACTAACTGAGATTAAAGAGGACCTTCTACATTTTATCTTTGACTTTAGAATTTTTTCGCACTATCCCATGGTACTATTTTGAGCACCGGTTTCGATCAGTTTTGACCAGCCACAATTGTTTTATGTTGCTGCTCACTGGTCGTGATTGGTTCCTAAGGCTTTAGACTGGTTTTATTGGCAATTTAAAAAAGAGATTTAAGCTACCTATGAGTGGCTGCAACCCAGTTTAGCTAGTTTTCACTGGTCAAACCTGAGGTATCCGATTTCTGAGCATTATATACACTTGTTGAACTGAACACTTTATCATTATGTAATGTCCTTTTTCGTCCTTTACCACTGTTGTTGGTTTAGTCTGTTTTATCTGATATAAAAATGGTGACCCCTGCTCTTTTTTGTTTTCCAAGTGCATGACAGATCTTTCTCCATCTCCTTACCTTGAGCCTATGCATGTTATTACATGTGAGGTCTCTTGAAGACACCAGAAGGATGCGTCATTTTTTAATCCAATTTGCCATTCTATGTCTTTTAAGTGGAACATTTAGGCCATTTACATTCAAGGTTAATATTAATATATGAGTTGTTGTCCCATCATAGTGTTGTTAGCTGGTTGCTTTGTAGTCTTGATAGTGCAGTTGCTTTATAGGGTCCAGGGGGATATGTGCTTATGCGTGCTTTTGCGGTAGTGAGTATCATTCTTTTGTTTCCTTGTTTAGAACTCCCTTAAGCATCTCTTGTAGAGCTGGTCTTGTTGTGATTAATTCCCTCAGCAATTGCTTGTCTGGGAAAGACTTTATTTCTTTTTGGTTTATGAGGCTTGGTGTGGTGGGATATAAAATTTTTGCCTGCTACCCAGACTTTACTTTGGACATAGACACTGAACCTGGACCTTGGACCTTGATCTGTCTAATTCCTTTGAGATAACCTTAGAGCTGGAACTTGGACCTACCACTAAACCTTGGATGTGAATTTGGATCTTAGGTCTGCTCCTTGAACCTCATCCTTGGGCCTGGATTGGGCCAGGACCTTAAACATGACCTTAGACCTGGACAATGGTCATGGAATTGAGCCAGGGGCTGATAATATTAAATATCTGTATTAGTCCATTCTTACACTGCTATAAAGACACTACCCAAGACTGGGTAATTTATAAAGGAAAGAAATTTAATTGACTCACAGCTCTTCATAGCTGGGGAGGCCTCAGGAAACTTACAATCATGGTGGAAGGCAGAGGAGAAGCAAGCACCTTCTTCACAAATTTGCAGGTAAGAGAGAGCATGTGTAAGGGGAAGAGCCCCTTATAAAACCATCGGATCTTATGAGAATTCACTCATTATCACAATAACAGCATAGGAAAAACTGCCCCCATGATCCAATCACCTCTCTCCCTCAACACACAGGGATTACAAGTCCCTCCCTCAACATCTGGGGATTACAATTTGAGATTTGGGCAGGGACACAGAGCCAAACCATATCATTTCAACACTGCCCCCACCAAATCTCATATCTTTTCACATTTCAAAACCAATCATGCCTTCCCGACAGACCCCCAAAGTCTTAACTCATTTCAGCATTAGCTCAAAAGTCTACAATTCAAAGTCTCATCTGAGACAAGGCAAGTCCCTTCCACCTATAAGTCTATAAAATAAAAAAGAAGTTCATTCCTTCCAAGATACAATGGGAGTGCAGGCATTGGGTAGGTATACACATTCCAAATGAAAGAAAATGGTCAAAGCAAAGGTGTTACAGGTCCCATGCTAGCCGCAAATCCAGCAGGGCAGTCCTTAAATCTTAAAGCACGAAAAGGATCTACTTTACCTTCATGTCTCACATCCAGGGCACACTGATGCAACAGGTAGACTCCCATGGCCTTCGGCAGCTTCTTCACAGGCTGGCATTGAGTACCTGTGGCTTTTCCAGGCACACATTGGAAGCTGTTAGTGGATCTACCATTCTAGGAGCTGGAGGATGGTGGCCTTCTTCTCACAGCTCTATTAGGCAGTGCCCCAGTGGGGACTCTATGTGAGGGGTCCAACCCCACATTCCCTTCCACATTGCCCTAGCAAAGGTCCTCCATGAGGGCTCCTCCCCTACAGCAAACTTATGCCTGGGTATCCACGCATTTCCATACTTCCTCTAAAATCTAGGTGGATGTTCCCAAACCTCAATTCTCAACTTCTGTGCACCCATAGACCCAACACCACATGGAAGCTGCCAAGGCTTGGGGCTTGCACCCTCTGAAGCAATGGCCCAAGACATACATTGATCTCTTTTAGTCACAACTGGAGCTGGAGTAGCTGGCACACAGGACACCAAGTCCTGAGGCTACACAGAGCAGGGGGGCCCTGGGCCTGGTCCCTAAAACCAATTTTTCCTCCTAGGTCTCTAGGCCTGTGATTGGAGGGGCTGCTGTCAAGATCTCTGACATGCCCTGGAGACATTTTCTCCATTGTGTTGGTGATTAATATTTGGCTCCTCACCACTTATGCAAATTTCTGCAGCTGGCTTGAATTTCTCCCCAGAAAATGGATAAAATGGATTTTTCTTTTCTATTGCATTATCAGGCTGCAAGTTTTTCAAACTTTTATGTTCTGCTTCCTCTTTGAACATAAGTTCCAATTCAGATCTACTCTCTCAAGTTCAAAGTTCAACAGATCTCTAGGGCAGGGGCAAAATGCTGTCAGTCTCTGTTAAAGCATAGCAAGAGTGACCTTTGCTCCAGTTACAAATAAGTTTCTCATCTCCATCTGATACCACCTCAGCCTGGACTTCATAGTCCATATTACTATCAGCATTTTGACCAAAATCATTCAACAAGTCTCTAGGAAGTTCCAAACTTTCCCACATCTTCCTGTCTTCTTCTGAGCCCTTCAGACTGTTCCAACCTCTGCCTATTACCTAGTTCCAAAGTCACTTCTACATTTTCAAGTATCTTTATAGTAGCATTCCACTCTCTGTGCTACCAATTTACTATATTAGTTCATTCTCACACTGCTATACTACCTGAGACTGGGTTATTTGTAAAGGAAAGAGGTTTAATTGACTGACAGTTCTGCATGGCTAAGGAGGCCTCAGGAAACTTACAATCACGGTGGAAGGGGTAACAGGAATGTCTTACATGGCAGCAGACGGGAGAGAGCATGTGTAAGGGTAAGAGCCTCTTATAAAATCATCAGATCTCATGAGAACTCACTCACTGTCATGAGAACAGCATGGGGGTGAGTGGGGACACAAAGCCAAACCATATCAGCATCCCTTCATGTGCTTACTGTGTATACATTGTTTGGTAAAGTATCTATTCAAATATTTTGTCATTTTTATTGGGCTGTTTGTTTTCTAACTGAGTTTTAAGAGTTTTTTAAATTCTAGATACAAGTCCTTTATTAGACATGTGATTTACAAATATTTTTTCTAAGTATTTGGCTTGATTTTCATTCTGTTAACAGTGTCTTTAGAAGAATATAAGTTCCTAATTTTTCTGAAGTCCAATTTATTATTTTTTTCTTTTACAAATTATGCTTTGGTGTTGGCTAAGCACTTCTCCTATGTTTTCATCCAAATGTTATAGCTCTATATTTTACATTTTAAATCTATGATCCATTTTGAGTTAATTTTTCAATATGAAAGGAAAATAGATGGTAGGTTTTTTCTATTTTTTGATTCCATATGGATGTTTAATTGGGCCAGCAACATTTGTTGAAAAGGCCACCCTTTCTCCATTAAATTGCTTCATTCCTTTGTCAAAAATTGACTGTGTCTGTCTATTTTTGGACATTCTATTCTCTCCCACTGATGTATTTAACTCTTTTTCTAGACTATGCTGTGTTGGTTACTATAACTTACAAGAAGTCTTGAAAGTAGATAGTGTTAATCCTCCGACTTTGTTGTTTCTCAAGGCTGTTTTAGCTATGCTCAGCCTTTTTAATATTTTAATCTCCAATTGTTCATTACTAGAATATAACAATATTATATACTGGTATGTAAAAATATTATTTTGTATAATTGTTTCTATCCTACAACCTTATTAGGCTCATTTATTAATTCCAATAGCTTCCTAGGTAGAGTTCATAGTATTTTCTTTATAGGCAAATAAAGACAGCCTAATTTTTTCCTTCCAATATAAATTTCTTTTATTTATTTTTTCCTATGGTGCTGGCTGGGTTCCCCAATACAACGTTGAACAGAAGTGGTGAGAGGACACATCATCACCTTCTTTCTAATCTTAAAGGGAAAGCATTCAGTTTTTCATTGTTAAGTATAAGGTTAGCTGTGGGATATATGTAGATGCTTTTCATCAGATTGAGAAACTTCCTTTCTATTCTTAGTTGGCTAATAATTTTAATAAGGATTGAACATTGGATTTTGTCATATGCCTTTTTGTGGATTAAATTGTGTTCCCCAAAAAGACATTTTGAAATCCTAACACTCAATAGCTGTGAATGTGATCTTATTCAGAAGTAGGGTATTTGAGTATGTAATAAAGTTAAGATATTATAATACTCACTGAGGATGGACCCTAGTCAGGTATGACTGGTGCCCTTATAAAATGTTTA
Organism: Cebus imitator; assembly: GCF_001604975.1. Lineage (NCBI taxonomy): Eukaryota > Metazoa > Chordata > Mammalia > Primates > Cebidae > Cebus > Cebus imitator. The sequence goes on from NW_016107444.1 coordinate 5,450,098, forward strand.
TCACAGCACTATTCACAATAGCAAAGTCATGGAACCAACCTAAGTGTCCATTAGCATTTTATTGGATAAAGAAAATGTGGTATATATATACACCATGGAATACTATGCAGCCATAAAAAAGAATAAAATCATGTCCTTTGTAGCAACATGAATGGAGATAAGTTCTACATTATCCTAAGTGAACTAACTCAGAAACAGAGAATCAAATATTGCATGTTCTCAATTATAAGTGGGAGCTAAAAAATGGGAGCATATGGACATAAATATGGAGAGAATAGACTTTACAAATAGATTCTAGAGTAAAAGAGTAAATAGTCCCCTTCTGGGGACTCCAAATTGGGAGGGTAAGAGGAGGATGAGGGTTGAAACATAATGTATTGGGTACAATGGTCAATATTTGGGTGTAGGTACACTAGGAGCCCAATCCCCATCATTACACAATAGATCCATGTAACAAACATGCACATATATCCCCTGAAACTAAAATAAATTTAAAATTAAAAATGTTTTTAAAAGATCTTTAAAAAGAAGAGAAGAGAAACACAAGCCATATGACTACAGAGGCAGAGATTGAGGTGATGCATCTACAAGCCAAGAAATGTCAAGGATTGTGGACAACATCACAGGTCAAGAAAAAGGCACAGAACGGATTCTCACTAAGAGCCTTCAAAGAAAGAATGGCCCTGCTGATGCCTTGATTTCAGATTTCTACCCTCCAGAACCATAAAAGAATAAATTTAGGCCACTCAGTTTGTGGTACTTTGTTACAAAAACACTAGGAAACTAACAAAGTTTATTTTCTGACTTAACTGATCATATGCTTGTTTTTGTCTAGTCTGTTAATATGCTGAATTACATTCATCAGTTGAATTTGCAGTAATGTCATCTCTTTTATTCCTGATGTTGATAATTTGTTATCTGCTATCTTTTTTTTCAGTCTGGTTAGAGAATTATTCATTGATCTTTTCAAAGAATCAGCTTTTGGTTTTGCTGATTTTCATTACTGATTTCCTGACTTATATTTCATTTGTTTCTTCTCTGATCTGTATTATTTTCTTTTTTCCTGCTTAAAGTTTAATTTTTTCTCTTTTAGGTTGTTAATATATCTCAAGTCATTAATTTGAGACTTTCAAATTAATGAGTTTAGGTATTTTTGTGATATAAATTTCTTTCTAATACTGCTTTAGCTATATCTGACACATTTTTGATATATTGTGTTTTAATTTTCATTTAGTTCAAACAATATTATAGTTATAATTTATTTTATAATTTCTTCTTTTTTCATGGTCTATTTAGGTTCCAAATATTTGGTATTTTTAAGACACATTTTTGTTATTTATTTCAAATTCAATTCCAGTGTGGTCAAATAACATACTTTGTATGATTTAAATTATTTTGAATTTGCCTGGACTTGTTTCATAACAGAGTGTGGTAGATCTTGGTAAATATTTCATGTGCACTTGTAAGAAACATGTATTTCTACTGTTTTGGGGTGGAATGTCCTATAAATGTGAATTACATCAAGTTGTTTGACAACGCTTTTTAAGTCTTCTATATCCCTGTTAATTTCTTTTATGGAGAGAAGGATGCAGTAATAGACAGAATAACAGCCTCCAAACATGCCCATGCCCTGCTTCCCAGAGCTTTTGAGTGTATTACTTTACATGGCAAAAGTGACTTTGCAGATGTCATTAAGGTTACAGACCTTGAGATAGGGAGATTATCTTGGATTATCCAGGTGGGCCCAATATAATCACATGAGCTCTGAGAAGAGCCCCTCTCCGATGTGGTCAGAGAAGAAGGTCAGAGAAATGCAACATTGCTGGCTTTGAAGATGGAGGAGGCGGAGCATGAGCCAAGGAATACTAGTGGCCTCTATAAACTGGGAAAGACAAGGGAAGATTCTCCCCCAGAGCCTCTAGGAGGCAATGAAGTCCAGAGAACTTTCATTTTAACCCAGAGAGACCTGTATCATATTTCTGACATAAAGAACTATAAGATCAGTAAATATACATTGTTTTAAGCCACTAAGTTTGTGGTAATTTATTTCTGCAACAATAGAAAGCTAATACAGTTACAACCTCTATCACTGTGGACTTGTCTGCTTCTCATTGGAGTTCTCTCAGTTTTTGCTTCACGAATTTTGAAGCTCTACTATTATGAGTATAAATGCTTAGGATCATTTGACCTCTTCATCATAAAAAAAAGATCTTCTTTATTCCTGCTATCAGTCTTTGCTCTGAACTTAGATTCATCAGATATTACGGATATTACTTCAGTTATTTAGCATGGTGTATCTTTTTCCATCTTTTAACTTGAAACCTTTTGTCTTTACATTTAAAGAAGTTTCTTATAGGCAGGGTTTTTGACACATTAATCCAATTTGGCAATCTCTGTCTTCTGATTGAGCTGCTTAGATAATTTACATGTGATGTGATATTATATAGATAATTTACATGTGATGTGATTATAGAGATACTTGGGCTTCTATTTGTTTCATCTGTCCTTGTTACTCTTTTCCTCTTTTTCTACTTTTTTGGATTCAGCATTTTTATGTTCAATAGTTGTCTCCTTGGTTAGCTCATTGTTGTGTTATTTTTATGTTTGCTTTGTGGTTTATAGCATTATTTAATTTACCAAAATATACTTTCAGGTGATATTATACCTCTTAACATGCAGTATAAAACCTTCCAATAGAATGCTGGTCTGAGGAACTCGGAAAACCACTCCCACAGAGAAGCATCCATTAGATTGGTCAAAATTAGAAAAGATAATCATTCACCGTCTCTGAAGAGTGACCAAAGGGCTTACAACAAATTGAGAAGCATTTATTTTAAAAAATCAATGGAAACATGGCAAATAATGTAATATGGTAAATAAGGTTTATGCTGCACAATGGAGAAAGAGGCTATTCCTAGAACCGAGGTGGTTCCCACGAACCCTGCAGGGACACCACATACAGTGTAAAAGTTCAGAGAAGACTACAGTAACTCTATAGAAGCAAGGCAATAAGAGTTCAGCTCCCTCAGGATGAAGGCTGAACTACTCCACAAGTCAAAACCCATATAAAAGTCTGGGTAAGGCCATAAGAACATGGAATGGGTGCTAGAAGGAAAAATCCATAAATGAAACTATGGCCATTACAGAAACAGACACTGAACCTGCCACATTTTCTTCCTAGGGGGCCATGTTTTAATATATAACGATACAGTTTAACTTATTTTCCTCATCCCCTCTTCCTTTACATCACCATTGTATAGAGTTTGATGGTCGTAGATAATCCTACATGTCAGACCTTAGGTTGTGGAATATTGAGGCAAAATAATGATAAAACTACAATAAGAACAAAGATACGTCACGCAGAGATCCAGGATTTTGAAGGGATGCAGTTACTCATAAAACACTAGGCTGAGCTTTCTTTGGAGGGGCATACAGTTGACCTTTGAACAATGTGGGGTTTAGGGATGCCAACCACTTGCACAATTGAAACTCCATGTTAACTTTTGACTTCCCCAGAACTTAACTACTAATAGCCTACTGTTGACTGGAAGACTTACCAATAACATAAACAGTTGATTAACACATATTCTATATAAGTATTATATACTGTATTTTTATAATACAGTAAGCTAGAGAAAAACATTATTAAGAAAATCATAAGGAAGAGAAAATATATTTAATATTCATTAAGCGGAAGTGGATCATTAGGGAGCTCTTCATCCTTGTTGTCTTCAGGTTGAGTAGGTGAGGAGGAAGAAGAGGAGGGTTGGTCTTGCTGCCTTGAGGTAGCGGGGTGGAGGAGGTAGAAGGGGAGACAGTGGAGGCAGGCACACTTGGTGTAACTTTGTGGAAATACATCGTAATTTCTGTCTGACATTTTTGCTTTTTCATTTCTCTAAAGAGGTTTCTATTTGGTACCAATTCTTCTTCCATTAGTTGCTTTGGTTTCAGTGCCCCGTCGTAGAAGGCTCTATGTCATCAGATAAGTCAAATGCCATCTTGTGTAACCAACATCCTCCTGCCACATTGTCAAATGTCAATTTACTTTCTGGCACTGCTTCTTCTATGCCTTCTTCCTCATCGCCTGACACTGGCTCAGAAGCATTCATCTTCGTTACTCATCCTCTGTTAATTCCTCCAGTGCAGTGTCTGCTAGCTCTTGAACGTTTCCAACATCCACATCTATAAACTCTGCCTCCTCCACCTTCTTGCCAGATCCACAATCTCCTTCATGATTTCCTTGATTGGCTTTGTCATAAATTCTGTGAAGTCATGCACATCTGGACACAGATTTCTCTAGCAGTAATGTATTGCTTGGGGCATGATAGCGTTCGCGGCTCTTACTATAACAACAATGACATCTTCAATGGTGTCACTAATCCGTCCAGATTTTCTTGAGGTTCTCTTTCATAGCACTGACAACCCTTCCCATAGAACACGATATGGAATGTGACCTAATGGTCCTTCTGCTCGTCTCATCTAGAAGCCGAATTAGAGACGTTGTGTTTGGAGGCAGATAGACCACTTTGAACTCGTGGGTTCACCCAGAGGTGGCCAGGGGCACTGTCTGATAGTGAAATAACTTTAAAATGCAGTCTCTTAACGGCAAGGAACTTCCTGACTTCAGGGACAAAGCATCAATGGAATCAATCCAGAAAAAGTGTTCTCATTGTCCAGGCCTCTTGTGATACAACCAAAAGACTGGCGGCTGGAATTGATCTCTTCCCTTCAAAGCTCTGGGTTAGCAGCTCTGTAGATAAGGACACTCCTAATCATAAACCCAACTGCATTTGCACAAAACAGTGGTGTTAGCCAATCTCTTCCTGCCCTAAATCTGGTGCCCACTTCTCTTGCTTACTAATAAATGCCCTTGGTGGCATTTTTTTTTTCAGAATAGGGTACTTTCCTCTATATAAAATCCTATTCAGGCAGATATCCTTTCTCATCAGTGATTTTCTTGATGGTGCCTGGGAAGTCCTCTGCTGCCTCTGAGTTGGAAAAGCTGCTTCTCCTGTTATTTTGACATTTTTAAGGTCAAATCTCTTTCTAAAATTATCAAATCATCCTTTGCGGTCATTAAATTCTCAGGCTTTAGATCCTTCCTTTTGCTTTAAATTGTCATACAATGACTTTGCTTTTTCTTGAATCATATTAGAGTCTGTAGGGTATGCCTTTTTCTAGGAATCCTGCACCCACATAAGAGCTGCATTTTCAACATGAGATAAATACTTATTTCACGATAAATCCAAGGGTTGCGGCATAGCTGCCACGATGACCTCACTGTTTTTACAATAGTCCTTACGCTGCATTCATTTACGTTAAAATCGTGGGCAGCCCCAGTGGCAGACCTCAATCCATGGTACATATTTTTCAACTTTTTCAATTCAGCTTTTTCTTGTAATGTCATGTTTTTGTCTGCTGTTAGTGAGCACCCCAGCATCATTACTGGTACTTTGAATGTGTCCCATGGTGCTTTCAGAGTTTGCAATGTTGCAGTAAACACGATGAAAAATACAGAACTGCAGGAGATCACTTTTTACTGCAAAGAGCAATTTACTGGAGGGTTGAATTCTTCATATGGAGATGCTTAGCATTACATAGTGTTTTAAGCAGATACAACACTGGAGCTCACTGCAATGGTAACAGTCACAAAATTATTAGAGGAGCACAGTATGTATCACAGTGACTTTTATGCCCTTGTGATTTAATACTGCATCCCTGTGTTTGTTTAAATTTATCTTGACTATGAATGGCACTGTGTGCAGTCTGTTTGTGTGCGTACATTTTGATAAATTTTAACTTTTTATAATAGATTTGTGTATATTTTATTGTAGTAAATGATAAAATCCCGCTCCACTATGGTAAGAAGCGCCTGCTTCCCCTTCGCCTTCTGCCATGATTGTAAGTATCCTGAAGCATCCCAGCTATTCTTCCTGTACAGCCTATGGAACTGTGAGTCAATTAAATCTCTTTTCTTCATAAATTACCCAATCTCAGGCAGTTCGTTATAGCAATGTGAGAATGAACTAATACAGAGAAACAGATGAAACAAACAGAAAATGGAAAATCATCAATTAATGTAAATATACCAATAAAACAACAGATCTTGGCAGAGTAGATTTAAAAGATGATACAACAATATACTGTCTACAAGAAATTCACTTCAAATATAAAGACACAGGTAGGTTGAAGGTATAAAGGCGGAAAGAGTACGCCATGCAAACTTTGAGCCCAATAAAAGGTATATTAATGTCAGATAAAGCAGACTTCAAAGCAAAGAAAATTACTAACTGCAAAAAGAGCCACTAAATAATGATAAAAGGATCAATCCACCAGAAAGATATAGCAATACTCGATGTGTAAATACCAAATAACAGAGCCTCAAAATACATGAATGATCTGAAAGGAAAAATTGAAAACCCCACAATTAGAGTTGGAAACCTTAGCACCCCATTCTCAGCAATTGTTAGAACTACTGGGGAAAAAAATAGCAAGGGTATAAAAGAACCGAACCACACAACCAACCAACCGAGTCTAATTGACGTATCTAGAACACTCCACCTAACAAGAGCAGAATATACATTATTTGTAAGTATTCACGGTACATACACCAAGACAGACGATATCCAGGGGTGTCTAATCTTTTGGCTTCCCTGGGCCACACTGGAAGAAGAATTGTCTTGGGCCACACATAAAATACACTAACACTAATGATGGCTGATGAACTTAAAAAAAAAAAAAACACAAGAAAATCTCATAATGTTTTAAGAAAGTTTATGAATCTGTATTGAGTTGCATTCAAAGCCACCTGGGTTGCATATTTTAAAAAGTACAAAAATTAACTAAGCGTGGTGGTACACAGCTGTGGTCCCAGCTAATCAGGAGGCTGAGGTGGGAGGATCAGTTGAGCCTGGGAGGTGCGAGCTGCAGTGAGCCAAGACTGCAGCACTGCACTCCAGCCGGGGTGGGAGTGAGACCCTGTCTCAAAAATATATACACACACACACACACACGCACACATGCACACATATATATATTTACACACACACAGATACACATATATACACACATAAATATAGAAGTAAATTAAAATGAAAATATATCAAATACGTGGAATGCAGCTAAGCAGTTGAAAGGGAGGTTTATAGTATTAAAGGCTCACGTTAGAAAAGAGAAAAAGTCTCGAATCAATAACGTAAGCACCGATCTGAAGAAACTTTAGAAAAAGAAGAGAAAAATAAATCCAGAGCATGCAGTCAGGAGTAAATAATAAAAGATAAGATTAGAAATCAGTGAAATTAAAAAAAAAAAAAATCAATGAAACAAAGCCTGGTTGTTTGGGGGAAAAAAAAAAGAGAGAGAATAAACCCCTAACAAGACTCACAAAGATAAAAAGAGAAAACACGAACCGCTCGTATCGTACATGAAATGCTACAATTTTATGCTGATGAACTTGACTTCCTGGCTCTTCCTGCCGTTTGGGCTCCCGTGGAGCCGACTGGGAACAGAACTTACAAAGGGAAGCATGTCTCAACAGCTGTGGTCCGAGGCTGCTTTTGCTGGCTACAAGCGGGGTCTCCGGAACCAAAGGGAGGGCACAGCTCTTCTTAAAATTGGCAGTGTTTATGCCTGAGATGAACCAGAATTCTATTTGGGAAAAAAAAAAAAAAAAAAAAATGCGTACACACAGCGAAGAACAACACAGTGGCTCCTGGCGACAAACCAAACAAAACCAGGGTCATCTGGGGAAAGGTACCTCGGGCCCGGAAACAGGGGCCTGGTTTGCCCTGCCTGTTTTGAAGCAGCCTTCCTGCTAAGGCCACTGCACACAGAATCCGAGAGGTGAGTATCCCTCAAGTATTTAAACTAATGAAAGGCAATCAATAAACATGGATTTCTAAAAAACAATTAAAAAAAATTTACTCCTTTGAAGAAATAAAACAATTCCTCCAAAATCACAAACTACTAAAACTTAACTAAGATGAAATACGTAATCTGAATAGTCCTATAACCAATATTCAGACCCTGATAGTTCCAATGGAAAATTCTACCAAATACATCTTTTTAACTTAACATCAATTTTTCACAATCTTCTCCAGAATAATTGAAGGGGAAGGAATACTTTCCAACTCACTTTATGAGACGGGTATTACCCTGATATAAAAACCAGACAGCAGGCCAGGCACGGTGGCTCACGCCTATAATGCCAACACTTTGGGAGGCCGAAGCAGGCGGATCACATGAGGCAGAGAATTCGAGACCAGCCTGTCCAACACGGCAAAACCCCATATCTGCTAAAAATATCAGAATTAGCCTGGTGTAATGGTACATGTCTGTAATCCCAGCCACTGGCACATCTGTAATCCCAGCTGAGGTACAAGAATTACTTGAACCCAGGAGGCAGGGGCTGCAGTGAGCTGAAATCGTGCCACTGCACTCCAGCCTGGGCAACAGATTGAGACTCTGTCTCAAAAACAAAAACAAAAAAAAACAGACAGCCATATTACAAGAAAAGACAACTACAAACCAACATCTCTCATGAACTTAGACACCAAAATCCTCAACAAAATATTAGGAAACTGAATCCAGCAATGTATAAAAATAATTACACACCATGACCAAGTGTGACTTATTCCAAGTATACAAGATTGGTCCAATATTTAAAGAACAATCAATGTAATTAACCACATAAACAGGCTAAAGAAAAGTAAAATCATATGATCATGACAACTGATACCAAAAAAAGCATCTGAAAAAAATCTAACACCCATTCTCAGAAAACTGGGAATAAAGGAGAACTTTCTCATCTTGATAAAGAACATCTGTAAAAAGCCTGTAGGTAACATCATACTTAACAGTGAAGACTGAATGCTTTCACTGTAAGACCAGGAACAAGGTAAGAACTTCAGAGGCTGGGTGCGGTGGCTCACCCCTGTAATCCTAGCACTTTGGGAGGCTAAGGCAGGCAGATCACTTGAGATCAGGAGTTTGAAACCAGCGTGGCCAAGATGGTGAAATCCTGACTATACCAAAAATACAAAAAATTAGCCAGGCGTGGTGGCACACGCCTGTAATCCCAGCTACTTGAGAGCCTGAGGCAGAAGAATCAATCACTTGAGTCCAGGAGGTGGAGGTTGCAGTGACCAAGATTGCACCATTGCACTCCAGCCTGGGTGACAGAGCAAGACTCTGTCTCAAAAAATATATATATGTGCATATATATTTTTATATATGTAGATATAGCTAGTACTATATATATACTATATATATAGCACTAGAATACATAGTACTAGAATATATATATAGTGTGTGCATTTGTGTGTATATATATATAAACTAGAATTAGCCACTGCAATTAAAGAAGAAAAATAAATAAAAGCAAATAGATTGAGAAGGAAAGAATCAAACTGTTCCTATTGGAAATGACACGACTGTCTCTATATAGAAAATCACTAGCCGGGCGCGGTGGCTCAAGCCTGTAATCCCAGCACTTTGGGAGGCCGAGGCGGGTGGATCACGAGGTCAAGAGATCGAGACCATCCTGGTCAACATGGTGAAACTCCGTCTCTACTAAAAATACAAAAAATTAGCTGGGCATGGTGGTGCGTGCCTGTAATCCCAGCTACTCAGGAGGTTGAGGCAAGAGAATTGCCTGAACCCAGGAGGCGGAGGTTGCGGTGAGCCAAGATCGCGCCATTGCACTCCAGCCTGGGTAACAAGAGTGAAACTCCGTCTCAAAAAAAAAGAAAGAAAATCACAAGCAATATATTTTTTAAATCCTCTGAATAAAAAGTGAGTCTAGCAAGGCAGCAAAACACAAGATCAACTAACAAAAATCAACTACATTTTTATATACTAACAATGAACATGTGGAAAATGAAGACAAAACACAATACCATTTATAACAGTTCCACAGAAAATAAAATACTTAGGGATAGCTCTGGCAAATCATGTTCAGGATATATCTCGAAATATTTAAAATGCTAATGGAAGAAAGCCACGAAGATCTATGAAAAGACATACTATCAACATAGCAAATATAGGTTCGATGTAACTCCTGTCAAAATTCCAGCAAGTGTTTTGTAGACATATACAAGCTCATTCTAAAATTCATATGGAAAGGCATGGGAGCTAGGATAGCTAAAACAATTTTGAAAATGAAGAATGAAGTAGAAGGGATCACTCGACCCACTGTCAAGGATTACAACAGTAATCAAGACAGTGTGGAATTAGAGGCAGATGGACAAATGGATCAAAGAACCGGAATAGAGAATCCAGATGCAGACCCCCACCAATGCATGTGCCCAACTGGTTATTGACAAAGGTGCAAAATAAAATCCATGGAGGAGGGAACGAATGAATCATGTCAACAAATGATGCTGAAGTAATTGAACATCTATAGGCCAAAAAAAGTGACAAATGAAAAAACAGTAACACCACCAAATGCAGAGAAACTGGTCTGCTCATACATTGCTGGCGGGAAATATCAAATGGTACAACCACATTGAAAACAGTTTGTCAGTTTCTTATAATATGAAACATGCAAGACCCAGCAATTTTACTATTGGGTATTTATCCCAGATAAACGTAATTTTGTGTTCATGCAAGAGCACATGCATGAATGTTTATAACAGCATGTCAAGTGGGAAAAGCAAGCCTAAGAAGCCACATACGATATTATTCCACTTATATAACATGCTTGAAACGACAAAACTGTAGATACGGAGCCGAGATGGGTGGCTGCCATGAATCAGTGATGAGGGGTGGCGGGAGTAAGGTGAGCGTGGCCACCCACAGCCCGCAGGCGGGATTCTATTCAATTACCGGAGGTGTCGCATCTTGACTGTGTCGATAGCGATATCCAGATTATGAATTGCGCCATAGTATGGCAGGTGGTCACCACTGGGAAAACTGTACAAAGGCTACATTGGATCTTTTTGTATTTTTCTTAAAACTGCATGTGGATCCGTAGTTATCTCAAAATGAAATATTCATTTTAAACGTCTTTCAAATAAAAAATGATTGCTACATATATGCACCTTAATTCGCTCCAAGTCACAATTTTAAAAAGTCAGTTCATGATGTGTTCCTTAGCTTTTTTCCGAAGTTTGTGTTCACAAAGATAGTCTAACAGGTACTTGCTTTTTAGAAGAATTTCAGAGACTGATCTTGTTTCCAACTACCTGCTTGTTTTCTCTAATGCGCTTTGATTCATCTTACTTTGTCTATGTCACAGGTAGGTAGAGTTGAAGAGAAAATGTGTTTCTGAGTGCCTTTGTTCACCTCGTCTCTAGTCATTCTGACGAGCAGTAAGTTACTTTCAAGAAGAACATCGACTTCTGAACTGCTTTACTCTAATATCGCTTCTTTCCACAATTGCTGCTTTTTAGATTCACCTTTGTCTATAAAATTGCCCATAACTGTCCTTTAGAGCAATTTATTCCTCACCTCTAGCATTTAATTCAGGATCATAGCTTGCATTTACCCAGCTGCCAGGTCTATTGAGTTTTCTTTAGTTTGGAACAGTCCTTACCCTTTTTCATGCTATCGATATTTTTAAAGAGTATTTTGGGATTGGGGCCACTGTTTTGCAGAATATTCCTCAGTTTGGGTTTGTCTGATTGTTTCCTTATGATTCAGATGGTGCCTTTATTGGCAGGAATACAATGGAAATCGTGTGTCTCCGGGCTCAGGAGGCAAACGATAGTTTGTCCCGTAACTAGCGGTATTAGCTGATCACTTGGCTAAGGTAGTTTCTCCCAGGTTTTTTCACTTTAAAAGTATGTTTCTTCCCTTTGTTATTTGCGGGGTCTTTTTGTTTTGTTTTGTTTGTTTGTTTTTTCAAGAGTGGGTCTCTCTCTGTTGCCCAGGCTGGAGTGCAGAGGGCAGTCCCAGCTCACTGCAGCCTTGACCCCCAAGCACAAGCGACCCTCCCACCTCAGCCCCCCAAGGGGCTGGGACTTCAGGCATGCACCACCACACCCAACTAATTTTTGTATTTTTTTGTGGAGATGGGGTTCCGCCATGTTGCCCAGGCTGGTCTCAAACTCCTGGGCTCAAGCGATCTGCCCACCTCGACCTCCCATAGTGTTGGGATTACAGGCATGAGCCAACATGCCCAGCCTGCTTATGGTATTTTTAATGTTTGAATAATCCATATAATGATTTTTATCTTACTGTACATGGATATATGTTACTATTATGAATTAGGAAACATTTTTTTGGACAGGATCTTTCTCTGCTGCCTGGGGTAGAGTGCATTGGTGCAATCACAGCTGACTGCAGCCTCAGCGACCCTCCTACCTCAGCCTTGTAAGTAGCTATGACTATAGGTATGTGCCCCTGTGCCTGGCTAATTTTAAAAAAAAACTTGCAGAGACAGGATCTTGCCATGTTGCCCAGGCGAGTCTCGAACTCTTGGCCTCAAGCAATTTCCCCATCTCAGCCACCCAAACTGCTGGAATTACAGCTGCGAGTTGCAGCACCAAGCCTGAATTCTTAACTGAAAATGTTGCATAGACCCACCAAAAAAAAAATAGTTTGTTAATTAATATGTAAATGTTTTTATAATATACATAATTTAAAACATGTCCTGACACTCTCTGAAAGTGTCTCCATTTGGACACTTGAGGCTAGTGCCTGAGAATTCATTGCAAAATTGCCCTTGAGGTTGTTGAAGTCTGACACTCAGGCAGAGATGACAGGCTTGGCTCCAGGGCAGCCTTCAGCCCTGTTTTCAGTCCTCCCCCACCACCGCCTCCTTCCCCCACATGCTCAACCCAACAGATACACGCCTTGAATGAGCAAGGGCGTGCCCTGCCAACAGGCAAAAGACCAGAACCAACAAATATCTGGAGGGCTTTGGGTTCTTCGGAGCGGACTCGTCACCACCTCCCGTCTCTCTTCCCCTGTCTGTCCTCCCTCCTCCTTGCCTTAAACAACTTCGTTCCACAGGTGAGGACGCTGAGCTCCAGAAGGGGCAGAGGCTGAACCGTCGCCATAGTCAAGATCACCACAGAGCCAGACTCAACCCATCCTTCTGATTTCAGGGGGGCCCTGTCCTGGGGTAGAGGATTCACCTGCCCTGGCTTCCAGCAGACTGCTCACTCCAGCCTGCAGGACCCAGCCATGCAGCTCCTGCCCCGGCCTCCAGGAAGGGCCGCAGGGCATGGCCTGTGGTTCCCTGCCTGCTACAACCTGCAGCTCAGCGCCCTGTGCCAGGGGTGAAGCGCTCGCAAACAACTGCTCTGGTCACCAATCCCCACCCCAACCCTCAAAGCAAAGCCTCCACCCTCCCTGCTCCTCAACAATCCATTTCTTCCTGGTTCCTCCTCCAGGAGCCTGGTTAGAGGCGTCTGAAAGGCAGCCCGTTCCTCCTGGGCAACCTCCCTATCCCGCTCTGGAAGACAAAGAGACTGCTGTCTCCTCCCTGGCAGTAAGGAGCACCCAACCCTTGGGAACTAGGCTCCTGGAAGGTAGGTTTGCCTACCATCCCTTCCCAATGGGTCTTTGGTAGAAAGAAGCCACTCCTCCTGTGACACACCTGAATCACTCCCGCTGCTTCCAGCCAGTTCCCTCCGGCTCCGTGGAAAAGGCGTTATGCAGCTCCAGGCTTTGCATGCAGTGATGTGCTAGTGCTGGTCTGGACACCTGCCCTTCAAGATTGAATGTGTGCCCATTGTCCAGTGCAGATAACCCAGACCCCAGCCTGTAGCCGTGAGAGGCGGACGGAAGCTGGCTCCTCTCCAACACGGCACCACACTGCATGCCTCACCAGGGCAGAGACGGCGGCATCCAGGTGCTGAGGGGCCCCTGACACGGACACAGAGTTCTCCATCTTCCAGGGCAGCAGGATTTTGTGCGGCTCTAAATCCATCTGTGACTTATGCAATAGTTCTCTGTTAACCAGACCTTGGCTTACCCAGAACATGCTCTGCCCTGGCTTCCGCAGCCAGCAGGGAAAGCCTTCTGTGGGAGTCAGGGACCTGGGGATGCTCCTGGGTCCCCAGACCTCCAGAGAGACCATCAGAAGTGGGAAAAGAGCCTGCGGCTCCAGCCCAGCCCCTCTGTGTGGCGTGTGACTTGGGGTGCTTTGGGCTTCAGCTTCCTCAGAGACGGGCAGCCGGTCTCCCAGGCTGTCCAGCTCAGGGGCTGCCTCTTGTTTCTAACAGGGTGTCATCTGTTGGCCCCCCAAGACATCCCCTGCTCTGCCCCTCTGCCTCCACAGAAAAAGGCCGGGAGGTTAAACCATCCTCCAAACCATCAGGGGCTTGAGGCTCCCAGCCCTTCCCCCCAAGCGCAGGCATCTTGCAATTCCAGAAGGGGACGATCCTCCTCAGTCCTGGGGCCTCTCCCAGCCTCAACGTCTTCAACCATATAATGGGCACACGCTTACACCCAACAGGGCCCAGGGCATACCCCAGACGCTCCTTAATACTTACCCAGTTCTGCTGTCTGCCCAGCAGGTCACTGCTCTGCCCACCCTGTGCTTCTTTTCATGCCACAGGGAAACTGGACCAGCCGCCCCTTCTCATGGGGAACTCCTGCACTCCCACTATGGGGAGTGACGACCCAGCCACAGACGTTGTCCACGGAGGCCTGGTCCAGCAGGAAGCGTGCACACCTTCCTCTGAGCCAAAAAGAGGGTACGACTGATAGCACCTGAATAAATAGCAATTTCTGCCTTTACGCCAGATAAGCAGGGAGGTTTTGCCCAGTATAAGGAACAAACCCTGGGTCCGCTTCATGCTGTTATCTGCAGCCCCAGCCTCGTCTCTTATTTCATGACGAGAACCCGGGGTCTTGACAGCTCTGGGCTCACTACATCTCCTGGAGAGGCCTGTGCCTGTTTGTGGAAACCAATTGATTGGTTCTCATTATCAATCTAACAAAAGCCCAGTCCCTTTCTGGCCTGTCCCTGGAGCTCTGTTCTCATGCCTGGCCTGAGATCACACCCTGACCCTGACCCACACACAGACCTGGTCTTGTAGAGGCTCCAAAAACAGTCTGAACCGGGTGAGATGGAAGAATCTACACAGCACCGTTCCGCTGCTGCTAGAGCTCCTCTCTCCACTACTGGCCTTGAGGAAGTGAGCAACCAACCACGCCAGGGGACCTCCCAGGGCAAGGGGCTCGGGCAGCCTCCAGCTAACAGCTGCAAGGACCCCCAGCAGCCAGTAAGAAAGCAAGGTCCTCATCCTACAGCCGCGAGAAACAATTCTGTCAACAACCACGTGGGCTTGGAAGCGTGACCCTCCGCAGCTGAGCCTCAGGTAAGACCACAGCCTTGACTGATACCTGGATTGCAGCCTCATGAGACTGAATTACAGGATCCAGCTGAACCATGCTCACACTCCTGATCACGGAGGCTGTGAGGGAGTAAATGCTCGTTGTTTTAAGCTGCTAAGTGTGTGGTCATTTGCCACACCACAGATAACTAATACAGAGCTGTACCGGGAAGTCTCCACAGCACTTCAGGCCATTAAGATAGTTAACGGTGGTCAAAATATAAGGCAGCCGTAGTGGCAGGGTAGTGTGAAATAGATGACAACAGCCACGTTTTACTCAGCACTTCCACGTGCCATGCACTGTGCTCCATGCTTCCCGTGTGCTAATCATCTAATCCTCACCAGGATTAGGGTCCAAGTCCACATTTTACAGACAAGGAAGCCGAGGTGCAGGGACGTTAAACACCTTGCCCAAGGTCACGCAAGAACCCTGCGTTCATTGCCCCCATTCTAAAGTACTTTGCCAAACCCCCTGAAGAGTGGGGGAGCTGGGACGTCAGTCTGAGAAATTTTGTTCTTTAGCCAATGGGAGCCCTTGAAAGTGGGAAACAGGAGGGTGGCACAGCCAATGTGTGTTTCGGAAAACTCTCCGGCAGGGCAGCAAGGAAGGCAGGGAGCCAGGCTGTGGGGAGACTTGGAGGCTGTGGGAGCCTGCAGAGGATGGAGAAGTCAGGGGGTCGACCCAGAGTGAGGCATGTGGGGACGGACTGGAAGCAGGGGACCACGGGGCAGAACTGAGATGCCGACCAAAACCACCACGTCAGCAAGCATCTCCGGGGTCAGAGCTGGATTAAAGCGAGCTTGCCACTTCCCCACTTCTGCTCAGCAGCTCCTTCTTCCAGGGTGTGGTAGGGTTCAGGGAGGCTGTGCCCCGGTTAGGCTCTGCCCAGCTGACTGGTATACTCAAATGTTCTTCCCTCCTTCTCCAAAGGCTCCTGGAAAGTGCACTTGAGGGTGCATGTTATTGCCTGGCACTCAGAGGCCAGGCACACATAGCTGAAGCCACCATGGGAGTCAGAGCCTGGCTCTCCAGGGCAGAGCACCCACTATGTCTTGAGGCTCAGGTTTGCCCAGGATTCTACTGAGCCCCTCTCTGCAGCTTCCGCAGCCGCCACCAGAAATGAAACAAAACCAGTCATTGACAGGAATGAGCCAGGCTTAGGGCAAATGCAAACTAATTTTGCAATTAGTTTTTTAATCTGGTGATTTACAAACCTCTAAGACATCCGGAGCTCTGAGGCTCAAAGGAGCTGATCCCATGTGAGCTCATGAGGGTGGTGGCTTCTAACTGGAGCGCCTGGCAGCTGGCACTGCTGGGTTGAGCTGCCCTGAAGCCCAGACGACACTGGTGGCTGGACCTGCTCTCCTGGTGGCCTACATGGGAGGAGGAAGTGCCTGAGGGCTCAGTGGGGCGGAGCTGGGCCCAGCCTGCCCGCCTGTTGAAGGTTCCTCTCCTGGTTCTGGACGGCCTCCATCCTTGCGGTCCTGTCCTCCCTGGGCTCTCAAACAGCAGCTCCTTTGCTTTTCCCGTGCCTTCTGCCAGGATGCCCTCGCTCTCCTCCACCGCCCTGCAAATCCCAGTGGACTCTCAGAAGCCAGCATCTCCCTGACCTTTTGCAGAACCCTGGCAGGGACGCTGCCTGCCTTCTCTAAGGCTCCCCAGCGGTCTTGCTCTGGTGGCCCTGACAGCATTTCGCCTCCCATAAAAGGCTTTCTCAGAGCAGTCTTATTTCTTCCTTGTCTGAGTCACGTAGGACTGAGGCTCAGTCCGGTTCGTCTTTGCACTCTTCCCCATCCAGCCCACACAGCTCCATTCAGCGGACCCCTGAAAACAGGCATGAGAGCGCTACTGGTGGGGAAAGCATCCCTGCAGGAAGCCAGCGCACAGGAGCACATTTTAACAAGTTAGCAGAGGCGTTCTCTCCTTCCCCTCAAACAACCTGTGGACCTGGATTTGTTGCCCAGGGAGGAGAGGGTGGAGTGGATGGTGCCCTGCCTGCATCCCTTCCGCGTTCGCCTCCCCCAGCAAAAGACGCCTGTAACTTTTTTACCGCAGGTACCTGCAGTTACCTAGCTGAGGGCTTTTTTGGCCACAGGACATGCAGGGACTCAAACCTATGGGAGCTGATGGAGAGATGCCCCAGCTTCCTCAACCTGCAAATGGGGCTAGCCTGACTCTGAGGTGTGTCCCACGCAGCCTTGCAGAGCTGGAGTCCCGGCACCCATGGTGGTGACCTGCTCACTAGCCACCCTGCATTGGCTGCCTTTTCTCTTCTGTCCCACGTCCTCACTTCCCTTGGGTGCTTCCTAGGATCAATCACCTCCCAAATAAATTGCCTGCTCAAATTCTGCTCTTGGGGTCTATTTCTGAAAGAATTCAAAAGGAGGCAAGGAACACCTATGAGCCCCCCTGGCACATAGATGATGCCAGAGGTCTCTGAGGAAACTCTCAAAACTGAGCAGGACGTGTTGACAACAGAAAAAGTTCATGAAACTCAAGAGCAAAGCCGCCAGGGCCCACCCCACAGACAGAGCCTCAGCAGGGGCAGAAAAAGCCAAAGAGGAAATGGGCACATGGGGTGGCCCAGGAAGAGACTCTGTCTCCTGGAGCCCTGGCTCCCTGGGCATAGCCAGAAGCCTCCGTTTTCTGATCCCACAATTACAGCAGGAAAACAGCAGAGAACCTCCAGGACTGAACCACTATGGAAACCCCTTAATAGCTGGACTCACATCAACCCCCAGAGCATTGACTCAATGCCACCCCCCAAAAAGGCAATAAGCCTAGAAAATTTAGTTTAGGGATTTTGTTTTCTGTCATTGTAGTAGAGCAGGGGCCCAGAATCAGAAACAATTTAGGTTATGAGCATAAAGCAGTTTCTTACACACCTGAGTTTAAGGATGCAGCAGGAACTGCTGAACTAGCATGCCTTCCTCCTTCCTTCTTCCTGGTTCAGATCACTTGAGGTCAGGAGTTCAAGACCAGCCTGGCCAACATGATGAAACCCTGTCTCT